>NC_084613.1:24000479-24332979 GCF_033978795.1 Nerophis ophidion
TTGTTTTGTTTTTAAAGTGAAATTCTGGCAACTGAGCTGCTAGTTAAAAACTGTAAATCTACAGTCGTTGTTTTTACATTGCATTACTGGAAATTGAAAAACTCTACCACTTTCATTATTATGGTAAGATTCCGACAACTGAGCGGACATATACTGTCATTGTTTCTTAAGTGAATTATTGTGAATTAAAAAAAAACGTACCACTCTTATTTTTGCAGTAAAACTTTGGCAACTGAGCTGCCAATTTTTTTAATCTTAAAATCTACTCTCATTAATTTTACCGCTAATTACTGTAAAATGAAAAACGATACCACTGTCTTGTTTTTTTTATCAGTAAAATTTTGGCGACTGAGCTGACAGTTTTTAAGGGATCTATTGTTTTACAGAAAATTAATGTCAATTGAAAAATGGTACCACTTTTGATTTTACAGTAAAATTATATCAACTGAGCTGACAGGTTTTTTTTTTTGCGTAAACTCTACTATCGTCGTTTTTACAATGAATCACTGAATAAATAACAAAAACGCTACCACTGTTATTTTTAGGTTAAAATTTTGCCAACTGAGCTGCCAGTTTTTTTCTTTAAAATCCAGTCGTTTTTTTAACGGATTACTGTAAATTGAACATTTTAATTTTTTCTACTGTCAAAATCTGGTGACTGAGCTACCTGTTTTTAACTGTAAATCTACGGCCGTTGTTTTTACAGTGCATTACAGTAAATTGAAAAACATTTCCATTTTTTTTTTTATCAGAAAATTCTGGCGACTGAGCTGACAGTTTTTTTAGTGTTTTTACAGAAAATGAATGCCCATTCACCCCATCCATTTTCTACCGCTTGTAACTGAAAACATGTTTTATATTCTATTTCCTTCAAAATAGCCACCCTTTGCTATGATTACTTCTTTGCACACTCTTGGCATTCTCTTGATGAGCTTCAAGCACACCTATGAAGGGCAAAACCCTTTCAGGTGTCTACCATCTTGAAGCCCATCGAGAGAATGCCAAGAGTGTGCAAAGAAGTAATCATAGCAAAGGGTGGCTATTTTGAAGAAACTAGAATATAAAACATGTTGGCAGTTAATTCACATTTTTTTGTTAAGTACATAACTCCACGTGTTCATTCATAGTTTTGATGCCTTCAGTGACAATCTACAATGTAAATAGTCATGAAAATTAAGAAAACACTATGAATGAGAAGGTGTGTCCAAACTTTTGGCCTGTATTGTACATATGTTTTAACTTTTAATGTGACCTAATAATGCAAAAAAATATTATATTAAAAATGAGAACAAATTAGTTCTTCAATATCACCTTGACTTATGATCAAACTGTGCACTTTAAAAATGACAATAGTAAAATTCTGGCAACTGGGCTTGCAGTTTTTTTTTGTTTTTTGTTTTTTCAAAAAAACAACTTTGGTACTGTTTGTGTTTACAGTAATACACTGTGAAATCAACAACTCTAGATTTTACTGTTAAAAAAAAAAGATTGGTACTGTTTTTTCATTCCATTTACAGTAATATGCCCTTAAAAAAAACACTGCAACTCTTACGATAAAATTCAGGCAACTAAGTGAGTTTTTTTACACTAAAATCTGTTTTGGGGTTTTTAAGCGAACGTAAAAAAAAGTGAATGATCAAATGCTATATCGTGGGCCAAATCCATCCATCCATTTTCTACCGCTTGTCCCTTTTGGGGTTGTGGGGGTGCTGGAGCCTATCTAAACTGCATTCGGGCAGAAGACTGTGTACATCCTGGACAAGTTGCTACCTCATCACAGCATGGGCCGAATCTTTATACCTTTTTTTTTTTTTAATCATATACAGTGGAGCAAAAAAGTATTTAGTCAGCCACCGATTGTGCAAGTTCTCCCACTTAAAATGATGACAGAGGTCTGTAATTTTCATCATAGGTACACTTCAACTGTGAGAGACAGAATGTGAAAAAAAATCCAGGAATTCATATTGTAGGAATTTCAAAGAATTTATTTGTAAATTATGGTGGAAAATAAGTATTTGGTCAAGCATTCAAAGTTCTCACTGATGGAAGGAGTTTTTGGCTCAAAATCTCACGATACATGGCCCCATTCATTCTTTCCTTAATACGGATCAATCGTCCTGTCCCCTTAGCAGAAAAACAGCCCCAAAGCATGATGTTTCCACCCCCATGCTTCACAGTAGGTATGGTGTTCTTGGGATGCAACGCAGTATTCTTCTTCCTCCAAACACGACAAGTTGAGTTTATACCAAAAAGTTCTATTTTGGTTTCATCTGACCACATGACATTATCCCAATCCTCTGCTGTATCATCCATGTATCCATTTTGGTATAAACTCAACTCGTCGTGTTTGGAGGAAAAAAATACTGAGTTGCATCCCAAGAACACCACACCTACTGTGAAGCATGGGGGTGGAAACATCATGCTTTGGGGCTGTTTTTCTGCTAAGGGGACAGGACAATTGATCCGTGTTAAGGGAAGAATGACTGGGGCCATGTATCGTGAGATTTTGAGCCAAAACCTCCCTCCATCAGTGAGAGCTTTGAATGGTTGGCCAAATACTTATTTTCCACCATAATTTACAAATCAATTCTTTAAAATTCCTACAATGTGAATTCCTGGATTTTTTTTCACATTCTGTCTCTCCCAGTTGAAGTGTACCTATGATGAAACTTACAGACCTCTGTCATCATTTTAAGCGGGAGAACTTGCACAATCAGTGGCTGACTAAATACTTTTTTGCCCCACTGTATTTACAAGTGGCCCTAAAAACTGCAATATGGCCCTCAATGAAAACAAGTTGTACACCTCTGATATAAGATAACCATCTTGACAAATGAAAATGTTCACTTCTGCTTGTAGAGTTCCTTGAAGGAGTGAGACATAATCCCACCTGACTGGAAGAGGAATGTCTCAAATTCAATTACTTTTCTTTTTTTTTATTTAATGGGTTCCTGCCGTGCCCATGGAGCTGCAAACAACAAAAAGTGCAATATTTTTTTCACCATAATGTGTTCATGGCTTTAAATCTCAAATATAGTTCCGTGCAGACGGCTGCTCGCACCCAAACGACACCACGCCGTGATGCGTTGCAAAAAGACATCACGCGGCTTGAGTGCCGGCCTGCTACCCAGCATGCCGCAGGGCGCCCAGCAAGGAAGCCTGTCCCCGAAATAGGTCACGTCTGCCCTTCCATACCCCCAAAAAGCAGGATGGCGAACGATTTGGGCTGTTGTTAGCACGTAAATTTTTTGTAGAAGGTAAATACATATCTCCAGTTTCTTGGACAGTTTTAGGAATTGGTCCTTGTTTCTTCCAAGCTTTAAAATGACTAAAGAGACTAAAAATACCAATGTGTAGTATCTGTTAGCCTGAGAAATAACATGTTTTGCATGCCCACAATATACAAGCTCTGTCTGATAGTTACCGTCGTCCCTTTATACAACCCATCTTCTGAAAGCATTTTTTAGGGCGGGGATATTTTCATAAAGTATATTCAAAAATGCTTTGGTATTTGTTTCTTCCAAACTTTAAAATGACTAAATAGACTAAAAATACCAAAGTGTAGTATCTGTTAGCCTGAGAAATAACATGTTTTGCATCCCCACAATGTACAAGATCTGTCGGACAGTTACAGTCATCCCTCGCCGCATGGCGCTTTATACATCCCATCTTCTTAGAGCAGCTTTTTGGGGGGGATTTTTTCATAAAGTATGTTCAAGAATGCTTTGGTCCTTGTTTCTTCCAAACTTTAAAATGGCTAAATAGACTAAAAATACTAATGTGTAATATCTGTTAGCCTGAGAAATAACATGTTTTGCATGTCCTTAATATACAAGCTCTGTCTGACAGTTACCGTCGTCCCTATATACAACCCATCTTCTCAAAGCATTTTTTGTGGGGGGATATTTTCATAAAGTATATTCCAAAATGCTTTGGTCCTTGTTTCTTCCAAGCTTTAAAATGACTAAAGACACTAAAAATACCAATGTGTAGTATCTGTTAGCCTGAGAAATAACATGTTTTGCATGCCCACAATGTACAAGATCTGTCTGACAGTTACAGTCGTCCCTCGCCGCATGGCGCTTTATACAACCCATCTTCTCAGAGCAGCTTTTTGGGGGGGATTTTTTCATAAAGTATGTTCAAGAATGCTTTGGTCCTTGTTTCTTCCAAACTTTAAAATGGCTAAATAGACTAAAAATACTAATGTGTAATATCTGTTAGCCTGAGAAAGAACATGTTTTGCATGTCCTTAATATACAAGCTCTGTCTGACAGTTACCGTCGTCCCTTTATACAACCCATCTTCTCAAAGCATTTTTTGGGGGGGGGGGGGATATTTTCATAAAGTATATTCAAAAATGCTTTGGTCCTTGTTTCTTCCAAGCTTTAAAATGACTAAAGACACTAAAAATACCAATGTGTAGTATCTGTTAGCCTGAATATTAACATGTTTTGCATGCCCAAAATATACAAGCTCTGTCTGACAGTTACAGTCGTCCATCGCCGCTTGGCACTTTATACAATCCATCTTCTCAGAGCAGCTTTTTTGGGGAGATTTAAATTGTCAGGAAAGAAGAGGAAGGAATTTAAAAGGTAAAAAGGTATATGTGTTTAACAATCCTAAAATCATTTTTAAGGTTGTATTTTTTCTCTAAAATTGTCTTTCTTAAAGTTATAAAAAGCAAAGTAAAAAAATACATGAATTTATTTAAACAAGTGAAGACCAAGTCTTTAAAATATTTTCTTGGATTTTCAAATTCTATTTGAGTTTTGTCTCTCTTAGAATTAAAAATGTAAAGCAAAGCGAGACCAGCTTGCTAGTAAATAAATGAAATGTAAAAAATAGAGGCAGCTCACTGGTAGGTGCTGCTATTTGAGCTATTTTTAGAACAGGCCAGCGGGCGACTCATCTGGTCCTTACAGGCATACCCGCAGGCACCGTGTTGGTGACCCCTGGTTTATGGTATGGCGTAGTGGGTAGAGCTTCAGTGCCAGAAACCTGAGGGTTGCAGGTTCGCTCCCCAGCTCTTGACACCTAAATTGCTGCCGTTGTGTCCTTGGGCAGGTCACTTCACCCGTGCCCCCGGTGCCGCTCACACTGGTGAATGAATAATGAATGAATGATAGGTGGTGGTCAGAGGGGCCGTAGGCGCAAACTAGCAGGCATGCTTCCGTCAGTCTACCCTAGGGCATCATGTGGCTACAAATGTAGCTTACCACCACCAGGTGTGAATGATTGATGGGTTCCCACTTCTCTGTGAGCATTTTGATTATCTAATAATAGCAAAGCGATATAAAATCTAATCCGTTAATATGATTGTTATTATTATTATTATTGTTCAGACAGCATTCGAATGAAAGAATCAGGGTGGACTCTCTCCTCCTGAAAGCGCGGGTCCTAATACTGTCACAACATTGGTTTTGTCGCAGCTGTGTTTAATGATCATGTGGTCAATCAGAGCTACTTTTTTTCCTGTCCACCTTCTAATGTACGTAACATTTTAACGATTTGTGTTATGTAATATGTTTTCTCAGCATGTAAAACAGTGTATTTTTTTAGGGGTGTTAAAATATTTCAGATTAATCGCGATTCTTATTCGTCATAATCAATTTTAAAGGCCTTCTGAAATGAGATTTTCTTATTCAAACAGGGATAGCAGGTCCATTCTCTGTGTCATACCTGATAATTTCGCGATATTGCCATATTTTTGCTGAAAGGATTTAGTAGAGAACATCGATGACAAAGTTTGCAACTTTTGGTCGCTAATAAAAAAAAACTGCCTTTACCGGAAGTATGTGCGCGTGACGTCACGAGTTGCAGGACTCCTCACATATTCACATTGTTTATAATGGGAGCCACCAGCAGTAAGAGCAATTCTGACCGAGAAAGCGACAATTTCCCCATTAATTTGAGTGAGGATGAAAGATTTGTGAATTAGGACATTGATAGCAAAGGACTAGAAAAAGAAAAAAAAAAAAAAGCGGCGGCAGTGTGAGCGTTTCAGATGTAATTAGACACATTTACTAGGATAATTCTGGAAGATCCCTTATCTGCTTATTGTTTTAATAGTGTTTTAGTGAGATTGTAAAGACATACCTCGAGGTCAGATGGCTGCGGTGGACACGCAGTGTCTCACTGAGAAGCCGAGGAGCCAAGCGCACAGCTGCCTTTTTTGACAGCTGCTGCAGGACGACGAATAATCCAATAATGTTTCCGGTAATATATATATCACAATTTTCCCATCCAAAAACATGCTGGTTGACGTAGAGAAAACATGTTCGCTTGACCGCTCCGCTTCACAACAAACAAAGAAACACCGGCTGTGTCTCGGTGCTAAAGACAGCTGCAATACACCGCTTTCCACCAACAGCATTTTTCTTTATAGTCTCCATTATTAAATAAACAAATTGCAAAAGTTTCAGCAACACAGATTTCCAGAATACTGTGTAATTATGCGATTAAAGCAGATGACTTTTAGCCACTAGTGGTGCGGCGCTAATATTTCCTGACAGTCGTGATGTCACGCGTACGCGTCATCATTCCACGACGTTTTCAACAAGAAACTCGCGGGAAATTTAAAATTGCAATTTAGTAAACTGAAAAGGCCGTATTGGCATGTGTTGCAATGTTAATATTTCATCATTGATGTATAAACTATCAGACTGCGTGGTCGGTAGTAGTAGGTGTCAGTAGGCATTTAAAAATAACAAACATTGATTTTTCCTTCTTTTTTTTTTGTTGCTTTTCCACAATTTGTGCCCTGTCCAACCACTTCGGCAAATTTTTGATTTACAGTCCAGGCCAAAGTTAGGACACAGTTTCTCATTCGATGCCTTGTCACTGAAGGCATCAAAATTAATGAACACATTTGGTGCTACGTACTTAACAAAAAAAGGTGAAATAACTGAAAACGTAGTCCATCCATCCATCCATTATCTACCGCTTATTCCCTTTGGGGTCGCGGGAGGCGCTGGTGCCTATCTCAGCTACAATTAGGTGGAAGGTGGGATACACCCTGGACAAGTCGCCACCTCATGAAAACATAGTTTATATTCTAATTTCTTCAAACTAGCCACCCTTAGCTCTGATTACTGCTTTGGACACTTGGCATTCTCCCGGTGAGCCACAAACTTACCTGGGAAGTGAGAACCATTTCAGGGGACTACCTCTTGAAGCTCATCGAGAGAATGCCAAGAGTGTGCGAAAAAGTAATGAGAGCAAAGGGTGGTTATTTTGAAGAAACTAGAATATAAAACATGTTTTCAGTTATTTCACCTTTTTTTCATGTTAAGTACATAACTCCACATGTGTTCATTCATAGTTTTCATGCCTTCAGTGACAATCTATAATGTAAATAGTCATGAGAATAAAGAAAATGCATTGAATGAGAAGGTGTGTCCAAACTTTTCTTATCAAAATACTATTGGATTAAATGTTTTTAATTATTTGATTAATCTTAACCTTATCACTATAGCAGTGGTTCTTAACCATGTTGGAGGTACCGAACCCCACCAGTTTCATATGTGCATTCTTTAGTGAAGAATTAAAAAATATATTTTTCAAATTCAAGACAAAGTTCTATGTTTTTGGTAACACTTTAGTATGGGGAACATGTTCTAAGTCAGTGGTTGTCAACCTTTTTTCAGTGATGTACTCCCTGTGAACATTTTTTTTAATTCAAGTACCCCCTAATCAGAGCAAAGCATTTTTGGTTGAAAAAAAGAGATAAAGAAGTAAAATACAGCACTATGTCATCAGTTTCTGATTTATTAAATTGTATAACAGTGCAAAATATTGCTCATTTGTAGTGGTCTTTCTTGAACTATTTGGAAAAAAAGATATAAAAAACACTAAAAACGTGTTGAAAAATAAACAAGTGATTCAATTATAAATAAAGATTTCTACACATGGAAGTAATCATCAATTTAAAGTGCCCTCTTTGGGGATTGTAATAGAGATCCATCTGGATTCATGAACTTCATTCTAAACATTTCTTCACAAAAAAAGAAATCTTTAACATCAATATTTATGAAACATGTCCACAAAAAATCAATCAGTCAACACTGAATATTGCATTGTTGCCTTTCTTTTCACATATTATGAACTTACATTTATATTTTGGTGAAGTATTATTCAATAAATATATTTATAAAGGATTTTTGAATTGTTGCTATTTTTAGAATATTTCTTAAAAATCTCACGTACCCCTTGGCACACCGTCAAGTACCCCCAGGGGTACGCGTACCCCCATTTGAGAACCACTGCTCTAGATGTGTCATGCCTGTTAATCTAGTTTTATGTTTGATCATGTTTTGTTTTGTTTTCTGGACTCTTTTTGCGTTTGCACTTCCTTGTTTTCTTGGTCACCATAGCTACTCATTAGTTTCCACCTGGTTCCCCTAGTCACGGCCCAAACATCAGCCTCTCACACCTGTTTCTAGTTACCACGGCCATTATTTATGTCACTTGCTTTCTGTTCATCGTTCAGGGTACTTTGCATTCTGCCTTATGCCTGCATTTTTCGTACAAACTTTCACGCCTTGCCACGCTGCTAACCCTTTGGCCCCCGCCACGTAAGATCTGTGTATTTTTCGCCTAAAGTGCAAGTTTTTGGTTTATTGAGTATCGTAGTTAGCATCTTTTGTTTATTTATAGATCGCCATGCCATTGTGCTGTTTTTGTTGAAGTTTTAGTATAGATTAACAGCCGCCACTGAGCGTGTCCTTTGTTTGCCTTTTTAGTGTTTTTGTAATTAATAAATATGTACTCACATTCATGCCTGACTCGTCCCACATCATCTCTGCATCGAGGAAGCAAAAACAATCACAGTCCCAACTTGACAAGATGTCTATATTTGCTGTACAGATTTACTTTAGAAAATAGAAGTGTTGGGTACTTTATTATTGACTTTATTAAAAGTTTCAGGATAATTTTATTAAATATAAAGAAGCAATATAAAACATCATCAGAGCTGTGTACCTATTTTATGGAGGAATGTAATTACGATAATCATAGAACTGGCACCCAATGTTAATTAAAAAAGTATTGAGTTTGAATGGTTTTCAATCAAGAATCGATGCTGAATGGAATTGTTACCCACAAGAATCATAGCTCTGCTTTCACGAGTACTGTATAGTAAGGGAACCTGCATGCAGCCACTTTAAATGCCTCATGCGTTTGGTTGATTAATGGAAAGCAAAAAAAAAAAAAGAGTCGAGGAGCTCATCACAATCTACCCTCGGGGCGGGCAGACCTTCTGAAGAGAATTTCTCATCCATCTCGAGTACTAGGTTGCTCTTAATCCCGCTGCACAGACGTGAGGGTGATACCAAACATTTTCCTTTTCTCATCGTCGTGCAACAAATAAAAAAAAATGAAGGAGACTGGAGTGGGTCGGCATAGCTCGGTTGGTAAAGTGGCCGTGCCAGCAACTTGAGGGTTCCAGGTTCGATCCCCGCTTCTGCCATCCAAGTCACTGCTGTTGTGTCCTTGGATAAGACACTTTACCCACCTGCTCCCAGTGCCACCCACACTAGTTTAAAGAAATGTAACTTAGATATTATGTAAAAGCACGTTGAGTCACTAGAGAAAAGCGCTATATAAATATAATTCACTCATTTATTAGTGTAGCTACCTTGCACTTTCGCCCGTCCACCGTCTCCTCGTCAAACTCCTCCCCGATGTGGAAGTTGATCTCTGTGGTCCGCACGCTGGTGGAGGTCTTGATGTAGAACTGCTCGCCGTCCTGCCGGATCTCCACGTGAGGACTGGAGGCCGCCGCCACCGCTACCTTCCTCAGCATGGCGTTCACGCCTGAGGGGGGAGGAGATGAGCGGGAAAGAGTGACAAGGGTGTGTGTATGAGGTTTATCATGAGGCTGTGTATTGTAAACATGCAGGTGTGTCTTATGAGGTTGTTTGGCATGAGAAACACGAGGATGTGTGCTTCATTATGAGCATTTGTTAATGATAATTGGTCTTGTGAGGTTTATCATGACGTGTCAAAGGTTGTACTGTATATTAGTCATCATGGCATCCTTATGATCATGTGTTTTTGGCATACGGGTTGCCAAAAACAGGCATTATGAGCAAAAGTCATGATAGTTTTCTTGAGGTTTATCATGACATGCCTATGATCTTGTATGTTGAGGGCATGAATGTTGTTTGGCACGAGCATTGTTAGGATGTGCATTATGAGTACATGTCATGATAGGTTTAATGAGGTTTATCATGACATGCCTATGATCTTGTATATTGTGGGCTTGCATGTTTTTTGGCATGAGCATTAATAGGATGTGCATTATGAGCATATGTCATGACAGTTTTCATGAGGTTCATCATGACATGCCATAATATTGTATATAGTGGGCGTGATAATCATAAATCAATCAATCAATCAATCAATGTTTATTTATATAGCCCTAAATCACAAATGTCTCAAAGGACTGCACAAACCACTACGACTACGACATCCTCGGAAGAACCCACATAAGGGCAAGGAAAACTCACACCCAGTGGGACGTCGGTGAGAATGATGACTATGAGAACCTTGCAGAGGACCACAAGTGTGGGCAACCCCCCCTCCCTAGGGGACCGAAAGCAATGGATGTCGAGCGGGTCTAACATGATACTGTGAAAGTTCAATCCATAGTGGATCCCACACAGCCGTGAGAGTTCAGTTCAAAGCGGATCCAAGACAGCAGCGAGAGTCCTGTCCACGAGAAACCATCCCACGCGGAGTCGGATCAGCAACGTAGAGATGTCCCCAACCGATACACAGGCGAGCGGACCATCCTGGGTCCCGACTCTGGACAGCCAGTACTTCATCCATAGCCATCGGACCAGACCCCCTCCGCAAGGGAGGGGGGGACAGAGGACAAAAGGAAAAGAAAAAAAGCGGCAGATCAACTGGCCTAAAAAGGAGGTCTATTTAAAGGCTAGAGTATACAAATGAGTTTTAAGGTGTGACTTAAATGCTTCTACTGAGGTAGCATTTCGAACTGTTACCGGGAGGGCATTCCAGAGTACTGGAGCCTGAACAGAAAACGCTTTATAGCCCGCAGACTTTTTTTGGGCTTTAGGAATCACTAATAAGCCGGAGTCTTTTGAACGCAGATTTCTTGCCGGGACATATGGTACAATACAATCGGCAAGATAGGATGGAGCTAGACCGTGTAGTATTTTATACGTAAGTATTAAAACCTTGAAGTCACATCTTAATTGCACAGGAAGCCAGTGCAGGTGAGCCAGTACAGGCGTAATATGATCAAACTTTCTTGTTCTAGTCAAAAGTCTAGCAGCCGCATTTTGTACTAACTGTAATCTTTTAATACTAGACATGGGGAGACCTGAAAATAATACGTTACAGTAATCGAGACGAGACGTAACAAACGCATGGATAATGATCTCAGCGTCGCTAGTGGACAAAATGGAGTGAATTTTAGCGATATTATGGGGATGAAAGAAGGCTGTTTCAGTAATGCTTTTAATGTGTGACTCAACCGAGAAAGTTGGGTCGAAGCTATTTCCCAGATTCTTTACCGAGTGGCCTTGTTTAATTGTTTGGTTGTCAAATGTTAAAGTTGTATTATTATATAGAGGTCGGTGTCTAGCAGGACCGATCATCAGCATTTCCGTTTTTTTTGGCGTTGAGTTGCAAAAAGTTAGCGGACATCCATTGTTTAAATATGTGCATTATGAGCATCCATTTTCCATCCATTTTCTGCCGCTTATTCCCGTTTGGGGTCGCGGGGGGCGCTGGCGCCTATCTCAGCTACAATCGGGCGGAAGGCGGGGTACACCCTGGACAAGTCGCCACCTCATCGCAGGGCCAACACAGATAGACAGACAACATTCACACTCACATTCACACACTAGGGCCAACTTAGTGTTGCCAATCAACCTATCCCCAGGTGCATGTCTTTGGAAGTGGGAGGAAGCCGGAGTACCCGGAGGGAACCCACGCATTCACGGGGAGAACATGCAAACTCCACACAGAAAGATCCCGAGCCTGGATTTTGAACTGGATTTGAACCCAGGACTGCAGGACCTTCGTATTGTGAGTCAGACGCACTAACCCCTCTGCCACCGTGAAGCCATATGAGCATATGTCATGAAGGTTTTCATGAGGTTTATCATGAGATGCCTATGATCTTGTATAATGTGGGCATGAATGTTGTTTAGCATGACAATTATAAGGATGTGCAATATATGCAATTGTCATGATAGTTTTCATGAGGTTTATCATGACCTGCCTATGATATTGTATATTGTGGGCATGCATGTTGTTTGGCATAAAAATTATGAGGATATGGATGCGCATTTTTAACATATGTCATGATAATCGTTCTTATGAGGTTGTATATGATAAGAATGCAGATTGGTCTTAAACCATGGATGTGCGCTACCTTTTTGCAACTCAACGCCAAGAAAACGGAAATGCTGATTATCGGTCCTGCTAGACACCGACTTCTATTTAATAATACACGTTAACATAATTAAACAAGGTGACTCGGTAAAGAATCTGGGTATTATCTTCGACCCAACTCTCTCGTTTGAGTCACACATTAAGAGTGTCACTAAAACATCTGAGGTCCTCTCCAAGGTTTCTCATAGTCAGCATTGTCACTGGCGTCCCACTGGATGTGAATTCTCCCTGCCCACTGGGTGTGAGTTTTCCTTGCCTTTTGTGGGTTCTTCCGAGGATGTTGTAGTCGTAATGATTTGTGCAGTCCTTTGAGACATTTGTGATTTGGGGCTATATAAATAAACATTGATTGATTGAAAACGTCTATCTTTCATCTCCGTTATATCGCTAAAATTCGCTCCATTTTGTCCACTAGCGACACTGAGATCATTATCCATGCGTTTGTTACGTCTCGTCTCGATTACTGTAACGTATTATTTTTGGGTTTCCCCATGTCTAGCATTAAAATATTACAGTTGGTACAAAATGCGGCTGCTAGACTTTTGACAAGAACAAGAAAGTTTGATCCTATTACGCCTATACTGTATCTACCATTTTATACCTATCTACATACATACCTATGTATATAACTATACTTGCTCACCTGCACTGGCTTCCTGTGGACTTAAGATGTGACTTTAAGGTTTTACTACTTACGTATGAAATACTACACAGTCTAGCTCCAGCCTATCTTGCCGATTGTATTGTACCATATGTCCCGGCAAGAAATCTGCGTTCAAAGGACTGCGGCTTATTAGTGATTCCCAGAGCCCAAAAAAAGTCTGCGGGCTATAGAGCGTTTTCTATTCGGGCTCCAGTACTCTGGAATGCCCTCCCGGTAACAGTTCAAGATGCTACCTCAGTAGAAGCATTTAAGTCTCATCTTAAAACTCATTTGTATACTCTAGCCTTTAAAGGCCTACTGAAATGAGATTTTCTTATTTAAACGGGGATAGCAGGTCCATTCTATGTGTCATACTTGATCATTTCGCGATATTGCCATATTTTTGCTTAAAGGATTTAGTAGATAACACCCACGATAAAGTTTGCAACTTTCGGTGCTAAGAGAAAAGCCCTGCTTCTACCAGAAGTCGCAGACGATGACGTCACATGTTGAGGGCTCCTCACATATTCACATTGTTTATAATGGGAGCCTCCAACAAAAACAGCTATTCGGACCGAGAAAACGACAATTTCCCCATTTATTTGAGCGAGGATGAAAGATTCGTGTTTGAGGATATTGATAGCGACGGACTAGAACGAAAAAAAAAACTCGATTGCATTGGGACTGATTCCGATGTTTTTAGACACATTTACTAGGATAATTCTGGGAAATCCCTTATCTTTCTATTGTGTTGCTATGTTTTAGTGAGTTTAACAGTACCTGATAGTCGGAAGTGTACGTCCACGGCCGGGTGTTGACGCGCAGTGTCTCAGGGAAGTCGACGGCAGCTGTATGGGCGGCACAAGCTCAGCTAAAATCCGGTAAGAAGCAACGTTATACCACAATTTTCTCGCCGAAACCTGCTGGTTGGCATTCGGTTGGGATCCATGTTCGCTTTGATCCATAGTAAAGTTTCACCTCCGTGAATTTTAAACAAGGAATCACCGTGTGTTTTTGTGGCTAAAGGCTAAAGCTTCCCAACTTCATTATTTCTACTTTGACTTCTCCAATATTAATTGAACAAATTGCAAAGGATTCAGCAACACAGATCTCCAAAATACTGTGTAATTATGCGGTTAAAGCAGACGACTTTTAGCTGTGTTTGTGCGCATCGCTCATATTTCCTAACAGCCCGTGACGTCAAGCGTACACATCATCATTACGCGACGTTTTCAAGAAAAAACTCCCGGGAAATTTAAAATTGCAATTTAGTAAACTAAAAAGGCCGTATTGACATGTGTTGCAATGTTAATATTTCATTATTGATATATAAACTATCAGACTGCGTGGTGGGTTTCAGTAGGCCTTTAAATAGACCCCCTTTTTGGACCAGTTGATCTGCCGTTTCTTTTTTTTTTCTGTCCAGTGGCCATGGATGAAGTACTGGCTGTCCAGAGTCGGGACCCAGGATGGACCGCTCGCCTGTGTATCGGTTGGGGACATCTTTGCGCTGCTGATCCGCCTCCGCTTGGACTCTCGCTAATATTGGATCCACAATAGACTGAACTCTCACCGTTATGTTGGATCCAATATGGACTGGACTTTCACAATATCATGTTAGACCCGCTCGACATCCATTGCTTTCAGTCTCCCCTAGATGGGGTTGCCCACATATGCGGTCCTCTCCAAGGTTTCTCATAGTCACTGTCACCGACGTCCCACTGGGGTGAGTTTTTCCTTGCCCGTATGTGGGCTCTGTACCATGGATGTCGTTGTGGTTTGTGCAGCCCTTTGAGACACTTGTGATTTAGGGCTGTATAAATAAACATTGATTGATTGATTGATTATGAAGGGGTCCATCCTGACATGAGGGTTATAAAGATGTGTGTTATGACGGGTGCATTATGAGCATATGTTATGATAATCGGTCATATGAGGTTTATCATGATGTGTCTGACAATGTATACTATGAGAATGCAGTTGGGTCTTATGAGGGGGTTCATCTTGACATGAAGATTATAAAGATGTGTGTTATGACAGGTGCGTTGTGAGCATATGTTATGATAATCAGTGCAATGAGGTCTATCATGGCGTGTCTGAGGTTGTATATTATAAGAATGCAGATGGGTCTTATGAGGAGGTCCATCCTGACATGAAGATTATAAAGATGTGTGTTGTGTGAGTATATGTTATGATAATAGGTCTTACGAGGTTTATCATGACATGTCTATGAGATTGTGTACGAGAGGCAAGGTTTTATGGGGCTATCTGGCATGATAACTATGATAATTTTAGGGATGTGTCTTATGACGGTGGCCTGTGGATGCAGCATAAGCATTTCATGATAATAGTTCATATGAGGTATATTATGACATGGTTATCTTTTAAACTGTGGGCACGCAGACTTACAAATATGTGTATAATGATGTGTGCATGACGATACATTATGAGCATATGTCAGGATAATAGATTTCATGAGATTTATCATGCCATCTCTATTATCCTGTGTATTGTGGATATGCAGGTTGTTTGGCATAAGAATTATAAGGACATGTGGATGATGATGGGCATTATGATCGTATGTCATGATAGATCAATCATCAATCAATCAATGTTTACTTATATAGCCCTAAATCACTAGTGTCTCAAAGGGCTGCACGGACCACCACGACATCCTCGGTAGGCCCACATAAGGGCAAGGAAAACTCACACCCAGTGGGACATCGGTGACAATAATGACCCAGTGGGACGTCGGTGACAATGATGACTATGAGAACCTTAGAGAGGAGGAAAGCAATGGATGTCGAGCAGGTCTAACATGATAACAGATGAACAGTTCATGAGGTTTATCATATATGTAATTGTGTTTAATGTGGGAATGCATGTTGTTTGGCATGATAAATATAAGGATGTGCATTTTGAGCATATGTCATATTAGTTTTCATGAGGTTTATCATGACATGTCTATGATGTTGTATATTGTGGGCAAGAATATTATTTGGCATGAGATTTATAAGGATGTGTGAATGAGGATGTGCATTATAAGCAAATGTTTTGAACATTGGTTTCATAAGGTTTATCATGCCAGGGTGTTTGGCATGAGAATGATAAGGACATGTGGATGGGTAGGTGCATTATGACTTAAAATGACACTGTCTTTATAAACAGTTCATAAGGTTTATCATCGTTATAATTTGGGTAATGTGGGAATGCAGGTTGTTTGGCATGAGAATTATAAGGATATGTGCATATGAATGTGCTTAATGAGCATATGTCATGATAATAGGTCTGATGAGATTCATCATGTCTATGATCTTGTGTACTACGGGCATGCAGGTTGTTTAGCATGATGAGGTGCATTATGAGCATACGTCGTGAGAATATGTTTCATGAGGTTTATCATGACATGTCCATGATCTTGTGTATTGTAGGAAACTGTTTGGTTAGACGTGAGGATTATACGAATGTGTGTTAGGGTGTGTGCATAATAATGTGCTTTATGAGCATAAATCATGATAATAAGGTTCATTAGTTTATCATGCCATCTTTTTAATCTTTTTATTCTTGTGCATGCAGGGTGTTTGGCATAAGAATTATAGGACGTGTGGGTGAGGGTGTGCATTATAATCATGTGTCATGATAAACACGTCACAAGGTTTATCGTGTCTACAGTTTTGTGTATTGTGGGCATTAAGGTTGTTTGGCATGAGAATCATAAGAATGGATGTTAGGATGTGTGCACACGCATGAGCTTTGAGAATCTGTCATGATAATATGTCTGATGAGATTTATCATGACATGTGTTTGATTTAGTTTAGTGTGAGCAGGCAGGTAGTTTGGCATGAGGATTGTAAGGATGTGTGTTATGATGTGTGCATGAGGATGCATTATAAGCATATGTCATGATAATTGGTGTTATGAGATCTATTATGCCAGGTCTATGATCTTACATGTTGTAGGAAATCATGTTCTTTTGTACGAGGATTATGGGGATGTGGTATGATATGTGCATGACTTGAGCATATGTTATATGTGTTATGAGGATGGGCTTTATGAGGTTGTGTATTATAGGCAAGCCGATGTGTTTTATGAGCATGAGAATTCACATTATAAGCATTTGCTCGGACGATGGATCCTAAAAGTTTGATCATGATATGTCAATGAGGTTGTTTGATGAGGATAATAAGGATGCTTATTAAGGATGTGTGTTATGAAGATAATCATGACATAAAGCGAGCACCAATAGACTAAAAAATAGCTTTTACCCAAGAGCCATAGTAGCACTAAACAGGCACTGAGTGTCCATATGTCCATCATGTCCTCATGTGTAATGTTTAAATGTTTTTCTATTTTTTTGGACTACAATGTGAAATAATGTTTTATGTATGTATACATAGATACATCTGTCATCTCTATCTTTTTTTTTAATTTATTTATTTTTTATTTATTTATTTATTTTTTTATTTATTTATTTATTTTTTTTTTTTTAAATTTATACTACCATATTGTATATGCACCTTAGGAGGAGCTGCTCCAATTTCGTTGTTCTTTGAACCTGTTCATTGCAATAATGACAATAAAACTCTATTCTATTCTATTCTATTCTATATAAGCATGAGGATGTTGATTCGGGACGTGCGTTAAATGATATGATATTATGTGAGAATCATGAGAATAGGAAGATCATCAGGTTGTAGTATGAGGATGTATGTTTTCATAATGTGTGCATGACAATCATGCAAGGTTTGTTATAGGTAGAGCAAGTGTTTTGAAGATGATCAGGCTGTGTGTTATGATAATTATCATAATGTGGTATGAATATTATTTTGTTGTGTGCAGGCAGATGTGCTATGAAGTTTATCATGACGTGTGTGGATGAGGTTGTTTTATATGAAGATTATAAGGAAGTGAGTTCTGAAAATTATCATGTTCTGTTCATGAGGGTGTGCATCATGAGCACATGTTCTGTTGATGAGAACAATTTTTATGAAGATCGTCAGTTGTGTTATGAGAACTATCACAATGTGTGTGTGTCATGTCTATGTGTGTTGAAAATAATCATGAAGTGTATGTACATTATGAGCATATGCTCCGTAAGTGAGATTTGTCATGAGGATATATGTATTGCAATGAGTGTGATCCTGAGATTTATGAGAATGTATCTTAGAATTATCCTCATGTGTGTATGATAACGTGTATGGTGCATGTGTGTGAGTGTCATCATGGACTGTGTGTTTGAGAATGTGTGTTATTCAGATGAGTCTAATGAGGTTTGTTTTGGGCTTATGTGTGTTCAGAGGAGTCTTGTTCATCATACATTTCGGTTGTGTGTGTTATGAGGATTATCATGGTTTTTATGAGGCTGTTTGGTATCATAAGGAATGTGTGATGACGTGTGTTATGAAGATTATCATGGTTGTTATGAGGCTGTTTGGTATCATAAGGAATGCATGATAATGCGTGATATGAAGATTATCATGTTTTTTATGATGCTGTTTGGTACAACGAATGTATAATGATGCGTGTTATGAAGATTATCATGGTTTTTATGAGGCTGTTTGGTATCATAACACTGAGGGTGGCCGTATGATGATGCGTGTTATGAAGATTATCATGGTTTTTATGAGGCTGTTTGGTATCATAACGAATGTGTGATGAAGTGCGTTATGAAGATTATCATGGTTTTTATGAGGCTGTTCGGTATCATAACGAATGTATGATGATGTGTGTTATGAAGATTATCATGGTTTTATGAGGCTGTTTTGTATCAACGAATGTATGATGATGCGTGTTATGAAGATTAGCATGGTTTTTATGAGGCTGTTTGGTATCATGACGAATGTGTGATGAAGTGCGTTATGAAGATTATCATGGTTTTTATGAGGCTGTTCGGTATCATAACGAATGTATGATGATGTGTGTTATGAAGATTATCATGGTTTTATGAGGCTGTTTTGTATCAACGAATGTATGATGATGCGTGTTATGAAGATTAGCATGGTTTTTATGAGGCTGTTTGGTATCATAACAAATGTATGATGATGCGTGTTATGAAGATTATCATGGTTTTTATGAGGCTGTTCGGTATCATAACGAATGTATGATGATGTGTGTTATGAAGATTATCATGGTTTTATGAGGCTGTTTTGTATCAACGAATGTATGATGATGCGTGTTATGAAGATTAGCATGGTTTTTATGAGGCTGTTTGGTATCATGACGAATGTGTGATGAAGTGCGTTATGAAGATTATCATGGTTTTTATGAGGCTGTTCGGTATCATAACGAATGTATGATGATGTGTGTTATGAAGATTATCATGGTTTTATGAGGCTGTTTTGTATCAACGAATGTATGATGATGCGTTTTATGAAGATTAGCATGGTTTTTATGAGGCTGTTTGGTATCATGACGAATGTGTGATGAAGTGCGTTATGAAGATTATCATGGTTTTTATGAGGCTGTTCGGTATCATAACGAATGTGTGATGAAGTGCGTTATGAAGATTATCATGGTTTTTATGAGGCTGTTCGGTATCATAACGAATGTATGATGATGTGTGTTATGAAGATTATCATGGTTTTATGAGGCTGTTTTGTATCAACGAATGTATGATGATGCGTGTTATGAAGATTAGCATGGTTTTTATGAGGCTGTTTGGTATCATAACAAATGTATGATGATGCGTGTTATGAAGATTATCATGGTTTTTATGAGGCTATTTGGTATCATAACAAATGTGTGATGAGGTGTGTTAGGAAGATTATAATGTTTTTTATGATGCTGTTTGGTGTAATGAATGTATGATGATGCATGTTATGAAGATTATCATAGTTTTTATGAGGCTGTTTGGTATCATAACAAACGTATGATGATGAGTGTTATGTAGATTATCATGTTTTTTATGAGGCTGTTTGGTATCATAACGAATGTGTGATGAAGTGTGTTATGAAGATTATCATAGTTTTTATGAGGCTGTTCGGCAGCAGGGGCAAGAGGGGGCAGAGCCCCCTTAAATAAATGTATTGCCCCCTCAAATCAAAATTTGAGAAAGCAAAATTTAATAAACTCACAAAATTACTACATTATAAGTTGACAAAATTATCTGCACTAGCGGAAAAATCCGCCGAAAAAGGGACACACACGATATAGTTGTGTCGGCTTCTCTCTCATCCTTCCCTCCGCTGTGCGTGTATTCAACATTCCACAGGCTGCGCAGCAGACACACACCCGCACACACCCCTCAGCCCTCAGTAAACATCCAATCACTGTTGCAATATGAAAGAAAAAGAAAAGTTGTCTACATTTATCATATACTTGTTAGGATGGGTGTATTTGTGTAGTCTTATCTGTCATAAACACGTTTATCGTCGCGGACTTTCGGTGCTATGGAGTCCCTTTTTTTTTTTTTTTTTTTTACAACTTGACAAGAGCAGTGACAGCGGAGGGTCTGAGCAGTAGTTGTTTGGAAGGCAGAGAGCCTCCACTGTCCCTGTAAAAAGCTACAAGTCATTTATGATGCTGTTAATGGCGGTAAAAATGAAACATAAGGTATATATCCTGCTTAGCAGCCCTCTTCTGCTGTCCTCTGTTCAGAGCGGAGTCCTTAGCAACGGCCCGTTTTACTTAGCAACGGCCCGTTTTACTTAGCAACGGTCTGGCAATCGACTGCTGGAATTCTTTTTCTGTTGTTTTTCTTGTAATTCTACATAGTCAATCTTTAATGTTTTAATCTACATTTTGTAATAAACAAATTATAAGTTTCATTTGATATGACCAAGACACCTAAAAACAAAAACACAGCCGTTTTCATCAATTTACAAGCAAGTGGGCAACACACTTACATTGGAGTGAATGCATTTTGTGCCCAGATGAGTGCCCACGTCCACTGCATGTGACAAACTGAAGACAAGTGACCTGTGTCTGGCAGACCCCTACGTCATGGGTGTCAAACTCTGGCCCGCGGGCCAAATCTGGCCCGCCGTGTAATTTCATTTGGCCCTTGAGGCAATATCAATTTAGCATTAGATCTGGCCCGCCGGTGTTATACAGCGTCAGTGCCGCTGTAACACCGCATTCACCGCTAATACTCATACTTGCCAACCCTTCTAATTTTCCCGGTAGACTCCCGAAGTTCGCTGCCCCTCCCGAAAATCTTACGGGGCAACCATTCTCCCGAATTTCCACCGATTTCCACCTGGACAACTATATTGGGGCCGTGCATTTAAGGCACTGCCTTTAGCGTTCTCTACAACCTGTCATCACGTCCGCTTTTCCTCCATACTAACAGCGTATTACATAATACTTGTGGCTTTTACACACACACACACACACACACACACACACACACACACGCACAAAAGAATGCCAAGCATACTTGGTCAACAGCCATAGAGGTCACACTGAGGGTGGCCATATAAACAACTTTAGCACTGTTACAAATATGCGCCACACTGTGAACCCACACCTAACAACAATGACAAACACATTTCGGGTGAACATCCGCACCGTAACACAACAGAACAAATACCCAGAAACCCTTGCAGCACTAACTCTTCTGGGAAACTTCCAGCAAACTGACCAATAATTAACGTTTTATTCATGAATTTTCTCTTGCTACTTCAAGGCTTGAATGTTTGGTTCATTCATTATTGTTATTTTATTTTCAAATTTATTATTAGCCTGTGGAAAAAATTTGATATTTACCTCAGAAGATTGCAAATAAAAAAAAAGGCAGAACATTTTTATTTAAATTTTATTTTATATGCCATTGATATTTTTTTAATTATTATTGTTATTATTATTTGAAACTGGATTTTGCATGTCACTAAAGTTATATAAGCCTTGCTTGTTCAATATTTAATGCAAAACTTGTTTGGGTCCCTATTAAAAGGTTAATTTGTTCAACCTTGGCCCGCGGCTTTGTGCCGTTTAAAATGTTGGCCCACTCTGTATTTGAGTTTGACACCCCTGCACTACATAAAGCCCCGCCCCAGGCTGTAGTCCTGTACTGTTGTTGTTTTTCTTCATGTAATCACAGCGGGTTTTTTCTGTTGTTGTTCAAGCTTACTTATTTTCTGCTCCAGCTTCCAGCAGCTCACAAAGAGAAAGTTAATGCTCTGTAATGCATCCATTTTTCAGAGCATTTAAAAAGTCTAGTCCTGCTCCTGCATGCAGTAGTAGCAATGATGCTACTGCTAGTACATCAGGGACAGCAGCTAGCAATACTGCACTTTTAGCACCAGCAAGTACTGTTTCTCCTGCACCAGCTCCCTCCGTCCCCCCAACAAGCGCTCCCCCAAAGCAGCCTGCACAGCTACCCAGTGACTTAAATGGCAACGCACCATCTCAGCCAATACTGGGTGGCTACCCAAAGCCTGCATTTGGTACGACATTAAGATCATTCAATCCTGCCTGGTACCGCACACGACCATGGCTAGAGTATTCTGTGGTGCGAGACGCCTGCTTCTGTTTCCCCTGTCGGAAATATGTCAGCGCTGTTAATGTTTCCCCCCCTGAGGGATTGCCACCTTATTGTGGCCGGGGGGTTTGCGTGCCTCAGTGACCGTAAGAGCTATACCAGCAGGAGGTTAGTCTTCAGGTGGGACACCCAAGTTGGACAGGTCTGAAGGTAGAGGCCTGACAAAGTGCAATCCACTACTCCAGGTTGGGGTTGGACACATAGCTAAAGACCCATTTCAATGACGAAAGCATCGTTACTATAAGCACGGGAAAAAAAGTGCTGGGGCATGTTGTGTACACATGATGCCCACTTCACATTTCTGACTCCCCCCTCATATAAGCATGCCTAGAACCGCCCCTGCTGTTTGGTATCATAACGAATGTATGATGATGCGTGTTATGAAGATTATCATGGTTTTTATGAGGCTGTTTGGTATCATAACAAATGTATGATGATGCGTGTTATGAAGATTATCATGGTTTTTATGAGGCTATTTGGTATCATAACAAATGTATGATGATGCGTGTTATGAAGATTGTCATGGTGTTTATGAGCCTGTTTGGTATCATAACGAATGTGTGATGACGTGTGTTATGAAGATTATCATGGTTTTTATGAGGCTGTTTGGTATCATAACGAATGTATGATGATGTGTGCTAGGAAGATTGTCATGTTTTGATCAATCAATCAATGTTTATTTATATAGCCCTAAATTACAAGTATCTCAAAGGGCTGCACAAACCACAACGACATCCTCAGTAGAGACCTCATAAGGGCAAGGAAAAACTCACCCCAGTGGGACGTCGGTGGCAGTGAATATGATGACTATGAGAAACCTTGGAGAGGACCGCATATGCCCCAGGGGACCGAAAGCAATGGATGTCAAGCATGTCTAACATGATGTTGTGAAAGTCAAATCCATAGGGGATCTAACATAACGGTGAGAGTCCAGTCCAAAGTGGAGCCTGTTTGGGAAAACAAATGTATGATGATGCGTGTTATGAAGATTATCATGTTTTTAATGAGGCTGTTTTGTATCATAACGAATGTATGATGATGTGTGTTATGAACATTATCATGGTTTTTATGAGGCTGTTTGGTATAATGACGAATGTATGATGTGTGTTATTAAAACTCAAGTATCAATGGTTGGGTCCCATTTTTATAGTCTTTGGCATGACTCGGCGGGGGATTGAACTCACGACCTACCGATCTCAGGGCAGACACTCTAACCACTAGGCCACTTGAAGAATGTCATGAGTTTTATGAGGCTCTTTGGTATCATAACGAATGTATGACGGTGTGTGTTTTGAACATTATCAGGGTGTGTTAAGGAACATATGTATGATGTTTATCATGAGGTGTGTGGATGAGGTTGTTTGGTATGAAGATTATAAAGAAGTGAGTTCTGAAGATTATCATATTCTGTTCATGAGGTTTGGCATCAAGAGCACATGTTCTGTTGATGAGAATGAGTGTTATGAAAATCGTCAGTTTGAGTTAGCCATTAAAGTCAGCGCCATGTAAGAACCTTGAAATAACTTGTGTAAAAAGGTGGACCTCATGTCGTCATCCCCGAAACACATGGCTGATCTCTGTCACGCACGGCGTCACTCATCTTGTTCCTCTGCTGAATTGGACCCTGGGTAACCTCCCAGTGGCCACATCGTTAGGAAGATGCTGATGGGAAGTGGCGGCCCAGCAGCACTGGAATTCACATGAGAGTTTGCCACCCAACCGCCCCCTCGCTCTCGCCCTTTCCTACGCCGCCGTCTTTTTTTTTCTTCTTTTTTTTTTTACGTAAGAAGTGCTGAGTGATCGTCTCCTGCAGATGTCCGTCGATGATGGAGGTCCATATCTGCTAAGACATGACATAAGGCGCTCCATTCAAGTGGAACACGAGACCATCAATCTGTCAATCCTTTCCGGAGCTTTTTGTATTATTAGGTCCATCAGTGCTAAATATTATAAACTTATCACTTTCCTCGGGCACTGTTCCCGTTGCATTCAAAAAAGCGGTTATTCATCCTCTCCTTAAAAGACCTAACCTCGATCCAGACCTCATGGTAAACTACCGACCGGTGTCTCACCTTCCCTTTATTTCGAAAATCCTCGAAAAAATTGTTGCAGAGCAGCTAAATGAGCACTTAGCGTTTAACAATCTATGTGAAACCTTTCAATCCGGTTTCAGGGCAAATCACTCGACTGAGACAGCCCTCGCAAAACTGACTAATGATCTATTGCTAACGATGGACTCTGATGCGTCATCTATGTTGCTGCTCCTCGATCTTAGCGCTGCTTTCGATACCGTCGATCATAATATTTTATTAGAGCGTATCAAAATACGAATTGGTATTTCAGACTCAGCCCTGTCATGGTTTAACTCTTATCTTACTGATAGGATGCAGTGCGTCTCCTATAACAGTGTGACCTCGGACTATGTTAAGGTAACGTGTGGAGTTCCCCAGGGTTCGGTCCTTGGCCCGGTACTCTTCAGCATCTACATGCTGCCGCTAGGTGACGTCATACGCAAATACGGTATTAGCTTTCACTGTTATGCTGATGACACCCAACTTTACATGCCCCTAAAGCTGACCAACACGCCGGACTGTAGTCAGTTGGAAGCGTGTCTTAATGAAATTAAACAATGGATGTCCGCTAACTTTTTGCAACTTAATGCCAAAAAAACGGAAATGCTGATTATCGGTCCTGCTAGACACCGACCTCTATTTAATAATACAACTTTAACATTTGACAACCAAATAATAAAACAAGGTGACTCTGTAAAAAATCTGGGTATTATCTTCGACCCAACTCTCTCCTTTGAGTCACACATTAAAAGCGTTACTAAAACGGCCTTCTTTCATCTCCGTAATATCGCTAAAATTCGCTCCATTTTGTCCACTAAAGACGCCGAGATCATTATCCATGCGTTTGTTACGTCTCGTCTCGATTACTGTAACGTATTATTTTCGGGTCTCCCAATGTCTAGCATTAAAAGATTACAGTTGGTACAAAATGCGGCTGCTAGACTTTTGACAAGAACAAGAAAGTTTGATCATATTACGCCTGTACTGGCTCACCTGCACTGGCTTCCTGTGCACTTAAGATGTGACTTTAAGGTTTTACTACTTACGTATAAAATACTACACGGTCTAGCTCCAGCCTATCTTGCCGATTGTATTGTACCGTATGTCCCGGCAAGAAATCTGCGTTCAAAAGACTCCGGCTTATTAGTGATTCCTAGAGCTCAAAAAAAGTCTGCGGGCTATAGAGCGTTTTCCGTTCGGGCTCCAGTACTCTGGAATGCCCTCCCGGTAACAGTTCGAGATGCTACCTCAGTAGAAGCATTTAAGTCTCATCTTAAAACTCATCTGTATACTCTAGCCTTTAAATAGACCTCCTTTTTAGACCAGTTGATCTGCCGCTTCTTTTCTTTCTTTCTCCTATGTCCCCCCCTCCCTTGTGGAGGGGGTCCGGTCCGATGACCATGGATGAAGTACTGACTGTCCAGAGTCGAGACCCAGGATGGACCGCTCGTCGGGACCCAGGATGGACCGCTCGCCTGTATCGGTTGGGGACATCTCTACGCTGCTGATCCGCTTGAGATGGTTTCCTGTGGACGGGACTCTCACTGCTGTCTTGGAGCCACTATGGATTGAACTTTCACAGTATCATGTTGGACCCGCTCGACATCCATTGCTTTCGGTCCCCTAGAGGGGGGGGGTTGCCCACATCTGAGGTCCTCTCCAAGGTTTCTCATAGTCAGCATTGTCGCTGGCGTCCCACTGAATGTGAATTCTCCCTGCCCACTGGGTGTGAGTTTTCCTTGCCCTTTTGTGGGTTCTTCCGAGGATGTTGTAGTCGTAATGATTTGTGCAGTCCTTTGAGACATTTGTGATTTGGGGCTATATAAATAAACATTGATTGATTGATAAACATTGAGACTGTTGCATACATATCTCAGTGTTTTTTCCCCTCATAGTCTATTAATATATAGTGGGGCAAAAAAGTATTTAGTCAGCCACCGATTGTGCAAGTTCTCCCACTTAAAATGATGACAGAGGTCTGTAATTTTCATCATAGGTACACTTCAACTGTGAGAGACATAATTTGAAAAAAAATCCAGGAATTCACATTGTAGGAATTTCAAAGAATTTATTTGTAAATTATGGTGGAAAATAAGTATTTGGTCAACCATTTAAAGTTCTCACTGATGGAAGGAGGTTTTGGCTCAAAATCTCACGATACATGGCCCCATTCATTCTTTCCTTAACACGGATCAATCGTCCTGTGACCTTAGCAGAAAAACAGCCCCAAAGCATGATGTTTCCACCCCCATGCTTCACAGTAGGTGTGGTGTTCTCGGGATGCAACTCAGTATTCTTCTTCCTCCAAACACGACAAGTTGAGTTTATACCAAAATGGATACATGGATGATACAGCAGAGGATTGGGAGAATGTCATGTGGTCAGATGAAACCAAAATAGAACTTTTTGGTATAAACTCAATTTGTCGTGTATCATAAGGATTTAGAATTTTGGTCATTTGCCAACCAACATTCTACAACATTGAAGCAACATGCTTTCTGACGACGTTTAATCAATGTTGGGTTCTGACGTTGATTTGACCGTTGAATTTTGGTCATTTCCCAACCAACAAAGTGGATCCAACATCAGACTACAACATTGTCTCCATTTGCAAATACAAGTATTTTGCAACGTTGTTTCAAAGTCAGTTTTAAAGGACATGTACGTATAATCAACGTTGTATCAATGTATTGAGTTGGTACCATATTGATTCAATATTCAAATGTATGAAAAAAATAAAACAGAAAAATTATAAAAATATATACAAAAGGTACACTCTGTGTTAAAGCTTCACAACAAACAAAGAAACACCGGCTGTGTTTCGGTGCTAAAGACAGCTGCAATACACTGCTTTCCACCAACAACATTGTTCTTTATAGTCTCCATTATTAATTGATCAAATTGCAAAAGATTCAGCAACACAGATGTCCAAATTACTGTTATTGCGCGATGAAAAGAGACGACTTTTAGCCGTAAGTGGTGCTGGGCTAGTATGTCCCCTCCAACCCGAAACGTCACAAACACGCGTCATCATACGTGTCATCATTCCGCGATGTTTTCAACAAGAAACTCCGCGGGAAATTTAAAATTATTATTTAGTAAACTAAACCGGCCGTATTGGCATGTGTTGCAATGTTAATATTTCATCATTGGTATATATATATGTATATATATATTACTAATTAATACCTTATTTATTTATTATTCATTAGTATCACTATATATTAAAAAATGTTCACTAGCAACTGATAAAAAAAAATTCTGATACGATTACTAAAACTCTAAAAATGTTTTAGAGAGGACCACATATGTTCCTAAAGCCCAAAAAAGTCTGCGGGCTATAAAGCGTTTTCCGTCCGGGCTCCAGTACTCTGGAATGCCCTCCCGTTAACAGTTCGAGATGCTACTTCAGTAGAAGCATTTAAGTCTCACCTTAAAACTAATTTGTATACTCTAGCCTTTAAATATGCCTCCTTTTTAGACCAGTTGATCTGCCGCTTTTTTTCTTTTCTTTTTCTCCTCTGTCCCCCTCTCCCTTGGTATGAAGATTATAAGGAAGTGAGTTCTGAAGATTATCATATTCTGTTCATGAGGTTTGGCATCATGAGCACATGTTCTGTTGATGAGAATGAGTGTTATGAAAATCGTCAGTTTGAGTAAGCCATTAAAGTCAGCGCCATGTAAATCCGATGGCCATGGATGAAATACTGGCTGTCCAGAGTCGGGACCCAGGATGGTCCGCTCCGCTCGCCTGTGTATCGGTTGGGGACATCTTTACGCTGCTTATCCGACTCCGCTTGGGATGGTTTCTTGTGGACAGGACTCTCGCTGCTGTCTTGGATCCGCTTTGAACTGAACTCTCACGGCTGTGTTGGATCCACTATGGATTGAACTTTCTCAGTATCATGTTAGACCCGCTTGACATCCATTGCTATCGGTCCCCTGGGGGGGGTTGCCCACGTTTGTGGTCCTCTACAAGGTTCTCATAGTCATCATTGTCACTGGCGTCCCACTGGGTGTGAGTTTTCCTTGCCCTTATGTGGGTTTTTCCGGGGATGTCGTAGTGGTTTGTGCAGCCCTTTGAGACACTTGTGATTTAGGGCTATATAAATAAACATTGATTGATTGATTGATATAAACTATCAGACTGTGTGGTCGGTAGTAGTGGGTTTCAGTAGGCCTTTAAGTCTATATCTGTAGCCTAACAAAAATAAGACTTTCAAATGATCAGTATTGTGAATTGATGCATTTGATCCATCAGTGTGTGAATGGGTGAATGTGGAGATAGTGTCAAAGCGCTTTGAGTACCTTGAAGGTAGAAAAGCGTTATGCAAGTACAACCCATTTACCCATTTACAATGTCAAGAGAAAAAGATGAAACGTTGCTAGTAATGGTAATAACTGATAATAACACATTTTTGTCTTTAAACATTTGTACATTTGTTTGGCCTTTTTACAACATTTAAAATATATACAATCAATCAATCAATCAATCAATGTTTATTTATATAGCCCCAAATCACAAATGTCTCAAAGGACTGCACAAATCATTACGACTACAACATCCTCGGAAGAACCCACAAAAGGGCAAGGAAAACTCACACCCAGTGGGCAGGGAGAATTCACATTCAGTGGGACGCCAGTGACAATGCTGACTATGAGAAACCTTGGAGAGGACCTCAGATGTGGGCAACCCCCCCCCCTCTAGGGGACCGAAAGCAATGGATGTCGAGCGGGTCTAACATGATACTGTGAAAGTTCAATCCATAGTGGCTCCAAGACAGCAGTGAGAGTCCCGTCCACAGGAAACCATCTCAAGCGGATAAGCAGCGTAGAGATGTCCCCAACCGATACAAAAATATCCGCCCGGCCCCCGATGCATCTATGACTTCAGGAAAAAGTTTGCATACCCACCGCCTGTTGTATCCCTTGTGGCGGAATTGTATAGGGCGCGGGTTCGATTCCTGGCGATGTAAAACCTAAGCCCGAACTGTTAATGATATTGCCCATGGCAGGATGAATAAGGGTGACCATATTGGGACGGCGTAGCGCAGTGGGAGAGTGACCGTGCGCACCCCGAGGGTCCCTGGTTCAGTCCCCACCTAGTACCAACCTCGTCACGTCCGTCGTGTCCTCAGCAAGACACTTCCCCCTTGCTCCTGATGGGTGCTGGTTAGCACCTTGCATGGCAGCTCCCTCCATCAGTGTGTGAATGGGTAAATGTGGAAGTAGTGTCAAAGTGCTTTGAGTACCTTGAAGGTAGAAAAGCGCTATACAAGTAAAATCCATTTATCATTTATTGTGCTGAGCAGCCAGGACAGAGATGCACGGGACGGCAGAAAGTTGTGAGAATCACGAGAAAGCCCCCCCTGTATGACGTCATCATGAGACAGCCGTTATCTGATAACGGATGTACGCCGGCCGCAGTTTGACAAGGGAACTGATTATTACTGTTTCCGTTGTGGGAGAGACGGTTTAACAAGGTCGCCTGACATGTGAGTGGGGATTGTGCCCGACTTTAGAGGGTACCCAACATGTAGGCCCCCCCAGCCCTTCCTCACGCCCCATGGGTGCCGCGACACAAACACAATTGACTGACCCACTTAATGCGTCCCACAGCAAAGGCGGCACCGAAGAAGAAGACACAAAAGTGGCCTACTTAAAAGGCTTACATGTGGATAATATGGTCATGGTAACAACAATGCCACTTGGGGCAGGAATCCGGCATTCACAAAAAAATAAATAAAAGCATCATCATCCATCGAGAGCTCATCCGCCTCCTTTCCCATGAGGCAGCTGCTCCAAACAATGCCATGTTGTTGGAGGGCATGCATGCCATTCCCAAAAGAGCCGCACATTGTGCGTGATGGATGTGAGGCCCATGCAGCGATGATGATGAGGAAGAAGAAGAAGAGGAAGGGGAAGACGTGTATACTCACCCAAAGCTTTGAGAAGTTCGTCAAAATTCTCACTCCTCTTCATCTTCCAGGTGCCGGCAAAGTTGGACATGTCTGCTGAGTTAGTGCCAGGGAGAACCTGTTCCACGCTCGGACGTCTGCCTTCCTTCGCTCTCCTCTCTCTCTTTCACTCTTTCTCACCCTCCTCCTCTTCCTCCTCCTCCTGTCTCGTCTGCAGGGGCTTGCCTCCAATAAAATGTGGTTTCATCCTTCACATGCTCCGATTTCTTCAAACTTCACGTGTTTAAGAGCTTATTGACAGGAACTATTCCATACTTCGATAGCAATAGCATTGTACTGTATTCATTGATTGTTGTTGACCCCTTCATGCATATAGTACAAAAAAAATCCAAATATCAAAAAATATATAGTTTATCAAAAAATAAAAAAATAAAAAATGTTTTCAGGAAGTTGGTGGACAACATACATTCAAAGTTTATACTACAATGACTATGATTTTGTAAAGACTATAACACCTGTTTATAAAAATCTACTTTTTTGAAACTTGAAAGGACAAATGTCTATGAAATATTACTACATTTTGAAGAAAAAAAAACATTTACATTTTATTGACATACATCGTTTGGTTTTAATCCCCCCAAATTAAAGCAGATTTGGCAGGAATACTAAAAATGGCTGTCAAGATATAGATGGGATGTTTGACATCAATGTTTTATCATCAGTTAAATTTGGAATTAAATAAATATATCTCCTTAATTAATTTGATGTAAAATGATATATATTTTAATATTTCACAAATTGTTTCTGTAGAGGTTGCCCTCCAGTGGGTTCTTCGGACCACCACACACTGCCAGGAGAGCCCGGAATTCAGGGTATAACACTGTTTTATGTTCATCAAATAGTGCAAGTTTTTTGCTTTCCAGCAAACTGTCTTTCACTCCTGCGTCAGCTCAGCAGCACCTCCACCTCCAACTCCAACTACGTGTCTCATTCCAGCTGCTGCTAATAAAGGCGACAGGTGATTAAATAACACGGCCCACCTGGGCCATCTACGCACCTGTCACTGTCTTCGAGGCCAGTCCCTGCACACCCCGTTCTGCGGCAGGCCCGCAGGCCACGCCCTCTCCACACTTTCCTAATTCAATTATTTATTTCACAACTTAATTATGTACTTGTAATTGCTAATTTAATGATTTATTTAATGATTTCACAATTTTATTACTTATTGAATTTACATAGATGGGTGAGTTTGACCGATAAAATAAACACATGAAGCTTCCACACAGGTTAATTTAAATGTTTGATGATTAATTAAAACATGAAATCAAGAAATAAATTACTAAAATGGTGAAATAATGAAATAGTTTATTAATAAATAAACATTTAACTAATTATTGACACATTTAATAGTCCATCCATCATCTTCCGCTTATCCGAGGTCGGGTCGCAGGGGCAACAGCCTAAGCAGGGAAACCCAGACTTCCCTCTCCCCAGCCACTTCGTCTAGCTCTTCCCGGGGGATCCCGAGGCGTTCCCAGGCCAGCCGGGAGACATAGTCTTCCCAACGTGTCCTGGGTCTTCCCCGTGGCCTCCTACCGGTTGGACGTGCCCTAAACACCTCCCTAGGGAGGCGTTCGGGTGGCATCCTGACCAGATGCCCGAACCACCTCATCTGGCTCCTCTCGATTATTTAATTTAAATTTTAATTGATGACACATTTGAGTAACTATTTAAAGTTTTATTTATTTCTGTCCTGTTTGACCCTTAAAAATGTAGTTGACACATGATGAACCACAATTTCAACAAAAAAAAAAAAAAACAAAAAAAAAATTAGACCTCCGAAATGTTAAGAATGTATTTATCTCTTGTTGTTTGATGTTCCCATATTTGTATACCTGCAATAGAATCAAATAAATATGCTTTACCTGGTAATACCAATACAATACCAAAATTGGCAGTATTGCCCAGCACATTTATGTTTACTCCAACTTTTGTGAAACATGAAGAAAAAATATCAAAAAAAATTACTGGATTTTAATAAGAAGTAAATGTACATTTTGATAACATAAATTGATTGGTTTTAATCCACCCAAATTACTGCAAATTTTCTAAAACATTTTTTTGCAGCGATACTATAAACGTCTTTCAAGGGATAGCTTGCGTTGCTTGATGTTCAATAAGGAATGTCAAATGGGATATTTACTTAAATGTGTGATTAATAAGTTAAAATTTGAATTGACAAATTTGTCTTTAATTTAATGTCAAATTATATATATTTAACTATTCAATTGTTTCAACAATGTATTATTTATTTCATGATTTATTTAAATCTTGGTAAAAACTAGTTAGGGATCTATTTTATGATTTTCGCAATGTATTCATCTATTTAATTTAAAACTCCACACAGCTTCATTGAATACTTAAGTATTCAGTGGCCTTGTGGTTAGAGTGTCCGCCCTGAGATCAGTAGGTTAAATCACCAAAAATTATTCCTGGGCACAGCCACAGCTGCAGCTCACTGCTCCCCTCACCTCCCAGGGGGGGATCAAAGGTGATGGGTCAAATGCAGGGAATAATTTCGCCTAGTGTGTATGTGACAGTCATGTGTACTTTAACTTAAAACATGAACTTGTGAATGAAATTATTAGAATTGTGGAAATAATTAATCAAATTGTTTGATAAATACAATTTTACATTAAATTAATTAATGACCCCCTTAAATAACATGTATTTACTTATTTTTAAGTAAATTTTAAATAATTTGATAAAAAAATTATATAAAAATGTATTTATCAATGTTCCATTTCACCATACATAATTTAGTGGACACGTGATTAACCACCGTTTTCTCAGATTAAAAAACAATAAAAATTATAAAATTAAAAAACTTAGACATTTTAACAATTATTCTATTCCTCGGTTGTTGCTTGATGTTCCCAGATAGCCCAATTTTGCTTCAACTTTTTAGAAATACGAAAGGACAAATATCTAAAATATGACTCCATTTGGATAAATACATAAACCAACTGATTTTAATTCCCCCCAAATAACTGCACATTTTCAAAAACCACACATTTGCAGCATTACTATAAATGGCTGTCAAGATATAGCTGATATAACGATGCTTGATGTCCAATAAACAATTTCAAATTGGACAGAATTAATTTGAATAATTACCTGAATGTGTCAATAATTACTTACAATTGGAATTCAATAAATGTACATGCCCTTAATTCAATGTAAAACAATATTACTTTCCTTTTTTTATTAATTGTTTCACAAAGTGATTATTTATTTCACAATTTAAATAAGTCCAACTAATTACTATTTTAATGGTTTATTTAATGATCCACAATCAGATTATTTATTTAATTTACTTAAATGTGCGAATTTGACATATAAAATAAATTCATGAAACTTTCACACAATTTCTTTAAAAGCCTACTGAAATGAGATTTTCTTATTTAAACGGGGATAGCAGGTCCATTTTATGTGTCATACTTGATCATTTCACGATATTGCCATATTTTTGCTGAAAGGATTTAGTAGAGAACATCCACGATTAAGTTTGCAACTTTCGGTGCTAAGAGAAAAGCCCTGCCTCTACCGGAAGTCGCAGACGATGACGTCACCCGTTGACGGATCCTCACATATTCACATGGTTTTTAATGGGAGCCTCCAACAAAAAGTGCTATTCGGACCAAGAAGACGACAATTTCCCCATTAATTTGAGCGAGGATGAAAGATTCGTGTTTGAGGATTTCGATAGCGACGGACTAAAAAAAAAAAGTTAAAAAAAACACGATTGCATTGGGAGGGTTTCGATGTTTTTAGACACATTTACTAGGTTAATTATGGGAAATCCCTTTTCTTTCTATTGTGTTGCTAGTGTTTTAGTGATTTAAATATTACCTGATAGTCGGAAGGGTGTCTCCACCGGTGTCTTGACGCCAGTGTCTCAGGGGAGTCGACGGCAGCTATGGACGGCACAAGCTCAGCTTTTCTCCGGTAAGAACTGACTTTTTAACCACAAATTTCTAACTGGAACCTGCTGGTTGACACTCCGTCTTGATTCATGTTCGCTTTACCGCGCTCTGATCCATAAGAAAGTTTCACCTCCAGGAATTTTAAACAAGGAATCACCATGTGTTTGTGTGGCTAAAGGCTAAAGCTTCCCAACTCCATCTTTCTACTGTGACTTCTCCAATATTAATTGAACAAATTGCAAAAGATTCAGCAACACAGATCTCCAAAATACTGTGTAATTATGCCGTTAAAGCAGACGACTTTTAGCTGTGTGTGTGTGCAGCGCTCATATTCATAACAGCCCGTGATGTCATGCATACACGTCATTATTATGCGACGTTTTCAAGAAAAAAGTCCCGGTAAATTTAAAATTGCAATTTAGTAAACTAAAAAGGCCGTATTGGCATGTGTTGCAATGTTAATATTTCATCATTGATGTATAAACTATCAGACTGCGTGGTGGGTAGTAGTGGGTTTCAGTAGGCCTTTAAATACGTGAAATAAATATATAATTTTGGAAATAATTAATCAAATAGTTTAATACATAAATACAATTTTACATTTAATTAAGTAATGACATCTTTGATAGTATGTGTTTATTTGATTTCAAATTTAGTTGACACATTTTAGTAAATATTTTAAGATGTATTTATGTCCGTCCCCTTTTAACCGCCATAATTCTGTGGAAACAAGAGTAATCACCGTTTCATCAAATAAAAAATTAAAATTTAAAAATACTCCAACATTTGAATATATACTTTATTCTTCAGTTTAACCATTCCAAGTTTAATTTGTAAACTTATTGGCAACACTAAAATTGGCCCTAGTGTGTGAATGTGAGTGTGAATGTTGTCTGTCTATCTGTGTTAGCCCTGCGAAGAGGTGGCGACTTGTCCAGGGTGTACACCGACTTCCGCCCGATTGTAGCTGAGATAGGCACTAGCGCCCCCCGACAACCCAAAGGGAATAAGCGGTAGGAAATGGATGGATGGATGGAGGGATGTAATACGAACAGTGGCGATAGTCAGGAGTGGCGATAGTGAGCAAATATATATACTTTATTCTTCAGTTTGCCCATTCCAAGTTTAATTTGTAAACTTATTGGCAACACTAAAATTGGCCCTAGTGTGGGAATGTGAGTGTGAATGTTGTCTGTCTATCTGTGTTGGCCCTGCGAAGAGGTGGCGACTTGTCCAGGGTGTACACCGACTTCCACCCGATTGTAGCTGAGATAGGCACCAGCGCCCCCCGCCAACCCAAAGGGAATAAGCGGTAGGAAATGGATGGATGGATGGATGGATGGATGGATGGATGGAGGGAGGGATGTAATACGAACAGTGGCGATAGTCAGGAGTGGCGATAGTGAGCAAATAGATTGGATTTGCCGAGCGCCAGCGGGCGACGAAGAAGACACCAAAGCGGAAGTTGTTCTTAATGTTGTTGTGATGGCGCCTCACATGTAAACGGAGCAACTCTTGCATTTTCATTCAAAACATTCGTGAGGACTATTAAGGTAAGAGGACTCACTTTACACTCCACACCTAAAGTCGCAGATTGGAAGTTGCCTTGCTTTTATTGCAACCGTAATTAAAGTGTGCAAAAAAAAAACCTAAGCTAACTTCGTCATATTTGAGCTAGCATCAAGCTAACTATAAGTGTTTAGCTCTCTCCACAACAATTATAACTTCCTAATAATAAAAACTAAAAGCACCCATCCATAAATGTATAAGAATTCATCATTTCCCTTGTATGTGTGTTAGGTTGCAGACTGGGTTAAGCTGGCTCCTCAGCGAGCCACAATAAGCGAACATGAGCACTCAAGTAGGCAACAAATTGCAATATTACCACTTTTGTACTCGGTTTGTTCGACAAAAAATATCAAGAATAATTGTAAACATCTGTTTTCATTTCAGTACAGCATCCTGTTCAAACAAGAGCACGGTGAGTATCATCCAGAGTTCACTACTTAAAGGCCTACTGAAATGAGATTTTCTTATTTAAACGGGAATTGCGGGTCCATTCTTTGTGTCATACTTTATCATTTCGCGATATTGCCATATTTCTGCTGAAAGGAGTTAGTAGTGAACATCGACGATAAAGTTTGCAACTTTTGGTCGCTAACAGAAAAGCCCTGCCTTTACCGGAAGTCTCAGACGATAACGTCACCCGTTGATGGCTCCTCACATCCTCACATTGTTTTTAATGGGAGCCTCCAACAAATAAATCTATTCAGACCGAGAAAACGACAATTTCCCCATTAATTTGAGCGAGGATGAAAGATTCGTGTTTGAGGATATTGATAGCGATGGACTAGAAAAAAAATGAAAAAAATATCAAGTTCAAAATAAAAAAAATGCAATTGCATTGGGACAGATTCAGATGTTTTTAGACACATTTACTAGGATAAGTCTGGGAAATCCATTATCTTTCTATTGTGTTGCTAGTGTTTTAGTGAGTTTAATAGTACCTGATAGTCGGAAGGGTGTATTTACGTGTGTGTTTAGGCCAGTGTGTGATGGAAGTGGGCGGCAGCTGTACGGACGGCACAAGCTCAGCTGAACTCCTGTAAGTGGCGACTTTTTACCGCAATTTTCTCCCCGAAAACTGCTGGTTGACAAGTGGTCGGGATCCATGTTCGCTTGACCGCTCTGATCCATGGTAAAGATTCACCTCCGGGAATTTTAAACAAGGAATCACGGTGTGTTTGTGTGGCTAAAGGCTAAAGCTTCCCAACTCCATCTTTCTACTTTGACTTTTCCATTATTAATTGAACAAATTGCATAAGATTCAGCAACACAGATGTCCAAAATACTGTGTAATTATGCGGTTAAAGCAGACGACTTTTAGCTGTTTGTGTGTGCAGCGCTATTATATCCTAACAGTCCGTGACGTCACGCGTACACGTCAATATTCCGCTACGTTTTCAACAGGACACTTCGCGGGAAATTTACAATTGCAATTTAGTAAACTAAAAAGGCCTTATTGGCATGTGTTGCTATGTTAATATTTCATCATTGATATATAAACTATCAAACTGCGTGGTCGGTAGTAGTGGGTATCAGTAGGCCTTTAATACTTGTCCAGTTGTCAGAGTAAACATTGATAAACGAACGGTAGGTTTGCGTAAAAAATTAATCGATTTACTTGAAACTTGTTTTTTTATCAGACAGTTCTTGTAATTACGATACCGGTTCTGTTTCAAAACGCAGAAATCATGTGCCTTTTTTGTAGTTGTTGAGTTTATTGATCATTGATTCGGCATAATACTAGCGATATGTCAAATAATAAGTAGCAACGATGGTAAGACCCCAAACTTTTAGTAGAAACACTTTTTTTTTTAACTCATTCACTCCTCATCCGTTCCACTGTTACAAACGCTGCACTTTTTTGAGGCCCATTAATTGTCTATGAATTAGGGCTGGGCGATATGGCCTTTTTTTAATATCCCGATATTTTTAGGCCATATCACGATACACAATATATATTGAGATATTTTGCCTTGAATAAACACTTGATTCACATAATCACACCAGTATGATGATTCTATGTGTCTACATTAAAACATTCTTGTTCATACTGCATTAATATATGCTCATTTTAAACTTTCATGCAGAGAGGGAAATCAAAACTAGGTAAATTGACCAAAACTGTATTTATTAAACAGTTATTAAGCAGTGGCACAAACATTCATGTCATTTCCAAAACAGAAAGTGCAAAATTGTCAGAGACATTTTAAAACAAGCTATGAGTGCACTTTAGTGCATGATGTCACTAAGATGACATATCAAAACCACATTAAATTAATGTGCACTTCTTCTACAGAACACCACTACAATAGTTTAAAACAAATAAAGTGCACTTTTGTGCATGATGTCGCACAAGATATTTCAATAACTCTCAAATAAAAATTAACTGCATAATAGGAAATCAAATCGCTATGTGGTAGGTTACTGCAGACGTTATCTCCTTATGTTCACAATTTTTTTCATACGGTGTTGATGTGTAAATGATTGCCTTTGCATTTTGGTGGTGTGGCACCGAATGGAGATGTTGACATGCGGAGTAAACATTCTTCATTCTCTAGCAGGTGACTTTTCAAATGATGCTACATATTAGCAGTAATGCTACTTTTTGTAGCAACGCTTTTACCCCACACTTGACAAATTATGGTTGTCTGTTCGACATATTCCCACTCGAAGCCAAACAACCGACAGACAATGGACCCGCTGCTGTTTTTTTTGGGGAATGAATTCTTCTTTAATTTGTTTCCAGATTCACATCTTCGTTCTCTCGTATTGCCACTCGCACCACAGCTTACGTTACCTATGGTGCTACCTTTCTGCTCCGCGAGGGCATATACGTATGTGATGTATGTAAGAAGGTGCACTTGCTATCTGTGAGAAGGAGAGACAACAAGGAGAGGGAAGAGCCTGTAGTGTAATGCCAGCAGCTAAAAGCAACTGCGTGAGAACGTCTACGCGAATATCACAATATAGTCATTTTCCATATCGCACAGAGCCAAACCCGCGATATATCGAATATATCGACATATCGCCCAGCCCTACTATGAATGTTGTTATTGATCCAGCTCATTGTAATGAAATCTATCGATTGAATGCCCTAAAGGCCCATTAATTTATATTTGTTTCTAGATTATTATAGTTTCATGATCGTGAGAAGCCATAATCGAAATAGAAATCAAAATGTTATTGATTGTCCAGCCCTACTAAAGCTTTATTTTCATTGCACACAATATACAACAAAACATGTTTCAGTGGCTATCTTTTTAGCATGGTTAAGCTATCAAGTTTGACAGTAGTTTGGCGGAAAGCGGTTTGGTTTTATGGTCGGTTGGGTGTTGAAGCTCCAACAGACGTCCTTTGTCATGTGTACCGCTAATGAGCTTAAAGTCGGTGACACCTCCTCCATGTTGATAGTAGATCGTGTTGTGGAGTTTTTTCGCTTCTGAAATCATTAGCATTTCTTAGCTTTTTGGGTGTTTTTTTCAGGTCACTGGCTTGACACCAAGGTGCAACTCAATTTATCTCGTCTCGGAAATCAGCTTCATTGTTGTTGGTGATCAGACCCACAATGGTTGTCGTCTTCAAGGGGGTAAAGTCATAGGTGTACAGGTAGTAGAGACGTGGACTGAGGACACACCAGTGTGGTACTCCTGTGTTGGTGATGGTGGAGGAGGTGTAGTCCTCCATCTTAACTAACTAGACTCTGCTGCTGGTGAGGGAAATCTCTGATGCACAGACCGAGGGGGGCAGAGTGTTGAGTTCATCGACTAGCTTGGCAGGGTTGTGACCGGCAGTGAGACTATATTCCCATTAGCCCCACCCGTGATTTTAATGCACAATATGTTGGTCCCACCCACAGCACACGACGATGCTATCTGGACAGCAACATGGGGTAAAAGCGAAGCAGACGGATCTGAAACTATCGTCACCGGTTCACTAGACGACATGGTCAAAGTGTGGAAATGGTGAGTTTTTTTCCCTCTGATTCTGAACCCTTTTCAGGTAGATATTAAATTGAAATTGTTTAGCAGGTTTGTGCCGGAATGTTCCCCGTCGCATACAGCAGAATTAAAGTTCCACTGTAAATGGCAGCTTTTACAGATGCCTTGTTCAGATCAGACAGGTTCTGCAAATCTTGAACTCAAAATAAACATGCATATTTAGTTTTTAAATATAGATTATTAGGAGTTTTCATGTGGAGACACTCCCCTAAGCTAATAATAATAACTTTCATTACGGCAAATAAACTGCATTACTTATTATATTAAAGTGACTGTTTGCAACTTTTCAAAACCAAAAAATACAACAAGAACACCATTGGCTGGCTGATGTTAGCATTAGTGTTTTAACAGAACACATTTGTTTTAAAATTGTCTCTATTTTTCACTATTACTAAGTTCATGGAATTGAAATGTTTGCCGCCCCCAAAGAAAATGATAGGTGTTTAAGGCGGTCACTCGCCCTGTCTCGTCCACACGTACAAGCAGGCAGTGCGTGACCACAAACTAAAGCAGTCCAAAAGAAGCAAATGACAATTTGCAGTCATGTTATGGTAGAGTATACATTCAATGACCGCTAGCGCTACCTATTCTTATCACTATTAATAGCTAACAATACCCAAAGCTAATGCGCGTGCACGTGTTACGTATGTACTAAGTGTACGTCATTATGTCCTCGAAGCTGTAAGAGGCCGAGATATACCGCGTAAAATACATGGGAAGGTTGGCGCCCTCGAAGGCATCTATGTAAATGTTGCAAACAGCCCGTTTAAGTACAGTATCATTTTCAAGTAACATCACTGGAGGAAGAGGCTTAAGATAAGAGCAAGCATTCTAACAGCTAAGCTAGCTCTAAATAACACCAATAAATAAGTGCTGAGTAAAGTTTAAGAAGTGTAGCTGGAGCTAAGTTACAGCAGAAAGCAAGCAGATATTAACAGGAAATTAGTAAGTAGATATGAGTTTACAAAAAATTATAATTTAATATCAACTTTTAGTGTCTGCATTATTACAACAATGTTTTAAAAAAGCAGTATATAATAGTTTTTTGTTTGTTCAGTTATTGTGTACCATTGGAATTTGTTTTGCACAAACAATTGTATGTAATAAAAGACGACAAGGAACTGGTTTAAATGTTGTGTTAATATTGTTAGACTGTCAATAGCACTCACCATACATACATTGAATAATTTACAAATAATACATGTGATTGGAATCGGGTCATCTCACTCATGGATTATCAGTATCGGAATCGCAAGCATGAAACCCTGATTGTACCATCTCTAACATTATGCATATGATGATTGTTATGTCTGTTTTAGTTATTAAGTTTTACTGTTCATATTTTGCTACATAAGCCAATGCAATTATATTTTGTTCACATGTGGTGTATATTGTTGATATTTTCTATAATGTCCTAAAAAAGTTTCTACTTGATAAAGACAACATGACGCATAGAAAAGTTAATTCATGGTATCACTTGTTATTTTTTTCTGATGGCAAAAAACAAGATTGTATTAGAGGCCATATAAAATATGAGAGGGAAAAGTTCAAACACTAACACGCTGCCACTTGCAGGTCAGACGAGAAGCTGGAGCTGCAGTGGACGCTGGAGGGCCACCAGCTGGGCATCGTGTCCGTGGACATCAGCCAAAATGGAGCGATCGCCGCCTCCAGCTCCCTCGACGCACACATCCGCCTCTGGGACCTGGAGTCCGGTAAACAGATCAAGTCCATGGATGCCGGGCCAGGTGAGACGAGGCTTGTTGTTACTGCTATTGTGTGTGTGTGTGTGTGTGTGTGTGTGTGTGTGTGTGTGTGTGTGTGTGTGAGAGGCTTGTTGTTGCTGCTAGTGTGTGTGTGTGTGTGTGTGTGTGTGTGTGTGTGTGTGTGTGTGTGAGAGGCTTGTTGTTGCTGCTAGTGTGTGTGTGTGTGTGTGTGTGTGTGTGTGTGTGTGTGTGTGTGTGTGTGTGTGTGTGTGTGTGTGTGTGTGTGTGTGTGTGTGTGTGTGTGTGTGTGTGTGTGTGTGTGTGTGTGTGTGTGTGTGTGTGTGTGTGGAGGAGTGGTGAGAAATGTCGCCATGTCAGCTTCCATTTGTGTCTCCCCATTTCACCCAGCAGAGGGTCCACAAAAAACCTTTGTCCCGTTTGGGAGAACTGTTTTTGTTAGCATTTTTTGTTTTTTCACAAGCGTGGAGGGCATCATTCTGCAAAAATGAGACCATAATTTTCTTGCCTAGAATTGACATTGCATTGCGATGCTCTCACACACAGAGTCTGTGATGAAATGGGAACATTTATTTATGATGCAGCTTGTTTCATAATAATTTAAAAAAAGGTTGACATTTCGAAATCACATTGCATGTCGTTGTAAATACAGATTCTGATTTTTGACCAAATACACCTTGATTTGTTCTTTATCTGTCTTTTGTGCAGAAGGTAGCCTAATAAGTAGGGGTAATACAACTTTTTCACTTCCGATACAATACTGCTGTTGGAGTCATGAGTATTGGCAAATACTGATGTTGACCCAATAGAATTTCAACAGGAATCAAACATGCTTTCTTATTTTGTAGTGTGGAAAGTTAGAAAAGGTTTGATCAAGGGAAATTAGTCAAACGGAGAACAATGGCAGTTTTGAAAAACACTAACCTATTTATCACTAACCATCTGGAATGGGCGTATGCTGTCTTTAAATTGAAGTGGAGTGGTTATTGCTTTGGGTGACACCTAGTGGCCACACTAATTTATAAAGTTAAGCCCATGACCCAGTAAGTTGAATGATGCGGACACGTTTGTTACTGGATACTTTCTGATATGCTTCTGCCCTGGAGACTTTGTATGTGTAAGTAAATGCAACTACAAATATTTGATACTACACTTCACGGTTCACTTACTGCGGTCTTAGTACATTCTAGAGTTTAAAGTATTATTGAGTACATTGAGATTTGACTATCTGTTGAAGTTTCATCTTAAAAAAATTGGGTTTTATAGCATAGGAAGTGTATTTAAGTGTGTGTGGAGGGATTATAAAGACGATAAATGCATATATTATTCATATAAATCAGAATAACGTCCATACTTTGCGGGAATGTATCTGCCATGGCTGGGTCTGCAACGTAACCCCTGCGATAATCGAGGGAACACTGTGTTGACAAATGTTGTGAATCATGACTTAGACTGCAACAGTGTTCAATTAAAGGGGAACTGCACTTTTTTGGGGTGTTTTGCCTTTTGTTCACAATCATTATGAAAGACATGACGGAAATATTTTTTATATAAATAAGTGCGATAAAACGTCAACTTGCAATGGAGTTGAGAGCCGCTCTATTTTGCCTATAAAGCCCATTGAGAAACATTCAAACACCTCCATTAAGGTTTCTTTTTTATGATGTAAGTATATACAAACCCCGTTTCAATATGAGTTGGGAAATTGTGTTGGATGTAAATATAAATGGAATACAATGATTTGCAAATCATTTTTAACCCATATTCAGTTGAATATGCTACAAAGACAACATATTTGATGTTCAAACTGATAAACATTTTTCTTTTTGCAAATAATCATTAACTTTAGAATTTGATGCCAGCAACACGTGACATAGAAGTTGGGAAAGGTGGCAATAAGTACTGATAAAGTTGAGGAATGCTCATCAAACACTTATTTGGAACATCCCACAGGTATGCAGGCTAATTGGGAACAGGTGGGTGCTATGATTGGGTATAAAAACAGCTTCCCAAAAAATGCTCAGTCTTTCACAAGAAATGATGGGGCGAGGTACACCCCTTTGTCCACAACTGCATGAGCAAATGGTCAAACAGTTTAAGAACAACGTTTCTCAAAGTGTAATTGCAAGAAATTTATGTATTTCAACATCTACAGTCCATAATATCATCAAAAGGTTCAGAGAATCTGGAGAAATCACTCCACGTAAGCGGCATGGCCGGAAACCAACATTGAATAACCGTGACCTTCGATCCCTCAGACGGCACTGTATCAAACATCAATCTCTAAAGGATATCCCCACATGGGCTCAGGAACACTTCAGAAAACCACTGTCACTAAATACAGTTTGTCACTACATCTGTAAGTGCAAATTAAAGCTCTACTATGCAAAGCGAAAACCATTTATCAACAACATCCAGAAACGCCGCCGGCTTCTCTGGGCCGAGATCATCTAAGATGGACTGATGCAAAGTGGAAAAGTGTTCTGTGGTCTGACGAGTCCACATTTAAAATTGTTTTTGGAAATATTCGACATCGTGTCATCCGGACCAAAGGCGAAGTGAACCATCCAGACTGTTATCAACGAAAGGTTCCAAAGCCAGCATCTGTGATGGTATTGGGGTGCATTGGTGCCCAAGGCATGGGTGACTTACACATCTGTAAAGACACCATTAATGCTGAAAGGTACATACAGGTTTTGGAACAACATATGCTGCCATCTAAGCGCCGTCTTTTTCATGGACGCCCCTGCTTATTTCAGCAAGACAATGCCAAGCCACATTCAGCACGTGTTACAACAGCGTGGCTTCGTAAAAAACGTGTGCGGGTACTTTCCTGGCTCGCCTGCAGTCCAGACCTGTCTCCCATCGAAAATGTGTGGCGCATTATGAAGCGTAAAATACGACAGCGCAGACCCCGGACTGTTGAACGACTGAAGCTCTACATAAAACAAGAATGGGAAAGAATTCCACTTTCAAAGCTTCAACAATTAGTTTCCTCAGTTCCCAAACGTTTATTGAATGTTGTTAAAAGAAAAGGTGATTTAACACAGTGGTGAACATGCCCTGTCCCAACAACTACTTTGGCACGTGTTGCAGCCATGAAAAGCTAAGTTAATTATTATTTGCAAAAAAAAAATAAAGTTTATGAGTTTGAACATCAAATATCTTGTCTTTTTAATGCATTTATTTGAATATGGATTGAAAAGGATTTGCAAATCATTGTATTCCGTTTATATTTACGTCTAACACAATTTCCCAACTCATATGGAATTGGGCTTTGTATGTAACGTAGTAATGGGCACATTTATAACAGCATTTAATATTTACGTATTTTGATCTTTTTAAGTAAACACGGGGTATAATTTCAAAAACCCATCATGGCGTTCGCTCCCCCCCCAACTACATCACTGATTACTGCTCACTGCAGACTTTATGAGAGCCAAGCAACATGATAAAACATCACTTACTGTACAAGGTCTGTCATTACGATGCTGACTGCCTGGATGTTCAGACTGTATATTCCCATTTAAATGAATAATGACTCATAATCTTCGCAAAGACAAATGGAGTGGAACCAAGCGTCTTTTGTGTTGTTCTTGCCATTTGGCTGTCAAAGTGTACTAACTTGTTGGATTATGTCCCCGTCCTGCAACAGACATGATTTATGACCTACAATAAAGTTTGACGAGCACAGAAACGAGAACGCAGCTGATCAGTCGGTCATGTCGACATTGGCATGCAATCTTGTGATCACGGTGCCGTTATAAATAGTTTGTCTACGTTAGCACTTATAATACCAAAATCAATAATACTTAGTTAATATTGAAAGTATTTTTGGCGCTTTCTGGATGTTTTTTATTTTGTTTTATTAGCGGAATAGAGGACCTCCCTTTGGCTATGCTTTATATAGGAGTTGGTATGCATGAAAAGAAAAATCTGCCGTGATGACTTTTCTAATTATTGTGAACGATAGACAAAATAATTTTAAAAATGCAGTTCCCCTTTTGAGGACACAACTTATTCTTAAGTATGGCTAGCTTGTGTGCTTAGCTGTGGTGTAGCTGCTAGCTCATAGCAACCTGTAGCCTACCCTACCTACCTTTTTTGTAAATGACTAAAATACTTAATACTTTGTTAACTGGCTGTCCAGATTTGCACAAAGTAAACGCGCTGCAGTATGACCTGAGTGCTGATGTCGTAGAGTTTAGATGCAAGGCGATATAAGCCAATATAAATAATACATTGGGGCATCCCTACTAATAAGCATCAATATAAAAAAATAAACATATTTTATGATTGGCTGAAGCCAAAAAATATTATCATTACTGGGGGCTAAAAAAGACCATATGTTTATTGCAATGACTCGATTAATCACGTCAATAGTGGATGATTCACTGACTGTCAAGCTAGTTGTTATTTGGAGCCTTAATGAATTTTCTGATGCGTTTCTGCTCCAGTTGACGCCTGGACGGTGGCCTTCTCCCCGGACTCCAAGTACATCGCCACAGGAAGCCACCTGGGCAAGGTCAACATCTTCGGCGTGGAAAGCGGCAAGAAGGAATACTCTCTGGACACTCGGGGGAAATTCATCCTCAGCATAGCTTATGTAAAGAAAGAAGAATGCTTTAAAAAAAATCAGCGTTATTGTCAAAATGTCTTTTTTTTTTGTCCCTTAAGAGCCCTGATGGTAAATATTTGGCAAGCGGTGCGATAGACGGGATCATCAACCTCTTTGACATCGCCACTGGGAAACTCCTACACACGCTGGAAGGTCTGTTTAAGTGTGAGCAACCTTTGAAGAGATGGACTTGAAGTTGAAGCTATAGTCCCTCCTTAGGTCACGCCATGCCCATCAGGTCGCTGACCTTCTCTCCCGACTCTCAGCTGCTGGTCACGGCGTCCGACGATGGTTACATCAAGATTTACGACGTGTGAGTGTTTGTTTGTTTTTCCCCAAAGCACACATTTTATTTGACTTATTCCGGAAGTGAGTTAAGAGAGTCCAGATGTTGTTCTGCAGGCAACACGCCAGTCTGGCGGGAACTCTGAGCGGACACGGATCCTGGGTGCTCAACGTGGCCTTCTCCCCTGACAACACACACTTTGTCTCAAGGTAGGACTGGCCAATTATTTGATTGTGGTCAATTTGACCTCCATTACGGTGATCAGCTCTGTTAAATTGTAGATCATAAAAGTCTATTGAATTGTTTGAAAACGTACCACTAAAGAGTAATAAGGAAAATGTGAAAATAGGTTTACAGTATGTTGGGACTAAAAAGTTTACTGTGTTATTTTATATATTTTTATGTTCATCTTAGTCTATTATTACAATTTTGAATTAATCTACAGTTTAAGTTTTTAATACAGATGATTTAAAACTGGCCTTTTTGCAAACAACATTTTTAAAATGTTGATATTAATCAATCAAAGCATTTAAAAAAATCTATTGGGATTAATATTTTTGCTATACTGACCATCCCTATCTCAAAGTAGCAATTTATTAAAGCACGCAGGTCATCTGTTTAAACCAGCGCTTTTAAAATTAAATAGGGCTGCATGGTGGAAGAGAGGTTAGTGTGTCTGGCTCACAATAGGAAGGTCCTGAGTAGTCCTGGGTTCAATCCCGGGCTTGGGATCTTTCTGCGTGGAGTTTGCATGTTCTCCCCGTGACTGTGTACTCCGGCTTCTTCCCACCTCCAAAAACATGCACCTGAGGATAGGTTGATTGGCAACACTAAATTGGCCCTAGTGTGTGAATGTGAGTGTGAATGTTGTCTGTCTATCTGTGTTAGCCATGCGATGAGGTTGCGATTTGTCCAGGGTGTCCCCCGCCTTCCGCCCGATTGTAGCTTAGATAGGCACCAGCGACCCCAAAGGGAATAAGCGGTAGAAAATGGATGGATGGATATTATTATAGATTTCAATTTACAGCGGAACCTCGATTTACGAACTTGATTGGTTCTTGAACATGGTTCGTAAAACCAAAACGTTTGTATACAGTGAAGCAGTTTCTCATAAGAAACAATGTAACATAAATAATTGGTTCTAGCCTCGACAAAAGTCCCTATTTTAGTAAAACGATGCACACTTTAAAGACACTGGTGTGTGAACGTGTATATACAGTCGTGGTCAAAAGTTTACATACACTTATAAAGGACATAATGTCATGGCTGTTTTGAGTTTCCAATATTTTCTACAACTTTTATGTTTTGTGTTTTAGTGATTGGAGCACATACTTGTTTGTCACAAAAAACATTCATGAAGTTTGGTTCTTTTAGGAATTTATTATGGGTCTACTGAAAATGTGACCAAAACAGCTGGGTCAAAAGTATACATACAGCAATGTTAATGTTTGGTTACATGTCCCTTGGCAAGTTTCACTGCAATAAGGCTCTTTTGGCAGCCATCCACAAGCTTCTGGTTTAATTTTTGACCACTCCTCTGAACAGAATTGGTGCAGTTCAGCTAAATGCGTTGGTTTTCTGACATGGACTTGTTTCTTCAGCATTGTCCACACGTTTAAGTCAAGACATTGGAAAGCCATTCTAAAACCTTAATTCTAGCCTGATTTAGCCATTCCTTTACCACTTTTGACGTATGTTTGGGGTCATTGTCCTGTTGGAACACCCAAACTGCGCTCAAGACCCAACCTCTGGGCTGATGATTTTAGGTTGTCCTGAAGAATTTGGAGGTAATCCTCCTTTTTCATTGTCCCATTTACGCTCTGTAAAGCACCAGTTAATTTGGCTGCAAAACAGGCCCAGAGCATAATACTACCACCACCATGCTTGATGGTAGGAATGTTGTTCCTCAGATAAAAGGCCTCACCTATTCTCCTCCAAACATATTGCTTGGAACCTCCATTTACAAACCCCTCCTTTTGCAACTTTACAAACAGTTTAATTTTTGTTTCATCTGACATCACATGGACAAAGACAAGACCTTCTAGGGGAAAGTTCTGTGGTCAGATGAAACAAAAATTGAGCTGTTTGTAAAGTTGCAAAAGTAGGTGTTTGTAAATGGAGGTTCCACAGTATAGTCTTAGGGTTACATAAAAAATACCTTAAAGACATCAATAAATTACAAGAATAAATGTAACTTTGAGAGAAAAAGTTATATTAATCTAATTCATATTTTTACTGGGAAAAGTCTCCGTTAAGAGCCGCCCTCCAGTGACCTAAATTAATTTTAATGGTAATCAATTAAATTGTGAATTATTTCAATCAAAGGTAAATTAAAACACAAATACATCTGAAACAATATTATGTTTGAGTGCCAAATCAATATAATTAATCTATATGACAAATGATTGGATATTTTAATTATTTAAAATTCAAACTCCGTTTCCATATGAGTTGGGAAATTGTGTTAAAAGGTAAATATAAACGGAATACAATGACTTGCAAATCCTTTTCAACCCATATTCAATTGAATGCACTACAAAGACAAGATATTTGATGTTCAAACTCATAAACTTTGCAAATAATAATCAACTTAGAATTTCAGGGCAGTAGTTGGGAAAGGGCATGTTCACCACGGTGTTACATCACATTTTCTTTTAACAACACACAAAAAACGTTTGGGAACTGAGGAAACTAATTGTTGAAGCTTTGAAAGTGGAATTCTTTCCCATTCTTGTTTTATGTACAGTTTCAGTCGTTCAACAGTCCGGGGTCTCCGCTGTCGTATGTTACGCTTCATAATGCGCCACACATTTTCGATGGGAGACAGGTCTCGACTGCAGGGGGGCCAGGAAAGTACCCGCACTTTTTTGCAAATAATAATTAACTTAGAATTTCATGGCTGCAACACGTGACAAAGTAGTTGGGAAAGGACATGTTCACTACTGTGTTACATCACCTTTTCTTTTATCAACACTCAATAAACATTTGGGAACTGAGGAAACTAATTGTGGAAGCTTTGAAAGTGGAATTCTTTCCCATTCTTGTTTTATGTAGAGCTTCATGCGTTCAACAGTCCGGGGTCTCCGCTGTCGTATGTTACGCTTCATAATGCGCCACACATTTTCGATGGGAGACAGGTCTCGACTACAGGGGGGCCAGGAAAGTACCCGCACTCTTTTTTTTTTACGAAGCCACGCTGTTGTAGCACATGCTGAATGTGGCTGGGCATTGTCTTGCTGAAATAAGCAGGGGCGTCCATGAAAAAGACGGCACTCAGATGGCGGCATATGTTGTTCCAAAACCTGTATGTACCTTTTAGCATTAATGGTGCCTTCACAGATGTGTAAGTTACCCATGCCTTGGGCACTAATGCACCCCCATACCATCACAGATGCTGGCTTTTGAACTTTGCGTCGATAACAGTCTGGATGGTTCACTTCCCCTTTGGTCCGGATGACACGATTTCGAATATTTCCAAAAACAATTTGAAATGTGGACTCGTCAGACCACAGAACACGTTTCCACTTTGCATCAGTCCATCTTAGATGATCTCGGGCCCAGAGAAGCCGGCGGCGTTTCTTGGTGTTGTTGATAAATGGCTTTTGCTTTGCATAGTAGAGCTTTAACTTGCACTTACAGATGTAGCGACAAACTGTAATGGCAGTGGTTTTCTAAAGTATTCATTAGCCTATGTGGTGATATCCTTTAGAGATTGATGTCGGTTTTTGATACAGTGCCGTCTGAGCGATCGAAGGTCACGGTCATTCAATGTTGGTTTCCAGTCATGCCGCTTACGTGGAGTGATTTCTCCAGATTTTCTGAACCTTTTGAAGATATTATGGACCCTAGATGTTGAAATCCCTAAATTTCTTGCAATTGCACTTTGAGAAACGTTGTTCTTAAACTGTTTGACTATTTACTCACGCAGTTTTGGGAAAAAAAGGGGTGTACCTCGCTCCATCCTTTCTTGTGAAAGACTGAGCATTTATTGGGAAGCTGTTTTTATACCCAATCATGGCACCCACCTGTTCCCAATTAGCCTGCACACCTGTGGGATGTTCCAAATAAGTGTTTGATGAGAATTCCTCAACTTTATCAGTATTTATTGCCACCTTTCCCAACTTCTTTGTCACGTGTTGCTGGCATCAAATTCTAAAGTAAATGATTATTTGCAAAAAAAAAATGTTTCAGTTTGAACATTAAAGATGTTATCTTTGTAGCATATTCAACTGAATATGGGTTGAAAAGGATTTGCAAATCATTGCATTCCGTTTATATTTACGTCTAACACAATTTCCCAACTCATATGGAAACAGGGTTTGTAGATTTGAAAATGTTGTATTAGTTGTCCTTTGTTTATCGGTAATTGGTTCCAGACCTGACTGTGATAAAGTCATTTGACAAAGTAGGATTCTTATTTATAAATATATTTTTTACACCTGTTTTATCTGTTTTTGTGTATTTGGGATGAGTCCCGAAAATGTGAAATCAAACCATGGCGGCATGGCAGAAATATTTGCAAAACTCATAGGCCTCCCTCCATACAACCCATTTAAAATTCGAGACTTAAGTGACATATTTTGCCTTAATTATGTCAGCTCGGTCATTGCATACTTAATCACATCTCATGTAGTTCTCTGTTAAAACTAGGCAGCCATGTGCTGAAACCCCGGGTGTGGCTTGCCAAAAGCTAGTCAACGTGATCGTCGTGGCGACAATGTCGTTAGCATTGAGTGGCAGCGTTGTTACCGCTGCTGTCGTTGGACATCATATAGAGTCGTTATTACACCATGTCAGAAAACAAATGGACAGAGATGACATCTTTCTCGTTTCTACTGTTCCCTTTCACCTGTCGACGTTCTTGCGCCGCCCTCAGCTCCTCAGACAAGAGTGTGAAAGTTTGGGACGCCAGCTCCAGAGCATGCATCAACACCTTCTTTGACCACCAAGACCAGGTAAGACTGCATTGTTTTTTTTCCACTATTTTTGACTTTACTTTGACATGTAATTGTACTGATGCAGAATTGTGCAATAAAGATGTTCTTACTGGTCCTGGCTCAGGTGTGGAGCGTCAAGTACAACAGCAACGGCTCCAGGATCATCTCGGCCGGCGACGACCGTGCCATTCACATCTACGACTGTCCAATGTGACCCGGGACAAAACACTCGTTAGTGAGGAGGGGAGAGGGGTAGTTGTCACGAAACGTTTTGCACTGGTTCATGACCGTACAATAAAAGGTTTTTTTTTTTGTACTACTTTGTTTGATTGGAGCGGAATTTGACCCTACCCGGTGTTTTATTGGCTCATTGAGGACGGATTCTATGTTTTAGATGACCTCAATGTACCTCACTCTGTTTAGGAAATGATCAACCCTTTATTTAAACCTGACTGCCATGTAGAAGTCTTATAACAAATTCAAACCGATCCTTTAGCTCCCCATAGTGGCCAGTTGTGGTAATACCTGTGTTTTTCAGATTGAAATAAGCACAACAGTATTCTAACACTGTATTGGTTCCACACTTTAAACCAGTGTTTCTTAACCATAGGTAGGGCTACGGCTGTTTCTCAGCTTTGGGCTAAATGGACTGCTGCGGTGCTCAGTTGTAATACACTTTTCCACCACTTGTGGCAGTAATGACAATCTCAAACAGAAGTCTGGAGGTTGTCATAGAGAAGTTTCTTAAGCACAAAGAATGTAACTGAAGTGGTGAAGCTATATTTTCATTTGCAATTAAACTTATTGAGAATAATTTTTTGAAATTATTTATTTACAATTTTATGAGTACCTTCTTTCGCAGTATATTTGATTAGTATTTATTTTTTATCAGCCTGACCCGAGCCTAGATAATTATCTTAGATATCAACACATGGTACTTTATGACAAGGTTTAAACTGTAAGCAGGTTATGTACAATTATTGATTAAGATTCAAATTAAGAGCAAGATTACAAATTCAGTGTCCCTAGCCCCTCTGTAATTGAAAAGTTGGGCACTGAGGTCAAAAATGTTCTGAGCCCCCGCTGTAAATAAACTAAAGTAGGAGTAAAATTGCCAGAGTAAAGGAGTCTTAGAAGAAATATAATGAAATTCAATAGATAGTACTACTGATGTACTAAAATACTATTTAGCCATCTTCTTCCGCTTATCCGAGGTCAGGTGGCGGGGGCAGTAGCCTAAGCAGGGAAGCCCAGACTTCCCTCCCCCCATCCACTTCGTCTAGCTCCTCCCAGGGGATCTCAAGGCTTTCCCAGGCCAGCTGGGAGACAGTTTCCCAACATCCTATGGATATGGAGGAGCAGTGGCTTTACCTTGAGCACCTCCCCCTATCTCTAAAGGAGAGCCCCGCCACCTAACAGAAACTGAACTCATTTCGGCCGCTTGTATCCAAGATCTTGTCCTTTCGGTCATAACCCAAAGCTCATACTCATACTATTCATTTTCATAAAATCTCTTTTTTGGTAGTTCAAGAAAAATGGCTTAAATGACCATCCTCTGTACAGATTGTTTTATTCATGTCATTCACCCACAGTTACAGCAAACATTCCTAGAAAGGCATACAATACAGTACAGTAGGTAGTCGGTGGATTTAAGTGAGAAGCTCAGCACCAGTCCATCAATGCTCCTCATTGAAGTGCTGCTATTTAAAAAAAAATAAATCCAGTTCAAACAGGCACCGAAAAGCGTCCTTGCGTTTTTAACGAAAGACAGTTTTTGTTGTGGTTCTTGTTCTGGCTCGTTAACTTGTTGGTGCTTTGTGTCATAAAAATTAGACACAAACAAAATATGAAGGTTTGTGTGTGTGTGTGTATACAGTATATATTTAAAAAGTTCATAGAACTGCAGCACATATAATAAAACAGTGAATTTGCTATTTAGGTGTCCTGAAACATATTTTTGTCTTTACACAGGTGCATTCTATTTTTTTTTTTTTTTGAAGTATGGTCACTGGAATGCACACTAGACATCTGCTGTGCTCTCAAGGCAGATTTTGGCACAAAAAAAAAAAAATCCACATGGAGGTTCTGCCGTCTAAAAAGTTGTAACACTTAATGTTGCAAATCTCACATATAATGAACAGCAGTTTGTAATCACTCTACGGTCCATTTTTAAAGAGATTTCAAAATAAAGTTTGTACATTTTTGGCAGTGTCTTGGCCTAGTGGTAACGCTGCGATGAGGTAAAAATGCGGCGAGAGGCTCTTCACCAGTGCCTGGAGTCGACCAGGTCTGCCCGGAGGCTGAGCCTCTTGAGGGTCTCGTAGCCCACTACGATGAGCACCGACGTAGGCATGGCGGAGATGATGCGGGCCGACAGCCCTTTGGTCATAGCCCACACGCCCTCCTCCGCCAGCAGCTGCTTGAAGGTCTCCACCACCGACGAGCGGCCTTCCAACTGGTAGGAGAACAAGGTAACAAAGTCTCTTGAATGCATCAATCGGAATAAAGACAAGCTAACAAAAAAAAAAATCGGAGCGCATGACTTTTTTTTACTCTTCATTTTTGGAGACTTTTTATCCAAGAAGAGACTGAGGGCAGCAGGAAGATTGAGCACTTTGGAATTTAATAATGTCCACATCTGACACAGCCACTTGGTAAACTAATGTTATGGCCACTTTTAGACGGTGTCTATCGTTGAATGTCTAACTAGTCCCTACTTTTATCAATGGAAAACCGTAAATCGCAAGGAGAGGATTAACTTAATTGAAAAAGAGACTGAGCGCAGAGGAGATGGGAGAATAATTATTCAGCTTCCAGAGCTATCACACAGCAACAGGGTAAGCTAAAGTTAGTATCCTAAAATGACAGCAAATACAACCTGCTTTTATTAGCGGAAAATAATCGACCACAAGGAGATAGATTTTATCCAAAAGGAGAATGAAACGCAGCTGTACAGTTGAACACGGATGTAGGGAGAAGTACAGAGCGCCAATAAACCTTAAAAGGCACTGCATTTGCGTACCAGCACAATCACATAATACCTACGGCTTTTCACACACACAAGTGAATATAATACTTGGTCAACAGCCATACAGGTCACACTGAGGGTGGCCGTATAAACAACTTTAACACTGTTACAAATATGCGCCACACTGTGAACCCACACCAAATAAGAATGACAAACATTTCGGGAGAACATTCGCGCCGTAACACAACATAAACAGAACAGAACAAATACCCAGAACCCGTTGCAGCACTAACTCTTCCAGTACGCTACAATATACACCCCCCACTACCCCCCTCAACCTCCTCATGCTCTTTCAGGGAGAGCATGTCCCAAATACCAAGCTGCTGTTTTGAGGCACGTTAAAATATATAATGCACTTTGTGACTTCAATAATAAATATGGCAGTACCATTTTGGCATTTTTTTCCCATAACGTCAGTTGATTTATTAAGGAAAACCTTGTTACATTGTTTAATGCATGCAGCGGGGCATCACAACAAAATTGGGCATAATATTATGTTAATTCCACGACTGTATATATCGGTATCGGTAATTAAGAGTTGGACAATATCGGAATATCGGATACCAGAAAAAAAGCCATTATCGGACATCTCTAATACTAGCTGCTTCTATCAACGGAAAAGCATCAATCACATTGAAGGGACTCATTTTATCCATAAAGAGACTGAGGGCAAAGCAGATTGGAGAATAATAATGGAGAGTCCAAAGCTAATACACAGCAACAGGTTAGGCACATTTTAGTATGTGTGTATTTTTTTTACTACTTTTAGCCAATCCGAAATTACTATAAATAGTACCTGCTTTTATCAATGGAAAAACATCAATTGCAAAGAGACATTCATCCAAGACGACACTGAGGGCAGAAGAAATTAAGGTATACTAATGCAGGATCCAGAGAAAATGCACAGCACCAGAGTAAGCTAACGCTAGCATGCGTGTTTGTTCCTTTTTTGGCCCAGAGTCCTCAAATGTGAAAATTTCTTCACTTCAACTAAAAACAGTAACCGTAATCAGTCACATTTTCTGATGGAAAAGCATTGTTAAATAAAATAGGGAAAATGCAAAGTTAAGTTTGTTTTACTACTAATGGTGTTCAACTTATTTTTTTTAAATGAAAACAAAAGTGAAGGGACCCGTAGGTGTTTGGTTGCAAAGTTGACTAAAAAGTTAGCATGTTAACAGTAATATTGCTGCCTGAGGCCAATTAGTGGTCAAGAAACTGATTGTTTTGTTCTCGTCTACAGACGTGGCCAATAATACTGTAGTATTGGTATTTTTAGTCCATTTAGCCTTTTTTGTGCTTGAAAGTGCTTAATTTAGTGCAAAATTACGTAGAATACGCTTGTTACCGATAACACAAAGATATTAAAAATCGCTGCAGTAAAAATGATAGCCAATTTGAACTTGGTGGCTGGGAGCGTACCTGCACCCTCGCTCGGACAACGTCCATGGGGTTGGTGATGGTGGAGGCGGTGGCAGCAGCCATGGGACCTGCCAACCCTTGCAGAATGAGGTGGGGGCACTCGCTGGGTGCGATCAAAGACAGCTTTTCTAATTAAAAAAGAGACAATAAAAAGGCACAAAAGCAGCATCAATGTCAATTTAAACCGATGTTCACTGATTGGATTTACCTGTGTAAAAGTGATAAAAAGGCCACCAGAGGGCACTGTTTGGGATGTAGGTGAGCAGCGAAGCCACGTAGCCCCTGTAGAAGCCCCTCAAGCCATCCGCCGCAAAGATTTGTACCGAAATCTCCCTGGTCTGCCCAAAAGTGAGTCTGCGTTTTGTGGTGCTCAGCATCATTTTGGGTTTGGCCCTGAAGCGAGTCATGTGCTCGCTCTGCCCTTGCATCATCAGGTGCTGCGATACCACGTCTATAGGCACCGTGATGGTCTGCGCCACCAGGGACGCCGCCCCGCCCGCCACCACCGACTTGAGCGTGTTGCTGGCCGAGTACTGGGACACGTACTTGCGCGCCAGCTCGTAGGTGGTGATGTACGCCTGGCCCGAGAGCAGCGTGAAGGTGTTGACCATGAAGCCGCGGTAGAGGCCCCGCACGCCCTCGCTTCGCAGGATCTTGCAGAAGGCGTCCGCCGTGCCCGAGTAGAGAGTCTTGCCCTTCTGCACCTGCAGCCGGGTGCGGATGAGGCTGGCAGGGTACACGGTGGCCCGCGTTGTCAATGTCATGAGCAGGCCCAGGGAGTAGAACTTCCTCTTGTCCAGGTCCTCCCATTCGATAATCCGGATGGCTCCTTTTTGCTGCATGGTGTTGTCCGGCCGTGCCAGGGCCGCACTGCTGCACCCCTAAAGCCTCACGTCTGAGGTCCTCCACCCTCGAGCACCATCACAACTGCACGACACAACAGATGCAGAATCACAATAGATTGTTTGAAGACAGGATCTAACATGCAGGTGCTAATCATTTGCATTCAAACAATAATTTGCTTTGCCTTCTGGCAGTGGTGCCCACATTTTTTCTAGCAAGGGCCGCATTAATAAAATTTGACGGATTACGGCGCCACTTTTATTACATTTTGTACATTAAAATATACTGAAACCGATACAATATAGGCCAATCAATATATGGTATACTATCTGAAAACAACATTCACCTCTTAGCTTTGTGTTAACAGAAACAAAGCATACTTACTCTATTTGCTGTACCATAGGGCGCATCTGGTTATAAGGCGCACTGCCGATGAGCGGGTCTATTAAGGTCTTTTTTTATACAATAGGCGCATTAAAAGGAGTTATATTATGATTTTATTTCTAAGTTTAAAACACTTCCCTGTGGTCTACATAACATTCACACACAATTCCTCCCAAAATTTCATTTTCTAGTTTTTTTGTGTATAATATTCTAATCCATTATGTTTTTATTCTGTCTTTAGAATGTGCCGTGGGCCACTTTGGACACCCCTGTCCAATGGATTATGTTGTGCAATTATTAAGCAAGACTTTTGTGAGCAACACTCCAGAAAGTGGAACATGACGCGCACGCATGCACGCACGCACAAGCTGCAAACACAGTTTAACCTCCACAGACCGTCTTACAAACGTCACACCCCACCTTCGACCATATTATTTGCTCCATATTTATTCTGTAATCTTCATCGGAATGTACATCTCTCCTTTTGCAGACGAGGCTGCTGCTTGCGACACCATTAAATAGTAAATGGGTTATACTTGTATAGCGCTTTTCTACCTACAAGGTACTTAAAGCGCTTTGACACTATTTCCGCATTCACCCATTCACACACTTGATGGTGGGATCTGCCATGCAAGGCCCTAACCACGACCCATCAGGAGCAAGGGTGAAGTGTCTTGCTCAAGGACACAACGGATGTGACTAGGTTTGTAGAAGCTGGGGATTGAACCAGGAACCCTCAGGTTGCTGGCACTTAATTTTACCCACTTTGAACAATTTCCCTTGTGTATCATTAAAGTTTGTCTAATTGTAAGTTTTATAACTCTATGCTCAGTTGAGCTGGAACAGAACATTATTGACTAAATCAGGGGTGTCCAAAGTGCGGCCGGTGGGCCATTTGCGGCCGGCAGCTTGTTTTGCACATTCTAAATACATCTTGCATCACAAGATTACGCAGAAAAACAAAACTATGCAGTTTTGGGAGACATTGTAGGTGAATGCGAAAATGTGCAGGCCGCTAAATTGCGCCAGTCGCTAAAATGCACAGGTCAAATTAAAAATGCTAATGCTAGCATGCTAACAGGCCGGGTGTTGACGCGCAGTGTCTCAGGGAAGTCGACGGCAGCTTTATGGGCGGCACAAGCTCAGCTGATGATATCCAGTAAGAAGCGACTTTTTAACCACAATTTTCTCACCAAAACCTGCTGGTTGACATGTGGTCGGGATCCATGTCCGCTGTGATCCATAGGGAAGTTTCACCTCCAGGAATTTTAAACAAGGAATCACCGTGTGTTTGTGTGGCTAAAGGCTAAAGCTTCCCAACTCCACCTACTACTGTGACTTCTCCAATATTAATTGAACAAATTGCAAAAGATTCAGCAACACATATCTCCAAAATACTGTGTAATTATGCCGTTAAAGCAGACGACTTTTAGCTGTGTGTGTGCGCAGCGCTTATATTCCTAACAGCCCGTGATGTCAAGCGTACACGTCGTCATTACGCGACGTTTTCAAGAAAAACTTTCAAGAAATTTAAAATTGCAATTTAGTAAACTAAAAAGGCCGTATTGGCATGCGTTGCAATGTTAATATTGCATCATTGACATATAAACTGCGTGGTGGGTAGTAGTGGGTTTCAGTAGGCCTTTAATGTCCAGCAGATGTCAGTAATTAGTGACACAGTATCAATACAGTTTTGCAATGTGTCTAAATGCTCCATGACGCCTCATCAACCCATCACTAGTGTTCATGTTTATGTTATTGATGTTTTGTGAGGCTGAGCCAATCAGTGGGCACGATACTGCACAGTGCGGTCTGATTGTTTGGGCCCCGTTTAGTGGCCATTATTACAGAAGTACTGGTATTTTTAGTTCATATAACCAATTTCATGCTTAAGAATGCTTTCCATCCATCCATTTTCTACCGCTTATTCCCTTTCGGGGACGCGGGGGGCGCTGGCGCCTATCTCAGCTACAATCGGGCGGAAGGCGGTGTACACCCTGGACAAGTCGCCACCTCATCGCAGGGCCAACACAGATAGACAGACAACATTCACACACTAGGGCCAATTTAGTGTTGCCAATCAATCTATCCCCAGGTGCATGTCTTTGGAAGTGGGAGGAAGCCGGAGTACCCGGAGGGAACCCACGCATTCACGGGGAGAACATGCAAACTCCACACAGAAAGATCCCGAGCCTGGATTTGAACCCAGGACTGCAGGAACTTCGTATTGTGAGGCAGACGCACTAACCCCTCTGCCACCGTGAAGCCTTAAGAATGCTTTATTTACGGCAAACTTGCGTATAATATGCTTTACTGCCGATAACGAGAAGCTATAATATACGTTGCGTTCAGATAGTTTGGCATATATTGATTGACCTGTATGGTGTTAGTATCTTTAATGTACAAAACAAATATCGAAGTGGCCCCTGCATCCTTCATTTTTTATTTATTTATGCAGCCTTTGCTGGGAGAAATTCGGCCAGCCCTGCACTAAAGAAAAAGACTAATGTCGCCATGTTTGTTACAAGAAGTCAGCTGGAGGCCAGGCACGTGCAATGTCAGAGTACTGCTCGCTAGCGGGCTAGCGGCTAACAACATAGCCACGTTTACTTATGGCAGATCGCAAACTAATCTTTAAAAAGCACGGGTTTAACTTACCCGTTTAGAGGCCTGGTGTGTCGGATCTCTCCTGCTTGACGTCTCACTCTGTCATCCGGCCTGCAGTGCAGTACGATGGTGGGTCATGTCTCCTTCCGTCCATGACTGCTGCTTCCCTGTTTGCTAATCAAAGGTGAAAGGTCATCGAGGAGCTGCTTGTTATTTTTGTGTTTTTTTTCCCACATCATATTTTTTTCTTGCGGTAAAAAAACCCCACTAACACTTCGATCACAAGACTATTTCATTAAAAGAGTTTACTTTTATGGACTTTACTGACGGAATGTTGCAACGCTTCGTGATGCATTCGGGTTCGACTCGTAATTGACAGCACAACTTTTAAAACCATGTCACACGTTGCAGTTTAAAAACGAGATATAGTTTATTAAAGCACATGTGGTATCTGTTTAAGTTTTTCAATGTATTGTGCAAAAGTGACTTGAATATTTATTTTTTACTACGAAGACACATAATTGTAATTTAAAATAACGAAGGGTCTTTGAATATTACATCACGACAATGGGGTTTTAAAGGAGAACTGCGCTGAATATGAGTGTGAATGTTGTCTGTCTATCTGTGTTGGCCCTGCGATGAGGTAGCGACTTGTCCAGGGTGTATACCGCCTTCCGCCCGATTGTAGCTGAGATAGGCACCAGCGCCCCCCGCGACCCCAAATGGAATAAGCAGTAGAAAATGGATGAATGGATGCACTATAGTGATTGATTAATTGAAACTTTTATTAGTAGATTGCAGAGTACAGTACATATTCCGTACAGTTGACCACTAAATGGTAACACTCGAATAACGTTCCGGTGTTACTAAGTTTAAAGTCACACGTTAAGGTAACGTGTGGAGTTCCCCAGGGTTCGGTCCTTGGCCCTGCACTCTTCAGCATCTACATGCTGCCGCTAGGTGACATCATACGCAAATACGGTATTAGCTTTCACTGTTATGCTGATGACACCCAACTCTACATGCCCCTAAAGCTGACCAACACGCCAGATTGTAGTCAGCTGGAGGCGTGTCTTAATGAAATTAAACAATGGATGTCCGCTAACTTTTTGCAACTCAACGCCAAAAAAACGGAAATGCTGATTATCGGTCCTGCTAGACACCGAACTCTATTTAATAATACAACTCTAACATTTGACAACCAAACAATTAAACAAGGCGACACGGTAAAGAATCTGGGTATTATCTTCGACCCAACTCTCTCCTTTGAGGCACACATTAAAAGCGTTACTAAAACGGCCTTCTTTCATCTCCGTAATATCGCAAAAATTCGCTCCATTCTGTCCACTAAAGACGCTGAGATCATTATCCATGCGTTTGTTACGTCTCGCCTCGACTACTGTAACGTATTATTTTCGGGTCTCCCCATGTCTAGCATTAAAAGATTACAGTTGGTACAAAATGCGGCTGCTAGACTTTTGACAAGAACAAGAAAGTTTGATCACATTACGCCTGTACTGGCTCACCTGCACTGGCTTCCTGTGCACTTAAGATGTGACTTTAAGGTTTTACTAATTACGTATAAAATACTACACGGTTTAGCTCCATCCTATCTTGTCGATTGTATTGCACCATATGTCCCGGCAAGAAATCTGCGTTCAAAGGACTCCGGCTTGTTAGTGATTCCCAAAGCCCAAAAAAAGTCTGCGGGCTATAGAGCGTTTTCCGTTCGGGCTCCAGTACTCTGGAATGCCCTCCCGGTAACAGTTCGAGATGCTACCTTAAAACTCATTTGTATACTCTAGCCTTTAAATAGACTCCCTTTTTAGACCAGTTGATCTGCCGTTTCTTTTCTTTTTCTTCTATGTCCCACTCTCCCTTGTGGAGGGGGTCCGGTCCGATCCGGTGGGCATGTACTGCTTGCCTGTGTATCGGCTGGGGACATCTCTGCGATGCTGATCCGCCTCCGCTTGGGATGGTTTCCTGCTGGCTCCGCTGTGAACGGGACTCTCGCTGCTGTGTTGGATCCGCTTTGGACTGGACTCTCGCGACTGTGTTGGATCCATTGTGGATTGAACTTTCACAGTATCATGTTAGACCCGCTCGACATCCATTGCTTTCCTCCTCTCTAAGGTTCTCATAGTCATCATTGTCACCGACGTCCCACTGGGTGTGAGTTTTCCTTGCCCTTATGTGGGCCTACCGAGGATGTCGTGGTGGTTTGTGCAGCCCTTTGAGACACTAGTGATTTAGGGCTATATAAGTAAACATTGATTGATTGATTGATTGATTTACAATTATTATACTGGCTCACCTGCACTGGCTTCCTGTGCACTTAAGATGTGACTTTAAGGTTTTACTACTTACGTATAAAATACTACACGGTCTAGCTCCAGCCTATCTTGCCGATTGTATTGTTCCATATGTACCGGCAAGAAATCTGCGCTCAAAGGACTCCGGCTTATTAGTGATTCCCAGAGCCCACAATCCAAGGTTCTCATAGTCATCATTGTCACCGACGTCCCACTGGGTGTGAGTTCTCCTTGCTCACTGGGTGTGAGTTTTCCCTGCCCTTATGTGGGTTCTTCCGAGGATGTCGTAATGGTTTGTGCAGCCCTTTGAGACACTTGTGATTTAGGGCTATATAAATAAACATTGATTGATTGTGTTTTTTGGATGTTTTAAGAATGTTTTATAGGAAAAAATAGAGCGGCTCTCATTGTTAGCTGCAGCTAAATAAACACCTGCAAAAGTCTGACTTTGCAGGTGTTTATTTACGAGTTAGAATGCATTATACAAAGAAAAACATGCGTCCTTGTCTTATATAAAGATTTTGGATGATAGCAAATAAATTGCAATTCCCCTAAGTTTAAAGTCACACAAATCTTTATTAAAATACCAAATAAGGAGAAATTTGGAGTTAATTTATAACATTTTTCTCAACCATAATTTCACTGCAAGCCTTTGTTGTACAGGTGAATTACATATACTAGATACTGTCCTTTTCTCATCCATACCGATCTTGCTCTGTATTGACTGATTGATATTTGAGTCAAATAAAGCAGTTTTATGCTTTTATTTCTAAAAGGGCGCCGCTCCTCAGCAGTGCTTTTACAGTGAAGGCGTAGCCGTAATTCACTTGGTGGGCGTGGCTGCTGCGCTCTGCCCTCTGATTGGTCCGTCAAGTGTCGCCGTTGTGCTGCTCGCTCGGATGAGTCGTGTTGATTCCATAAGTCATCATGGCGCTCTCTTCCACAGGCAAAGGTAAAGAGGAGTCTTCTTCTTTATACCTCCGCGCTTGTTGTCATGTCCCCCGACTGTTATCCGGCCGACACACCGGTTTCTGGCCACAGTCACCATTCTGTTTAAAACGAGCGGCGGCTTTTGTTTAATGATATTTAAATGTCCGATGTCAAGCACCGGGACATAATGAAGCTAACACTACACGACTAGACCGCTCGGTTTAGCGTTCGAATTGAGCCAGTACCCTCCAAGCAGTTACTTATCCATTACATGTTTTGTTCATTTGCGTTAAACATTTTAATGTCTTTATCTTTACCGTCAGTTGTTAGAGCAGCAGCGGAGTGATAAGTAGTTAGCGAGTGGGCTTCATGATAAGGTTAGCACTCTCATGCTAGCTTGTGTCGCCTTCAATGGGGCTCATAATATACACTAGTCCATCCATCTCTACCGCTTATTCCCTTTTGGGGTCGCGGGGGGCGCTGGTGCCTATCTCAGCTACAATCGGGCGAAAGGCGGTGCACACCCTGGACAAGTCGCGACCTCATCGCAGGGCCAACACATATAGACAAACAACATTCACACTCACATTCACACCTTAGGGCCAATTTATTCTTAATATTGTATTGCAAGTATTCATTTCGGACATTTTTAAAGAGGGGGGAAAACAGGACAACAAACGAGTAATGAAAATTCATTTTATAATATGTGTTTTGAACATGTATCCTCCATCAAAACCGCTCTAAAACAACACCTCCAGGCAACTTCAACCCTTTACTAATACCCTCCTCCATTCACATCCCATCTGCCCAGGTTCTAAATAACCTAATGTAAATAATCAAATGTACTTCTAATGTATTTACTTGCTCTTATGCTATCTGAACTCACTATGTTCTCAGCTGGCTGTACATATCCTATTAAGTAAGACCTACACTGTTTCAATGTCCACTTCTCTGTTGATGCAATTGTTGATGACTGAAGTACTGATATCAACCAAAGCTCCTCATCCCACGCCCCGGATTGTAAATAATGTAAATAATTCAATGTATATACTATGATGATTAACCTGTGTGATGACTGTATTATGCTCATAGTATATAATTGTACCATGAATTGATTAACGTGGACCCGGACTTAAAGGGGAACATTATCACAATTTCAGAAGGGTTAAAACCAATAAAAATCAGTACCCAGTGGCTTATTTTATTTTTCAAAGTTTTTTTCAAAATTTTACCCATCCCGGAATATCCCTAAAAAAAGCTTTAAAGTGCCTGATTTTCGCTATCTGTGAAGCCACCGTCCATTTTCCTGTGACGTCATCCAGTGATGCCAATACGGATAGCACAGCAAGATATAGCGACATTAGCTCGGATTCAGACTCGGAATTCAGTGGCTTAAGCGATTCAACAGATTACGCATGTATTGAAACGGATGGTTGGAGTATGGAGGCAGATAGCGAAAACGAAATTGAATAAGAAACTGAATCTATTGAGCGAATAGCTATTGGCGCTATTCGGCAATGTCTGCCTTAGCATCGCCGGTAAAATGTGCAGACCAACGATCGGAAGTTTCGCATCTTGTGACACTGGATCAACTTAAATCTGTCGATTGGTAAGTGTTTGTTTGGCATTAAATGTGGATGGAGGGAAACGCTGGATGAAAATATAGTTTCAAATGTACATACAGCTAGCCTAAATAGTATGTTAGCATTGATTAGCTGGCAGTCATGCCGCGACCAAATATGTCTGATTAGCACATAAGTCAATAACATCAACAAAACTCACCTTTGTGATTTCATTGACTGTATCGTTCGAAATGCTTCTGCAGGTTATCCATACACCTCTGTGCCATGTCTGCCTTAGCATCGCCGGTAAAATGTGCTGACACTCCGGCACATTCAATGGGGGTCTGGCGGCAGATTTCTTTGACTTTATCGTTGGACATGCATCTGCTTTGAGTGTCGCAGGATATCCACACAATCTTGCCATCCCTGTAGTAGCATAGCGTTCATCGGTAGTGTGCGGAACAAACGACTGACCATTTCGTCGGCTTTCCCCACACCCTCGTATTTTGATCAAATTTCGTCCAATTTCTTGCCACTTTGGCATCTTTGGGCCAGTGGTGCAACTTGAATCCCTCCCTGTTAGTGTTGTTACACCCTCCGACAACACACCGACGGGGCATGATGTCTCCAAGGTTCCAGAAAATAGTCGAAAAAACGGAAAATATTTATTACCTAAGTGACGTCACGTTCTGACGTAATCGCTCCCAGAGCGATAAATAGAAAGGGGTTTAATTTGCCAAAATTCACCCATTTAGAGTTCGGAAATCGGTTAAAAAAATATATGGTCTTTTTTCTGCAACATCAAGGTATTCATTGACGCTTACATAGTTCTGGTGATAATGTTCCCCTTTAAACAAGTTGAAAAACTTATTCGGGTGTTACCATTTAGTGGTCAATTGTACAGAATATGTACTGAACTGTGCAATCTACTAATAAAAGTATCAATAAAAAAAAAAAAAACACTGAATGTTTACATTACATCTGTACAGTTTCGCACTCTTAACATGTCCGAAAAGGAGTAGGAAGAAGCAGATCTTATTTAATCATACCCATTTTCCGCCTAGAAATAATGTGTAAAACTATTGTTCATTTCCTTTTTCAATCTTTACCACAACAACAATAAATTAATGATTACATAATAATACACTACACATGAATAGATAGTTAAATTCCTGTATGGTTCACTTAAATTTCTGAATATGTGATAGATTATGTGTCATTCATCTATCACAGGGGTCGGCAACCTTTACCACTCAAAGAGCCATTTTGACCCGTTTCATAAAATAAAGAAAACAGTGGGAGCCACAAATCTCTTTTAAAATTTCAAATGAAATAACACTGCATAAAGAGTTTGTTTTTTTTTGCTTTGTGCTATGTGTAAACCAGGGGTCTCAGACACCCGGCCCGCACCTTGATAAGAAAATTTAATGTTAGTGCGGCCCGCAAGTTTTATATGACTGCCGCTTGACAGCTTTACACTTGTCAACCCTCCCAAATTTTCCGAGAGGTTGCCGAATTCTCATAGCAGCAATTCTCAAGAATATCTGCTGAATTTCACTCAGACAACTATAATAAGGGCGTGCTATGAAGGCACTGCCTTTGACGCCTTCTACAACATGTACAAACGGCTTGCCAGCCAAGCAACATGTTGTATGTGGTTTCCACAGATACACACACGACTGCAAGGCATAGTTGTTCAAAAGCCCTACAGGTCACACTGAAGGTTGTGATATAAACAACTTTAACACTCTTACTAATATGCGCCACACTGTGAACCCACACCAAACAAGAATGACAAACACATTTCTGGAGAACATCCTCACAGTAACACAACATAAACAGAACACAACAAATACCCAGAATAGAGCTGGGCGATATGGCCTTTTTTAAATATTGCAATATTTTTAGGCCATATTGCGATATACGATAAATATAACGATATTTTGTCTTGGCTTTGAATGAACACTTGATGCATATAATCACAGCAGTATGATGATTATATGTGTATACATTAAAACATTCTTCTTCATACTGCATTCATATATGCTACTTTTAAACTTTCATGCAGAGAAGGAAATCACAACTAAGTCAATTGACCAAAAGTGTATTTATTAAAGTTATTAAGCAATGGCACAAACATTCAAGTCATTTCCAAAACATAAAGTGCAAGATTGTCAGAGACATTTTAAGTGACGAATAAAAATGAGCTGCATAATAGGAAATCAAATTGTATTCGTCCTTCACTATGTGGTAGGTTTCGACGAACGTTATGAAATTCTCTTCATTCGCTAGCGAGTAACTTTTCAAATGATGCTACATATTAGCAGTAATGCTACTTTTTATGGCAACGCTTTTGCCCCACACTTGACAAATTAGTCTGTTCAACATATTCCCACTTGAAGCCGAACCACCGCCAGACGATGGATCCCCTGCTGTTTTTATTGGGAATTAAGTCTTCCTTCATTTGTTACCAGATCCGCACCTTCTTTCTCTCGTATTCCCACTCGTATGGCTACGTCAGCAGCTAACGTAGCCCAGTCTGCTACCTCTCTGTTGGGTGAGGGTGTATACGTATGTGACGTATGACGTGACAGTATGTGACGTACTGTATGTAAGAATGTGCGCCTGCTTGTCTGTGAGGAGAGACAGGAAAGAGTGAGAAGAGCCTGAAGTGTATGACCGCAGCTAAAAGCAACTGCGTGAGAACGTATAACCGAATACTACGATGTAGTCTTTTTCTATATCGCACAGAGACAAACCTGCGATATATCATATACAGGTATATCGTATATCGCCCAGCACTAACCCAGAATCCCATGCATCCCTAACTCTTCCTGGCTACATTATACACCCCTGCTAGTACCCCCCCCCCGTGCATCAGTTGAGGTGAGCGGAGCTGGGGGGCGGGGTTTGGTGCTAGCGGGGTTGTATAATGTAGCCAAGAAGAGTTAGGGATGCATGGGATTCTGGGTATTTGTTCTGTTCTGTTTATGTTGTGTTACTTTGAGGATGTTCTCCCGAAATGTGTTTGTCATTCTTGTTTGGTTTGGGTTCAAAGTGTGGCGCATATTAGTAAGAGTGTTAAAGTCGTTTATATCACAACCTTCAGTGTAACCTGTATGGCTGTTGACCAAGTATGCCTTATAATCTCGTACGTGTGATGACAGAAGCGGCAAAATCCATGCGTCCGACTGGCACGCAGATAGCATGGTGTAAAAGCGGGCGCGATGACATGATATAGAGGACGTCAAAAGCATAACCATCACGGCACGCCCTCAATATTGTAGTCTGGGTGAAAATCGGAGAATCTTAGCCCCGGGAGAGGCACCAAAATCAGGAAACCTCCCGAAATAATCTGGGGGGTCGGCGATTATGCAGCTGAGCCACATCAGAGTGGCCAAAGAGCCGCATGCGGCTCCGGAGCCGCGGGTTGCCGACCCCTGATCTATCTGGTTCAATATTTTTTTTATCGGCATTCCTCTTCCTTGTACTTTGTAAACACTTTGGGATTGAACGGTTTCTTTAACTGGATCATGTTAGTACATTGTTTGACTTTTTTGCTTAATCCATTACATAATGTAGCTACACATACTGATATGCTAAATGTTTTAAGTGTTTTGCGTACAAACAAATATTTTAGGTTCAATTGTCCCGGAGGGTTAGCTTTCTCCTCTTTTGTTGAGAACTGTTGTACATTCTTGAGTAGCAGGTTATAATTTGCATTGTGCACAATTATAGCTGTTTGCAGATGCACCACATCTATGAATATCAGTATTTTTGGTTCAATAAAAAAAAGGTCTGTATGTTCTCGATATCCATCAGTATGTATTATGCGAACTGACCGCTTTAGTAACACAGTAGTGAATAAAGTGTACTTTTGTATTTTTTTCTCCAGCTTTGTGTTGCTTCTTGTCAATATAAGTTGTAGTTACAGTATAAGTTATGTAGATCTGTAACATGTTTATTGTAAACATACATTAAGTAGAGTATGCCTAGCAAAGTTTTGCTTCTCATACAAACCCTACAGTAATCATTTTTGACAAGTCTACTTTCAGTTATGTTTTGTTGTTGTGTCAAACAGAAACTAAATAACTTCCCACTCCGGCTTTTGCCTGAGAGGCTTTTGTTTGACAGGTTTTTGCATGATTTTATTATCTGCAAATCGACCTCAACCAGTTTTGTGCTGTGGCCTCAAAAAATGCACACTTTTGTTTTTTTATACTGTGGGACTATTTCCTTGTACAGTGTCTGTTTCATTGTAAACTGCTCTCAAGCGTTTCAGCTTGATGTCTTGCTGAGACGTTAGAGTAAGACTTGCCAAAAAGACTACAGGACTTTCTTGTTCTATATTTTATCTCATGTAAAATCATCTGCATTTACCTGCTGCCTATCATTTAATCACAAAAAAGGTTGCGTTGGCCAAGCAATAATCAAATCGCTAGTTTAATAATATTAAAATCCTTTTTGTGTGATTTTCCTTCAGTCACACAACTGAAGATACTTTTTTGTGGAGCCCAAGTTATTAACATTCCGTTTTTGTGGCAAGCCTTCTGATCAAAGTTTGGTTCCATCCATCGCACACATCTTGTCATAAGAAAAAAAAAACATAGCAATTTTTTAATCGCCCATCAGTTTAATGTTTGTGTCTGATCATCTAAAGTGCAGTAATGACAGTTTGATGGTAATGGCGAGGAGCATTTTTTGCCGCTAAGCTCCACCAACTGTGAATAGATATGAACGGTTGGGTGTCATATTCATAATGTCTACCAATTTCGGTAAAGATTAAAATTTCTGGAGCCGAGTTTTTAACGTTTTGTGGCGAACCATCAGATAAAATTTTGGCACCATGCTTCACACGTATCTTATGGCGTTGGCAAAATTCCTTCGTAATATATCATCGCCTATCTGTCTAGTGTCTGTCATTTCAACCACGACGCAATCAGTCCCCAGGAGGAGTCAGTTAAAGTACGACCCTTGTTTTTGGCTTAAAAATGCCAGACGGAAACCGAGATGGCTGACTTCCTGTTTGTTTTCGGCTATGGGTTCTTGAGACTTTTACGTGTGTCCCGTGTCGATTCGTGAAACTAGTGGGAGGGACTTAAAGGTGCCGCTAAAAAGCCAAATCGTGAAAATTAGTTTTCAGGACCCCCAAAATATAACATTTTTCGCCACACCTAACACACTTACATCATTTGGGGACTTTTTGTGCATGTTCAGGGCTTCAAAAATATATTGAAACGGGGAGTCTTTTGAATCAGTTTTAAGGTGTCTATAAGACAGAGTTGGGCAAATATTTTAACTTGGGGGCCACATTGAGAGAGAAAATTTGTCTGGCGGGGCCAATGTGTATTTGTGTATAAGTGACATGTACATATTTAGTTGTACAGCATGTGTGTTGGGGTCCCTTTTTTTCAGGAAGACTAAGGTTCCAGCACCCCCCGCGGCCCCAAGAGGGACAAGCGGTAGAAAATGGATGGATGGATGTTGTAAAAATTTGCTTCCGCATCTGTTTATTTACACATACACCGATTTGCTTAAGAAAATGTATCTCTCCTTGTACAACTTTATTACTAATCTCATCTGTTTATGTTGTTTACTTCTGTTAGCGACCTAGCACAGAAGCTAATGATAGCCCATATCTGCTGCTTGCTCCGTGTGTCAAATATTTAACTACAACTCAGTTTAAAAATGCCTCTACCCATAGCCTGTGCGGTCTAAGGTACTTTGGTGTTACAGCTGGGTGGCTGAAAAGACAACTTAACAGCCGGTGGCTTTCACCGCAGTGAGCCAGTAAAAGCTCCATCTATCCCGCGGACAAGCGTAAAGATACAAACATTCATAAATAAAATGAAGGACAATTGCTTTGACATAGTAAAGGCCAACTTATTACTTTTTAAAGAATAAACAACACATTAAGTTACTACTTACAACAAAAATAATCCGAGTGCTCTCAACACTGGTTATTTAGCCATAAAACACTGACGCAATCTTAAGCAATTTGAAAATTTTTCGGATAGCAGTATTCAAACAAAAAAATACAGTGGTATCAAGTTTTGGTCCATATCACCCAGCCCCGTCAATAATATAAGATATGAAATAAAATCCAGGCTGTCAGAATTATTGCAGTATTACATAACACAGGCAAAGCGCAAAAAAAACTAAACTTACTTTTGTTGTGATGTTGATAAAAGATATGCGTTTCTTCCAACTCCACAGAGCACCCGTATCGCCATTTAATCGACAGGCTATCAGACGGAAGCCCCAAGTTCTTCAATCCGTACAAATTAAACGATCCAAGATATGGTGAGTAAAGACCCTTAGTGGTGACTTTGAGTATTGTTTTCCTGTCGGGGTTTAAATAACTGTGTTTTTCTCCCTTCAGGTAAGCTGCCTTTCTCCATCCGCGTCTTGTTGGAGGCGGCCATCCGAAGCTGCGATGGATTATACGTGAAAGAGAAAGACGTGGAGAGAATCTTGGACTGGGATCAGCAGCAAGCGAAAACCGAGGTGCCCTTCTTGCCAGCACGGGTCCTCCTGCAGGACTTCACGTGAGTATTTGTCCAGCAAAAAGTCAAATATCCACAGAGAAAATACTGCAGATTTGGGTTCAGTGCTGTTTTTTTTTTACCTATTAGTGGTATCCCTGCCATGGTTGACCTGGCCGCCATGAGGGACGTCTTGATCAAACACGGTGTGGACCCCAGCCTGGTCAACCCCAAATGCCCCACAGACCTCATCGTGGACCACTGTCTGCAGAAAGACTTCAGCAAATGGTGAGTCTCCTTGCACACATCATTTGGGGTATGATTATTTGATACTTAGATGTCAGCATAAGTAGGGATCTCCTGCTCTTTGATTTATTTATCAGGTTCTGACAAACCAATCCTTCACTAGTAGGAGCAACTATGTTTAGATAAGTGTAAATCCACTTACGTATGTCTTTTATTAGTGGTGATTAGATTCTGGAATGATATATGCTTAAAGGGGAACATTATCACAATTTCAAAAGGGTTAAAAACAATAAAAATCAGTTCCCAGTGGCTTGTTTTATTTTTCAAAGTTTTTTTCAAAATTTTATACCTCCCGAAATATCCCTAAAAAAAGCTTTAAAGTTCTTGATTTTCCCTATTTGCGATGCGACTGTCCATTTCCCTGTGACGTCATATACAAACAACATGGCGGTTACCACAGCCAGATATAGCGATATTAGCTCGGATTCAGACTCGGATTTCAGCGGCTTAAGCGATTCAACAGATTACGCATGTATGGAAACAGATGGTCGGAGTATGTAGGCAGATAGCGAAAACGAAATTGAAGAAGAAATTAAAGTTATTGAGCGAATAGCTATTGACGCTATTTGGCCATAAAATGGGTGTACCTAATGAAGTGGCCCATAGCATGGCTGCCTTCTTAGCATCGCCGGTAAAATGTGCAGACCAAACGATCAGGACTTTCGCATCTTGTGACACTGGAGCAACTTAAATCCGTCGGTTGGTAAGTGTTTGTTTCGCATTAAATGTGGGTATCTAGTTTCAAATGTACATACAGCTAGCGTAAATAGCATTTTAGCATCGATTAGCATAGCATGTTAGCATCGATTAGCTGGCAGTCATGCTGCGACCAAATATGTCTGATTAGCACATAAGTCAACAACATCAACAAAACTCACCTTTGTGATTTCGTTGACTTAATCGTTGCAAATGCATCTGCAGGTTATTCATACATCTCTGTGCCATGTCTGTCTTAGCATCGCCGGTCAAATGTGAGGACACTCTGGCAAATTCAATGGGGGTCTGGCGGCAGATTTCTTGCCAGTGGTGCAACTTGAATCCCTCCCTATTAGTATTGTTACACCTTCCGACAACACACCGACGAGGCATGATGTCTCCAAGGTTCCAAAAAATAGTCGAAAAAACAGAAAATAACAGAGCTGAGACCCGGTGTTTGTAATGTGAAAATGAAAATGGCGGGTGTATTACCTCGGTGACGTCACGTTCTGACGTTATCGCTAAAAGCCCGATAAACAGAAAGGCGTTTAATTTGCCAAAATTCACCCATTTATAGTTCGGAAATCGGTTAAAAAATACATGGTCTTTTTTCTGCACCATCAAGGTATATATTGACGCTTGCATAGGTTTGGTGATAATGTTCCCCTTTAAGGAGCAACAGTTTGAATAAAAATCGTTTATTAATGCATTTTAATTTATGTATATTGAAGCAGTTTTAAACTAATTTTAATTAATCACTTGTAACTTTTAAAAACTGTGCATTTGTAAAAAGAAACTGTTGAATTAATTCCCATTACATTTATTAAATAATGAAATTGTGTGCAAAACTGGTATTAACTCAATGACGACAACCTTCTTCTTTGTAGAAGTATATTTTACTCAATGTAAATTCAAGGAACACAATAAAAAAACTGGCCACCACCGTTTAAACCGACTTCCAACCGGAGCCCGCGCATAGAGCAATGCATGCTGAGAGGTACCTTAAATACACTAAAAGAGTGACTGAACCGTAAGTACCATAAAAATGTGCAATGCAAAAACAGAATATTTGCAATCTCCCACTTTCCTTTTTCCCTTTTTTTTTCTTTTTTTGAACAAAAAGTCACAGTCTGTTATTAATGTCCATAAGTATAAAAATGTAAGACCGTAGTGACTAACAAAAAAATCCTATACAAAAAAAGAACTGTCCACAAAAGAATAGTCTCTATTCCAGTTTCCACTCTCCAACACTGAGTGCCATTAGGAGCTAAAGTGCGGATGCACCTCGTTTTGTCAAACAGTCAGCTAGCTGCTCTACTGTAGGTGCCCAGAGTATCCGTTGGATTATTTTACTCTGAAGAAGTTCTTTGATGCCCCTTATTTCAAGTCAGAGCTTTTTCTCAGTCACTGACTTAGTAGACTTGATGGCGTCGGCAAGGGAGTGGTTATCAGTGACACACACTATTGGTAAGACATGCTGTGATACTTTCCCTGTGGTAAGTTCTGCATGAAGGTCAGATAAATAAATGGCAGTGTCAACAGCATCTGCAAGAGCAAGAGTTTCTCCAGCAAGAGTGCTTCGTACTACTCTCCTGATCTTTTTTGACTGCCAATACACAGATGAGAATCTTCCTTCCTCACCCATCAGCAGAATGAGATGTCCCCCTTGAGTGCCTCCATCTGGAAGGTTTCCCAGTGAAGCATCACAGAACGCTACTAGCTTTAGAGAGTCTTTTCCCAAGTTCTGAAACTTCAGTGTCACTTGTTCTGATTTTAATGTTCTCATTACCTTGTTTGTGTCATGTAAAGTCTGCACAGTAGCATGTTTTATGTTAGCTGCAACCCACAGAAGTGGACCTATTTTTGATCTCAGGTCATCAATTTCACTTTCAGTCAAAAGAGCTTCCCGTCTCATGGCTCTGGAGATGTCTATTTGAATTGGCTGGAGATTATGTATGTAATTTTCCTGATGCATACATGTCACTCCATTTGCAGTGACATACTCCATGCCAACATGGCAAAAACTGTCATTTTCTTCTCTGCCCACTTAAAAGACAAATTGCAGGTGAGGGATTACTGTTACGAAAATCTGTGAACCACTCCCAGATGAAATCATCGACAAGCAAGCACCCCAGACACGATACAATTTTTATCCAACCAATAAAATATAGCAGGGTCAACTTGTGACATCTTTCCTCCAGTTTGCTACATTGTTTTTTTAACGTTATTGTACCAATACAGTGATGCATCATTTAGTCCAGAAACACATTTGTTTAGCTTCCATAGAGTTCCCTCACTTTTAGCTTCAGGTGGTGGACGAACATAGATGTCTCGGGATAACTCATTTCCTTGAAGGAATGCTGACTTAATGTCCATAGGGTGAGGTGTCCATTGGTTTTGACATATCACAGACATGAGTAGTCTAAGAGACTCTGAGGCACATCTTGGCGAGTCTTTTGGGAGATCTTTTGTGGTTAGCTCTTCAAATCCTCTCGCCACGAGCCTTGCTTTTGGAACTATGCCGTCTGGTGTGTCTTTAAGTGTGCACACCCATCTTGTGGAAATGAATTTTTGTCCCATGTTTTTTACTTCATCAAAAACACTGTGTTTCTCCCAGTTACGGATTTCAGTAAGTTTAACTGATTCAAACGACACATCCTATGTACCAAGTACATCCTCGTGATCAGATGGCTGTTCCACCCTGTCCAATGACTGAATCTGCAGTGTGTCAACCTGTGAAAGGTCAGCTGACTTTTTTGTGCCAGTGAGGCTAACTGGCTCTGTGCACTCCAGATTGTACCAGTCCTTGTGTTTTCCAGTTGCCTTTCCCGCTCGACCTAGCACTTTTGCTGTGTGTGAAATTCCAGTGTCTCTTTCCACATACTTAATGAATCGTCCTGACTTTAGATTAATACTTTGGTCCGTTCTTATATAGGAGGTTGTCTGTCGGATGGATCTTTATCATGCTCATTGCTGTCTCTGTCATTATTAGATTCCCCTTCCGCATTTTCTGTGTCAGGCACACTGTCTACATCACTAGATACAGTATCGGGTAGATCTTTAACATGTTCAATGTCACATTCTGCTGCATTAAGTTCTGTCTGGCTTTCTTGTCTGTCACGAGACGTGTCAGTGAATTGATCTGTGTCCTTGCGCAGTCTACAGCGATGCACCCGGACATAGGAGCCTCCATGTCTAACAAATATTACCACCCCGTCTTGTCCAATTACCACCCCAGACCCTTTCCATTCATTGCAGTCCATTCTTTTGTAGTACAATTTATCTCCAGTTTTGTAGTGTTCATCTGTGCTCCAAAGCTGTGTGCGCAGAGCTCTCTTGATTCTCTCAGAGCACTCTGCCTCAGTAAATGGTGTCCTTGCGTCATGAATAGCTGAAATGTGATGTCCTACCCATTTACTCATGGTAGTGCCCTCCAGGGCAGGCGGTTTATCAGCCAGCACAGAGGACAGGTTCAGGTTTTGTCCAAACACTAGCTGGTATGGACTAAATCCATGCAGATTGTGCATTGTATTCTTCGCCATCAAGGCCCAATCTAGGGCTGCTTTCCAGTCACAAACACTGTATTTCTTCACTTTTACCAAGATCTCTGTAAGGGTCTGGTTATGTCTTTCCATCAATCCATTACTCCATGGACTGTAGGCAGCAGTGGTTTTCACTTCAATGTTAAAGTTCTCAGCCATGTCTCTCATTTCCTCATTATTGAATTCACCTCCATTGTCACAAAAAAATCTTAGACGGGGCTCCATACACACTCACCCAGGAATGAATAAAGTGCCTCACAATTTCACTAGATTTTTTTGTGGTCACAATGTTACCAGCACTGAACCTGGTCAAGTGATCAATCATGTTGAGGTACCACACATTTGGTTCTAGCTCAGTAGATCCTACTCAGTGGCCTAGTGGTTAAAGTGTCCGCCCCAACATTGGTAGGTCGTGAGTTCAAATCCCGGACGAGTCATACCAAAGACTATAAAAATGGGACCCATTTCCTCCCTGCTTGGCACTCAGCATTAAGGGTTGGAATCGGGGGTTGAATCACCATAAATGATTCCTGGGCGCGGCACCGCTGCTGCCCACCGCTGCTGCCCACCGCTGCTGCCCACCTCCCAGAGGGTGATCAAGGGTGATGGGTCAAATGCAGAGAATAATTTTGCCATTTATTTATTTAAAAATAATTTATTTCAACACACCACTAGTGGCGATTGTGTTGACCTATAATCATGCATTTCCATATAACATCAAATAATCAGTGGAATTATAGATGTTACTATATAATTAAATACATTAGAGATGCACAATATGTGTATTTTTAAGCCGTTAACTTCAAGCCTCTAAAGACCGATACAATTTTTTTTTAATGTCTATTATTTTTAAATGTAGATTTAATGAAGTTTGTGTACACCTTTCTTTGCAGCTGGTATTGGGGTAGCATCTTTAGCATTGTAGGCGTCTTTTTTTTTACTTTTCAAAACACAGTTGTAGCCATGCTGGCATTTCAGATGGCTGATATTATTTGATGTGTTTTGGAGCGAGATGTGTTTTTTTCCTGTCTCGTGGGATGTTTGCAGAACATCAATCTTCAATCAAAGTTTCAGATAGCAAATAGCATGTGCAATCTTTTTCTCACACGATTTGTTGACAATTAGGTCAGGGTGAGTTTTACAAGAGGCCATTTACAGCACAAGCAAGCGAAAAACATGCTTGATTTGCTCGCACTAACCCAACTACAGCACACCATGGATAATATCGCCTTATTGTTTGTTTTTCAATCAGTTATTGTAGTTTTTTTAAATGTTATCAAGTTTATTAATTTGATGTCATAGTGCTTTGTATCAGTCCGAAGGTTATCGTGCACCCCAGACATTGTTTAGATTAGAACAACATGTAGTTTACTTTTAAAAATGAGTGTGAAGACGCAAAATATAAAATGAAGAAAATCCTAGAAAACTTCAACAATCTCTGATGTGTTGGAATGGCAACAAAATCAAAAATGAATGCAAATGTGTCATATTTATCTGGATTACACTTAGTCTTTTTAGCTATAAATGTGGTACATATCTGTCATTTTGTCCATTTCGCCCACAGTGCCATACAGAACGCGCCTAACCCTGGTGGAGGGGAAGGCCCTTCCCGTCCGCCCCCTTCATCAAAGCCTCTTCCCAGAGGAGCTTCACATTGTGGAGGCCAACAGGGCTCCTGTAGCAAAGCAGCTTGCAGTGACCCTCCGTCCTCTGCGGGGGGACCAACTCATACCTCGGTGCAGCAGATCGAGAACACGCCTCTGCTCTGCCCCTTCCACCTGAAACCAGTTTCTGAGTGAGCCGACTTGACTGTGGCGTCTCGTCAGTTGGGTCACCGATTAAAACCGTGTTTTTTGCAGAGCCGAAACCGCTGTGAAGAATCAAGAAATGGAGCTGATCAGGAATAAAGAAAGACTCCAGTTCTTTAAGGTGCCATTTATAAATATCACCGTTCAGAAAAATAAATTCATCTTACGTTCAGGGATAGGTACGGAATTTGGTACTTTTATGACTACTGACCAAATTCCGTTGGTACCACTGAGTACCACTTCACGTAAAATTGAATGGTACCATATTTACATACTTTTGTTGCAAGTGACATCACGTCCGGTTGCAGACTTTGCACTGCCTCAAACACTTCTTGGGCAAACGAGCGCTCTGTTTCTAGTTAATGTTTTAATTTTCCATACTAATAGAGTAAACAATAGGGCTTCACTTTTCAAAATGTGCTAACTTGATGCTAATTAGGGCTGTGAATCTTTGGGTGTCCCACGATTCCATTCAATATCGATTCTTGGGGTCACGATTCGATAATATATTGATTTTTTTCGATTCGATTCGATTCTCGATTCAAAAACGATATTTTTCCGATTCAAAACTATTCTATATCCATTCAATACATAGGATTTCAGCAGGATCTACCCCAGTCTGCTGACATGCTGGCAGAGTAGTAGATTTTTTTTAAAAAGCTTTAATGATTGTAAAGGACAATGTTTTATCAACTGATTGCAGTAATGTAAATTAGTTTTAACTATTAAATGAACCAAAAATATGACTTATTTTATCTTTGTGAAAACATTGGACACAGTGTGTTGTCAAGCTTATGAGATGCGATGCAAGTGTAAGCCACTGTGACACTATTGTTCTTTTTCATTATTCTTATAAATGTCTAATGATAATGTCAGTGAAGGGTTTTTAATCACTGCTATGCTGAAAGTATAACTAATATTGATACTGTTGTTGATAATATTCATTTTTGTTTCATTACTTTTGGTTTGTTCTGTGTCGTGTTTGTCTCCTCTCAATTGCTCTGTTTATTGCAGTTCTGAGTGTTGCTGGGTCAGGTTTGGTTTTGGAATTGGATTGCATTGTTATGGTATTGCTGTGTAGTGGTTTGTTGGATTGATTTAAAAAAAAAAAAAAAAATCTATTTTAAAAAAATGAGAATCGATTCTGAATCGTACAACGTAAACAATTCAATTCGTTTTCGAATCGATTTTTTTTCCACACCCCTAATGCTAATACATTGGATATGCTATGTACATGCTATTGATTAGGCGATTTAAAACTCCTCCAAATTTGTTAATGGAAACTATAACTAAGATGCATGTTACAATCATACAGCTAGTATGTAATAAGTACAATACTCTCATTACAAACACTTGTCGGACTAAACAAAAGACAATACTTGCACATTCAACTTAATGGTAAAGACTACTTCCGGACTACGGCAAATCACTAAAATTAATGTATACTGTATTTTCCAGAGGATAAGTCGTTCCGGAGAATAAGTCGCACCTGCCGAAAATGCATAATAAAGAAGGAAAAAACATTTTTAAGTCGGACAGGAGTATAAGTCGCATTTTTGGGGGAAATTTATTTGATATAACCTAACACTAAGAATAGACATTTGAAAAGCAATTTAAAATAAATAAAGAATAGTGAACAACAGGCTGAATAAGTGTACGTTATATGACGCATAAATAACCAACTGAGAAGGTGCCTGGTATGTTAACGTAACATATTATGGTAAGAGTCATTCAAATAACTATAACATATACAACATGCTATACGTTTACCAAACAATCTGTCACTCCTAATTGCTAAATCCCATGAAATCTTATAGGTCTAGTCTCTTACGTGAATGAGCTAAATAATATTATTTGATATTTTACGGTAATGTGTTAATAATTTCACACATAAGTCGCTCCTGAGTATAAGTCGCACTCCTGGCCAAACTGAAAAAAACTGCGACTTATAGTCCGAAAAATACGGTACTTGTGATTCAAAAGTGTAAGAAAACAAGACATAACTGCTGTAAAGCACAGTTATCAGTTCATTGTCAAATATTACATATAAATGGATTAGATTTTATTATTAAACAAATTAACATGTATAACCACATGAACACACACACACACACACACACAAAAAAAAAACTCAAAATGGGTAATGTTGTGTACTGGTATCGATTCCCAGGTACCGAGAATTGGTCCAGTATCTGTTCAAGTGTACGGAGTACCCATCTTTACTTACATAACATATGTCTGTGTTTTTTTCCCCCCACAGTGGTGCTCTAAAGCCTTCAAAAATGTCAATGTTGTTCCTCCTGACGTCGGCGCTGTACACCAAGTCAATCTAGAGTATCTTTCCCGAGTCATCCAGGTCCGCGGAGGTTTGATTTACCCTGACAGCGTGTTGGGCACCGACTCTCACACCACAATGATCAATGGCCTAGGCATCTTGGGCTGGGGTAATAAAAACAAAACTTTCTTCTGATCATTTTGTCAAACTGTAATATTTTATATATTTACCTGTGTGTGTGTGTGTGTGTGTGTTTGTGTGTATATATATATATATATATATGTGCAATTTAAAATTAGTAATATACAATTGAATTTTTTTTATTGATTAGTAGACAGAAATAAAACATTTTAATTATAATTGATTTGTACTATAATGGTACTATATTTATATCAATCATATTATAGTAACACATTTGAATTCCGCATGATCATGTCTGAGCATTAACATCATACTTATTTCATATTTCTTATATTGTCCTACTGTACTATATCACTAATGTTTCGATATTGCGATAACATTTCCTATATTTACTTATATATATTATTTAAAATGTTAATATTGCATTTTTTGTTATTAATTGGTAGCCAAAGAGATAACAAATTAAGGTTTTTAAAATGTTTTTCATGATGGTACTGATGCTGGACTATTATAATTAATTTGTACAATTGAAAGTTTCTTGATAATACTGGTAAATTATTGCACTATGATGATATAAAGTCCTATTATAAATCATACAATAGTGTAATACAGATTTTAATTCGGTATTGTAATATCTGGAAACACGCTCAAATCATAATTATCTTTTAATATTTTTATATTGTCATAGTTTACTATAGTAACAATAATGTTTCAATATTGTGATAACATTTCATATAAATGACCTTATAATTATACGATTGCAATTTTTGTTATTAATTGGTAGACATTGGAATAAAAATGTTGATTTGTAGAAGAAAAAAAAAAATTTCTGATTTGTACAAATACATTTTTCTTGATAATTAGGCTCCAGCACCCCCGCAACCCAGAAGGGGACAAGCAGTTGAAAATGGAAGGATGGATGGATATTCGTTATCTCACTTTGATGATACAATAATTATATTATGAATCATATAATTTTATAAAAGGCATTTGAATTAAGTATCATAATGTCTGGAAACACGTTAAAATAATACCTATTGTATATTTTTGGTTATTGTGAATGTGTATTTGGAGATTATTCTCTCTAAAAAAGCCCACTGTTCGCAGTTGATTAATGGCGGTGCTTCCTTCCCTGCCAGGTGTGGGTGGAATCGAGTCAGAAGCGGTGATGTTGGGCCAGCCAGTGTCTCTTACCCTCCCCCAGGTGGTGGGCTGCAAACTTGTGGGCTCCATCAACCCCCTGACCACCTCCATAGACGTGGTCCTCGGCATCACGAAGGTCGCCACGACTCCCACTTTCTTGTTGGTCGTCATAGCGATACACGTGTCTCATCCTGTATTATTTCCTGGTGTGTGTGCAGCACTTGCGTCAAGCCGGCATCGCTGGGAAGTTTGTAGAGTTTTTCGGTCCCGGCGTGTCACAGCTCTCAGCTCCCGACAGAACCACCATCGCCAACATGTGCCCTGAGTACAATGCCACCGTCAGCTTCTTCCCCGTGGACAGGGTCACCATTCAGCACTTTAAAAAGACGCGTAAATATTTCATCATCTTTTACTATTTATACTCTCTCTGGGTCTATAAATCAATTCATTTTTTGACAAATTAAAATGAGCTCGCGACAAATGTTCATCTCCGTATGTAGGTTTATTCGTCTCTCTTTCAAGGAGGGTTCACTCTATGCATCGAATAATCCTTTGTCACTCAACCAATCTTTTTATTGATAAAGTATAGAGCTCAACCATTGCATAGTTAGATTTTTTGCTTATATCTGCTTTTTGCAGTAATATATAGGCCCCTTCTGTATTCAAATAGTGCACGCACTGCTTGCTGTACAACAGACCGAGCTTGGTTGACCACTACTGGTTTCCACTTCCGGGAAAAAAAACACTTGTCGGAATACGAGCAATTATAATTACATTAGTGATTCATTTAAGTGCAAAATATAGCTGACAATGATATCATTTATCGGCAATAACTTGTAAGGTAATATATCGTCCAGCAAAATGAAGTATCGGCCCATGAATTAATATTGTGTCATCAATTCTTTTGCAGACTTTTCCCAAGAAAAGCTTGAGTTACTGGAGTCCTATCTGAAGGCTGTAAAGCTATTCAGAACGTATGAGGACCCCGCAGAAGACCCCCAGTTTTCTGAGGTAGTGTAAACATAAATTTGAAAGCGACGCTTCAGCGCCATTAAGGTTAAACTTTACTTCTGCACAGGTGATTGAAATCAACATGAGCTCCATGGTGCCGTACGTCAGTGGGCCCAAGAGGCCGCAGGACCGCATGGCCGTCTGCAGCATGAAAGAAGGATTTCAGAGTTGTCTGGATGAAAAGGTATATATCTCCTCCCATCCTGATAAGGGTAGAACTTGACTTTGTACCTCTACTTTCTCTTCAGGTGGGGCCTAAGGGATTCAATATCTCCAAGGACAAGCAGCACATCCAGGTTCCCTTCCTGCACGGGGGCCAGGAGTACCAACTCGCCCACGGCTCGGTGGTCATCGCTGCTGTGATCAGCTGCACCAACAACTGCAACCCCTCTGTAATGCTGACGGCAGGTAAGAGGATTTCAATTAACAACTGAAATAGACTCTAACGTATTGTCTGTACCTCAAATAGTGACCAAAGGGCAAGGGAGAACACCTGTTGCCAATCTGCCTTTTGCCATTAGTCTATTTGGGTTCTGTTTTTTTTCCAAACTTTTTGGTCAAATTCCATTGAAACTTGCTCAGAATGTCATATGCACAGTAGTAATCAAAGTTTGACAAAGGTTCCATGCACTAAATCAGATGAAATTAGTCAAGTTTTTTTCAATCGTTTAGTTTGTTCTATGTTCACACATGGATGTGGAGTCCCAGTTTACATACTCTATCCCTAATTCGACTTTAGGCCATACACTTTGTGCCTTTTTTACACTAGGGGGGCATTGTGGTCATTGCAACTTGTTTAGTTCGTGGGAATGTCAGTAGAGGAAGAAAGTGCTATATGCTAATTAATTGACATAAAGCTAGTGAGTATCAGTCAATGGCAGGAACTCTCGGTTCTAACGAAAAACTAACTTTCTACTGTTACCGGTATTTGGTGTTGTTGGTACTAGGGCTGGGTGATAAGGCCTTTTTTAATATCTCGATATTTTTAGGCCATATCGCGATTCACGATATATATCTCGATATTTTGCCTTAGCCTTGCATTAACACTTGATACATATAATCACAGCAGTATGATGATTCTATGTTCCTACATTAAAAAATTATTGTTCATACTGCATTAATATATGTTCATTTTAAACTTTCATGCAGCGAGGGAAATCTCAACTAATTCAATTGACCAAAACTGTATTTATTAAACAGGTATTAAGCAGTGGCACAAACATTCATGTCATTTCCAAAACAGAAAGTGCAAGATTGTCAGAGTCATTTTAAAACAAGCTGTTAGTGCACTTTTGTGCATGATGTCACTAAGATGACATATCAATACAACACTAAATTAAAATGTACTTTTTTTACAGAACGCCACAACAATAGTTAAAACAAATAAAATGCACTTTTGTGCATGATTTCACACGAAATATTTTGATAACTGTCAAATGAAAATGAATTGCATAATAGGAAATCAAATAGTGTTCGTCCTTCGGTATGTGGTAGTCAGAGGTGGGTAGTAACGCGCTACATCTACTTGAGTAACTTTTGGGATAAATTGTACTTCCAAGAGTAGTTTTTATGCAACGTACTTTTACTTTTACTTGAGTATATTTATAGAGAAGAAACGCTACTTTTACTCCGCTCCATTTATCTACAATCAGCTCGTTACTCGCTACTTTTTTTTATCGATCTGTTAATGCACGCTTTGTTTGTTTTGATTTTGTCAGACACGCATTCAAAGTAGGAACCACGCATGCCTGCGTTTCACCAATCAAATGCAGTCACTGGTGACTTTGGACCAATCAAACAAAACCAGGTGGTCACGTGACCGTCACACGTCGAATCCGACCCAAAAAAGTTGAAAAACTTATTGGGGTGTTACCATTTAGTGGTCAATTGTACGGAATATGTACTGTACTGTGCAATCTACTAATAAAAGTTTCAATCAATCAAAAGTGTAAAGGAAAAAAGACACATTTTATTTCAACCGTACTTCCCGTCAAAAGCCTAAAGACTGATCGCACAGTTCCTGTTTTCACAATAAAAGTGCCGCTCCATCTTGCCTGCGCTAACAAAATAAGAGTCTCCGAAAGCCAGAGCATACAAGCTAGCAAGCTACGGAGTTTGCCGCCAATGTATTTCTTGTAAAGTGTATAAAAACGAATATGGAGGCTGGACAAATAAGATGCCAAAAACCAACGACTTTCATGTGGTATTAGACAGAAAAGAGGAACTTTTTTTCTCCTCCATTTGAAAATGTGGGCATTATCAGCACTATACTGTCTGATTCCAATCAATATGAGTCATCAGAATCAGGAAATACACCAACTTATATTCTTTTCTTCATAAAAGATAGGAATCTATATGTTAAACATGCATGTATATTCATTAAAACACCTTTAACATGTCAACAAAAACGGCAAAATAAATAACTATAAATTATATACTGTATATATATATATATTTTTTTTTTATATATATATATATATATATATATATATATATATATCCATCCATCCATCCATCATCTTCCGCTTATCCGAGGTCGGGTCGCGGGGGCAACAGCCTAAGCAGGGAAACCCAGACTTCCCTCTCCCCAGCCACTTCGTCTAGCTCTTCCCGGGGGATCCCGAGGCGTTCCCAGGCCAGCCGGGAGACATAGTCTTCCCAACGTGTCCTGGGTCTTCCCCGTGGCCTCCTACCGGTTGGACGTGCCCTAAACACCTCCCTAGGGAGGCGTTCGGGTGGCATCCTGACCAGATGCCCGAACCACCTCATCTGGCTCCTCTCGATGTGAAGGAGCAGCGGCTTTACTTTGAGTTCCTCCCGGATGGCAGAGCTTCTCACCCTATCTCTAAGGGAGAGCCCCGCCACACGGCGGAGGAAACTCATTTCGGCCGCTTGTACCCGTGATTTTATCCTTTCGGTCATGACCCAAAGCTCATGACCATAGGTGAGGATGGGAACGTAGATCGACCGGTAAATTGAGAGCTTTACCTTCCGGCTCAGCTCCTTCTTCACCACAACGGACCGGTACAACGTCTGCATTACTGAAGACGCCGCACCGATCCGCCTGTCGATCTCACGATCCACTCTTCCCTCACTCGTGAACAAGACTCCTAGGTACTTGAACTCCTCCACTTGGGGCATGGTCTCCTCCCCAATCCGGAGATGGCACTCCACCCTTTTCCGGGCGAGAACCATGGACTCGGACTTGGAGGTGCTGATTCTCATTCCGGTCGCTTCACACTCGGCTGCAAAACGATCCAGCGAGAGCTGAAGATCCCGGTCAGATGAAGCCATCAGGACCACATCATCTGCAAAAAGCAGAGACCTAATCCTGCGGTTACCAAACCGGAACCCCTCAACGCCTTGACTGCGCCTAGAAATTCTGTCCATAAAAGTTATTAACAGAATCGGTGACAAAGGACAGCCTTGGCGGAGTCCAACCCTCACTGGAAATGTGTTCGACTTACTGCCGGCAATGCGGACCAAGCTCTGGCACTGATCGTACAGGGAACGGACCGCCACAATAAGACAGTCCGATACCCCATACTCTCTGAGCACTCCCCACAGGACTTCCCGAGGGACACGGTCGAATGCCTTCTCCAAGTCCACAAAGCACATGTAGACTGGTTGGGCAAACTCCCATGCACCCTCAAGAACCCTGCCGAGAGTGTAGAGCTGGTCCACAGTTCCACGACCAGGACGAAAACCACACTGTTCCTCCTGAATCCGAGGTTCGACTATCCGACGTAGCCTCCTCTCCAGTACACCTGAATAAACCTTACCGGGAAGGCTGAGGAGTGTGATCCCACGATAGTTGGAACACACCCTCCGGTCCCCCTTCTTAAAGAGAGGAACCACCACCCCGGTCTGCCAATCCAGAGGTACCGCCCCCGATGTCCACGCGATGCTGCAAAGTCTTGTCAACCAAGACAGCCCCACAGCATCCAGAGCCTTAAGGAACTCCGGGCGGATCTCGTCCACCCCTGGGGCCTTGCCATCGAGGAGCTTTTTAACTACCTCAGCGACCTCAGCCCCAGAAATAGGAGAGACCACCACAGATTCCCCAGGCACTGCTTCCTCGTAGGAAGACGTGTTGGTGGGATTGAGGAGGTCTTCGAAGTATTCCTTCCACCTATCCACAACATCCGCAGTCGAGGTCAGCAGAACACCATCCGCACCATACACGGTGTTGATAGTGCACTGCTTCCCCTTCCTGATGCGGCGGACGGTGGTCCAGAATCGCTTCGAAGCCGTCCGGAAGTCGTTTTCCATGGCTTCCCCGAACTCTTCCCATGTCCGAGTTTTTGCCTCCGCGACCGCTGAAGCTGCACACCGCTTGGCCTGTCGGTACCTGTCCACTGCCTCCGGAGTCCTATGAGCCAAAAGGACCCGATATATATATATATATATATATATTTTTTTTTTTAATATATATATATATATATATATATATATATATGATATGTGTGTGTATGTATATATGAGGTAGATCACCTTGACTTGGTCATTTATTAAGTAATTGATTAACGTTGAAAAACTTATGGGGGTGTTACCATTTAGTGGTCAATTGTACGGAATATGTACTGTACTGTGCAATCTACTAATAAAAGTTTCAATCAATCAATCAAAAGTGTAAAGGAAAAAAGACACATTTTATTTCAATCGTACTTCCCGTCAAAAGCCTAAAGACTGATCGCACAGTTCCTGTCTTCACAATAAAAGTGCCACTCCGTCTTGCCTGCGCTAACAAAATAAGAGTCTCCGAAAGCCAGTGCAAACAAGCGAGCAAGCTACGGAGTTTGCCGCGAATGTATTTCTTGTAAAGTGTATAAAAACGAATATGGAGGCTGGACAAATAAGATGCCAAAAACCAACGACTTTCATGTGGTATTAGACAGAAAAGAGGAACTTTTTTTCTCCTCCATTTGAAAATGTGGACATTATCAGCACTATACTGTCTGATTTCAATCAATACGAGTCATCAGAATCAGGAAATACACCAACTTATATTCTTGTCTTCATAAAAGATAGGAATCTATATGTTAAACATGCATGTATATTCATTAAAACACCTTTAACATGTCAACAAAAACAGCAAAATAAATAACTATATATATATATTTTTTTAAATATATATATATATATATATATATATATATATATATGATATGTGTGTGTATGTATATATGAGGTAGATCACCTTGACTTGGTCATTTATTAAGTAATTGATTAACGTTGAAAAACTTATGGGGGTGTTACCATTTAGTGGTCAATCGTACGGAATATGTACTGTACTGTGCAATCTACTAATACAGGTTTCAATCAATCAATCAATCAATCAATCAATCAATCGATGAATGCCTACTGAGCCTATGGTGCTGTTAAGTTATTGTGGCTCAATCTTCCTTAATTTTTTTATTGTAATGTATTATTATTTAATATATATTATTGTATTAGTTGCTTAAGAGATATTCCTGGCTATGAATTTGCTCATTGCTGTTTTTATGTTTTTGAGCATTATTTGTTGCTGTAATCATTAAACAAACAGGTTACTCATCAGTTACTCAGTACTTGAGTAGTTTTTTCACAACATACTTTTTACTTTTACACGGCGTGGCGCGGTGGGAGAGTGGCCGTGCGCAACCCGAGGGTCCCTGGTTCAAATCCCACCTAGTACCAACCTCGTCACGTCCGTTGTGTCCTGAGCAAGACACTTCATCCTTGCTCCTGATGGGTGCTGGTTGGCGCCTCGCATGGCAGCTCCCTCCATCAGTGTGTGAATGTGTGTGTGAATGGGTAAATGTGGAAGTAGTGTCAAAGCGCTTTGAGTACCTTGAAGGTAGAAAAGCGCTATTCAAGTACAACCCATTTATCATTTATTTATTTACTTTTACTCAAGTAAATATTTGGGTGACTATTCCTTACTTTTACTTGAGTAACAAATCTCTAAAGTAACGGTACTCTTACTTGAGTACAATTTCTGGCTACTCTACCCACCTCTGGTGGTAGTTTACTGCGGACATTATCTCCTTTTGTTGTTGACTATTTTTTTCATACAGTGTTGATCTGGAAATGTTTACCTCCGCATTTTGATGGTGTGGCACCGAATGGAGTTGTTGATATGCGGAATAAGCACTCTTCATTTTCTAGCTGGTGACTTTTCAAATGATGCTACATATGTACGTATAAGACGTATGTAAGACGGTGCACCTGCTGTCTGTGAGAAGGAAAGACAAAAAAGAGTGGGTAGAGCCTGCAGTGTAATGACAGCAGCTAAAAGTAACGGCGTCAGAACGTATACTCGAATATAACGATATAGAAATGTTCTATATCGCACAGAGACAAACCTGCGATATATCGCCCAGCCCTAGTTGGTACTGTCAAATGTGTTTAAATGACATCTGCCTTGGTTTTTATAGTTATTGTGATCATCAGGGACATAGAAAAAGGTTGATATTGTGGTGTATTGCTTTGACTACTAAATACAAACTATCCATTAGGGCTGTCGTAAAATAGTTGAAGAATTGACGATTCGATTCGGAGTCTGCTTGGACTATCAAACTCGCAGGCACTAAAACCTTTTCTTCTCCCTCCGCAAAAGATGTTTCTACAAGAGGACGAAGCTAATTGGTTCGCGCCACAGTCAGATACAAAGCTCTTTGTGCCACTTATGGCTGACTGAATACCGTCGTAGGCACCGGTGTAAATACGGAAATTGGACACGATGTGTGCACAGACGTGCTCTTTTTGCTAATAAATGTAATGATCCTTCCGTAAGTTAACATACAGAAACTTAAAGACTTTTTTTTTACTTCCACCATTTAGTCAAGTTTGATGTCATATTGGCGTAGCACCACACCCGAGAGCCTAACTAAAAAATTCAATCTCTACTGTATTTATTAATGGAAATTGAAGTGGAAATGTTGCATATAAGATCTGTTCTGTCCACTTTAATAAACAACAGCATCTCTAAAATATATCTAAAAGAATCACCTCTAGATCATGTGACACCCAGAGACCAGTGAGAATACACTATTATCACAATCAGTTTTTTTCTCTCCAAAAAAAAAAAATAACGCCATAGATTTGAGTATGGGCAGAATCTTAACGAATCAAATTAATCCATCCATCCCTTTTCTACCCATCAACAAGTAAAATCCTTAGTCAAAGATAGCCTAATAATGCATTTAATTATTTTAATTGCTGGTTTACATGTCAATGAAGTTGTGTAAATTTTTGTGAATGAACAGTTAATTCTTACATCACTACCTGAAATATGCACAAGGATGTTGTTTGTGGATGCTTTTTAATGAATTTGACAGATTTTCATTTGATCTACTATACCGCTATTTTGTTGTATACTTATCACCAATAAAACACACATTATTTGTACTGTGTTCAATTCCATTGTGTATACAAAAAAGTTTTTGCGTTAAAGTAGGGCAGTTTTTTGAGTTTCTATTCACTGGGATGTGCTCGCCTGACATCACGTATGTGTAAACTGGTACCTTTTTATTTAGTCATATAGTTTAAAAATATTTACTTACTGTATTTCAGCTTCTGTAACTTTTATTTTGTATTTTGGTTGGTGTAAACATTCATCTTCTCTGGGCGTCTTCTTCCTGTTTTTTTGTTATGATGACAAGCCAATATATGCAATCATTTGGTTTTCCTTCAGTGCATGTAAACATACTGACTATATTCAAACTTTGAATTGCTAATGTAGATGTGTTTTGCTCCACTATCTGCTGCTGTTTATTTGTTTTTGTTTTGCTAATCATGTTCATGTTTCATATTTTTCCATGCAACATTTATTGTTATTGCACATTTTCCACAAATGTTATACGTCTTCAGGCCCATTATTGGCTCAAATGACCAAATGGTTATGCATGTGTAAGTGTAACATGGTGTTTTAAAGATGCCACATGTGGATGAAACGTTATGTTTTCTGCACTCTTGACAGGTCTGCTAGCCAAGAAGGCTGTGGAGGCGGGGCTCATGGTCAAGCCGTATATCCGCACAAGCTTGGCGCCTGGAAGTGGCATGGTCACGCACTATCTCAACGCCAGCGGTGTTCTGCCGTATTTCAATCAGCTCGGGTAGGAGTGGTCAAAAATAAATGTTTTGTGTCAAAATTAAGTGTAAAGCCTCGATTATGCGTCTGTATAGTCACTATCTCGTCCCCTTCAACCCTAATGGCGATGTTTTCCGCTGTGTCAACTCATGCAAATTTTTCTTTTTTTAATGTATTTTAAGTCAAGTAGGAAGTGGCTAACAGTGCGGCTCATTGGATTACACTATCCCGCCTATAAAGCCCTATAAAAAAACACCAACAATACTCCATTTACATCTTATGACCTGAATATTATCCAAGTATTAGCGATGTTGTTATTATAAGAGCTAACGCAGACAAACTATTTTTAGCGGCGCCGGGATCACAGAGAGCTAACCAGTTTATGCTGCTATATTGACATATTGAGCCGGTGAGCTGCTGCATCACCTCTGAGTTGGTGAAAATTAATTGTAGATTATATATCATGCCTTCCACCTGGATAGTAGAAGGTTGTGGTCATAAACAGAAGTTGGTCAACTTTGACATTCAACTTAGACCCGAAGATGGTTAGAAATACACAAAAAGACGCTTGTTTGTGGCACTTTAAAAAAAAAAAAGTATGTTTATGATAAACTCTTCATCTAAACAGGAATATATCAAAATGTTATCAGTCAGCATTCAAGTGAAAGCAGACATTGTACAGTAAGTGATTGCTTTATTATGTTTGAAGTTGGTATTTTTTTTTTAACACTTAGCAATACTCCTGCATGATGCTCACTGTTTGTTGTTGAAGGGAAAAGCGGAAGTTGTTTTTCGTCAACAAAATTAGTATGCCGCCGTATGCTTAAAATTAGCAAAATACGTAAATATTACATGTTATTATGAACATGCCTGTTACTACATTACATTTATGTACTTGCAGCGTGTATATAAATCAATGATGGAGGTTTTTTTTGAGTGCTTTATAGGCGCATTAGACCAACTCCCGTTGGCTCCTTTGTTCGCCGACTCTTGCCAATTTATTTACGAGTCTTTTTTCACCTTTGTTAACCTTTGTGAAGCAAATCCACTGTAAATAACGTCCTGATTTCTTTTATATATGTATAGCTGTCTAGTGTGCTGTTCCTAAAAGATGACATTTTGCAGAGCAACACCTACTTTTGTCTCCCTTTTTTTTTTTACCACTATGACTAATATGTTGCCCCCTCAGCTTTGAGGTGATCGGCTACGGTTGTGCCACCTGTGTAGGGAACATTGCGCCGTTACCAGAAACCTTGGTAGATGCAATCAAGCAGGTATTTTATTTATTTTAAATATTTGATTACATAGAAGTTAAAAACAGCTTTTCTAAAACGGCGTCTCCTGTACTAGGAGGACTTGGTGACGTGCGGCATCCTATCGGGCAACAGGCACTTTGAGGGCCGTCTTTGTGACTGTGTAAGAGCCAACTACCTGGCCTCGCCCCCCCTCGTGGTGGCCTATGCTATTGCAGGCACCGTGGGCATTGACTTTGAGAAAGAGCCTCTCGGTAAGCGACACCTGAGGGGAGTCCTCTTAAATGTTTTGTATGACGCAAATTGTTTGTCCCCCACCCCGAGGGGTGACATCAGACGGGAAGGAGCTGTACCTTCGCGACATCTGGCCGTCCAGAGAAGAGGTCCGAGAGATGGAAGAGGACACCGTCATCTCCTCAATCTTCAAGGAGCTCAAAGAAAGGATGGAGGTGAGGGAGCATATGCTGCAGTTCAAGTTAATAGGATGACATTTTTAAGCTCTTCTTTTTGCCTCGTTCCAGAAAGAGAACACGTTTTGGAGCAACATCGAATGTCCAGAGTCAGTCATCTTTCCCTGGGACACCAAGTCCACGTACATCCGCTCGCCGTCTTTCTTCAGCAAACTAGTAAGCATTTGTTGTCCGATCACAAAAACATGTAAAAAAAAAAAAAAAAAAAGAAAAAATCACTAATGACGCTTCACCTCTGCTTTTGTTTTGTCTTAAGAGTAAAGAAGTCCCGCCCCCTCAGTCAATAGACAACGCCCACGCCTTATTATTCCTTGGCGACAAGGTGACTACGGACCACATCTCGCCAGCAGGCAGCATCGCCAGGGTCAGCGCAGCTGCCAAATACCTGCTCAGCAAACGGTGCGTTTACCAGCCTATTGTATCATTGTTGTTGTTTAACAACACTCGGGCCGGGAATCTTTGGGCACCACACGATTCAAATTGCACCAGACAGGCTCATCTGGTTATGTGGCAGGTCACAGCACATGTTCATGACGCCTTGAAAAGCAAGCAATTGAGCATCTCTGCCTGTTGTGTAATTTTTTTTTTTTAATATAAATTTGTGAGTGTGTTATCGACTTAGATTTCCTTTTTATTGTCAGTCAAATTTGAACTTTACAGTACAAATAAGAACAACATTTCGTTGCATTAACTCTTGGTAGTGCAGGATAAAAAAAAAAAAAACAATAAGGTGCAGATATACATATATACATGGGCCATGAGGCTAGAACCTGCTCAGTGGCCTAGTGGTTAGAGTGTCCACCCTGAGATCGGTAGGTTGTGAGTTCAAACCCCGGCCGAGTCATACCAAAGATTATAAAAATGGCACCCTGCTTGGCACTCGGCATCAAGGGTTGGAATAGGGGGTTACCGTATTCTTCGGATTATAAGTCGCTCCGGAGTATAAATCGCACCGGCCGAAAATGCATAATAAAGAAGGAAAAAAACATATATACATCGCATTGGAGTATGAGTCACATTTTTTGGGGAAATGTATTTGATAAAATCCAACACCAAGAATAGACATTTGAAAGGCAATTTAAAATTAAAGCTGCAAGCAGCGTTGGTCGGGTCCGCCGTTGGCCGCCGCCGCCGTGTCCCGAGTCCCGATCTTAGTCAGACCAACATAGAGGTCTTTGTTTCATGTCTCTACGACATTCCTAACAGAAGTTACAAGCAGTTTTGTCTGGAAAAAGGTGACGGCTTTTTACAAAACTTTTATTTTTATTTTGTCTGTGTTGTATTCCTAGGGGGCGCTAGTGCACAATTTTGAGTTTTGGAGTTTGGTTTTTTCATTAGCTCGCAATTGTTGCCAGTCCTGATGTGTGTGCCAAGTTTGGTGAGTTTTGAAGCATTTTAAGGGGGTCAAATTACAGCTCAAAGAGGCAAAAATGACATTTTTTAGGAAAATTTGCGCAGGGGTTCTTTGAAGGCGCGTAAAATCCAAACCGGAGCAGTAATCACAACTTTGTCCGACCACTTTTTTTAAAAGGGTTCAATTTCTCTCCTGTGTGAGTTTGAAGCAGAAACGACAAACGCACTGGGAGGAGTTTCGATTTGAAAAAGGTGACGGGTTTTTACAAAACTTTTATTTTGAAGGGGTAATTGCCAGCTTCCTGTTGATTTTTTCTGCTAGCTGTCAATTATTAAAATGTAGGTCTAAGTGAGACCTACATAGAAGTTTTTGTTTCATGTCTTTCCGACATTCCTACCGGAAGTTACAAGCAGTTTTGTCTGTGTTTTCCTCCTGGAAGCAGTTTTTTCTGTGTTTTATTCAAAAATTGCCCTAGAGCGCAATTTTGAGTTTTATTAAATTTTTTTTTCATTAGATCGAAATATCTATTAGTTCTGATGTGTCTGCCAAGTTTGGTGAGTTTTGAAGCATTTTAAGCGGGTCAAATTACAGCTCAAAGAGGCAAAAATAGCATTTTTTAGGAAAATTTTGCTTTGAAAGAGTTTTTGCAAAATTTCTGTAGATTTTGGGTATAGGAGTTTCTGATGGGGAATTTAGGTCTAGGTCAGTTCTACATAGAGGATTTTGTTTCATGTCTCTACGACATTCCTTACGGAAGTTACAAGCAGTCTGTTTTTAATCTCTTCCTAGGGGGCGCTAGCGCGCAATTTTCATTTTTGGGGTTTGGTTCCTTAATATGTTGTGGTGTCACGGTAGACCGACGTGTGTGTCAACTTTGGTGAGTTTTGAAGCATGCTAAGGGGGTGAAATTGGGGTGCGACGGTGCGGAATAATAATAAAGAATAATAAAACGCTACAGATTCAATAGGGTCCTTGCCATGGCAAAGGACAGAGTCCTTTGCTGGCAGGGCGGACCCTAATAAATAAAGAATAGTGAACAACAGGCTGAATAAGTGTACGTTATATGAGGCATAAATAACCAACTGAGAAGGTGCCTGGTATGTTAACATATTATGGTAAGAGTCATTCAAATAACTATAACATATAAACATGTAGAACATGCTATAAGTTTACCAAACAATCTGTCACTCCTAATCGATAAACTCGAAATCTTCCTCGATGTCGCTTCTAAACAACTCTGCCAACTCCAGAGGTATGCGCTGCTTCCTCTGGTCGTTTTCTGCTGCATATTTCACTCCGTCCCGCTTGTAATCTGCAGTAAATGATTTCCTTTTCGGTGCCATTTTTGTTCAGCCCTTCTCAGTTTATATAAGTTACTGCCAACTGCTATATGCTACCGCATATAGCAGTTAGCATTCAATTCTTATTAGTTGACGTGTGTGTGACGATTGCTGAAATTTTCTTCGTCTCTTCTGCGAATGAGATAAACAATATTATTTGATATTTTACGTTAATGTGGTAATAATTTCACACATAAGTCGTTCCGGAGTATATGTCGGCCAAACTATGAAAAAAACTGCGATTTATACTCCGAAAAATACGGTAAATCACCAGAAATGATTCCCGGGCACGGACACTGCTGCTGCCCACTGCACCCCTCACCTCCCAGGCGGTGAACAAGGGGGTGGGTCAAATTTTACCACAACTAGTGTGTGTGTGACAATCGTTGGTACTTTAACTTTGACTTAACTTAACTCAGTAGTTCAACCGGGGTGTTCATGTCGACTATTCCCACACAGCCTGACTCCTCGGGAGTTTAACTCCTACGGTGCTCGGCGAGGAAACGACGCCGTGATGACCAGAGGGACGTTCGCCAGCATCAAGCTCCAAAACAGACTGGTGGGCAAAGCGGGCCCCAAGACGGTCCACATTCCTTCAGGCCAGACAGTGAGCGCACGCGGATACACAGCAGCAACTCTCACCAAGCACGCTGCGCCACCTCACTTGCTATTTGTGCACACAGCTGGACGTCTTCGAGGCCGCCGAGCGCTATCAGAGAGACGGCGTCCCCCTCGTCATCCTCGCCGGCAGAGACTACGGCTCCGGGAACTCCAGGGACTGGGTGGCTAAAGGACCATACCTGCTGGTAAAGCTACACTTGCTGGCCGCTTAATGGGTTGAAGTACTCAATGTGTCTTGTTGGCCAACAGGGCATCCGCGCGGTCATCGCAGAGAGCTTCGAGAAGCTCCACAAGAACCAGCTGGTGGGGATGGGCATCATGCCGCTGCAGTTCGCACCCGAGCACAACGCCGACACACTGGAGCTGAGCGGCAAGGAGAGGTTCAGCATTAGCCTGCCAGAGCGCCTCTGTGCCAGGCAGCAGCTCACCGTTAAGGCAGGACACATACACACACACACACACACTAAGAACACTCATCAATAAAGCACATTGTTATGCTCTTTGTCTTCCAGACCAGTCAAGGAAAGTCTTTTGAGGTCACCGCACAGTTTGACAGCGACTTGGAAGTCACCGTCTTCCAACACGGGGGCCTGCTGAGATACGTTGCAAGGACAATGCTCTGAGCTTGCCTGCCATGCTGGGTGCAAAATGTCTGTTTGTCAATAGAGCCGTGGTCTAATTGGCGGGATGGTCACCAGACATCCTCACGGGGGGACCAGGAGACTTCCTTTGATCTTTGCTGACTCTTGTAATCCCTCAAAGGGCAGGCTGTCAAGTCCTGCCAAGAATAAGCTAAGATGGTGCTGAGGTATGTTTGTCCATATTTGTCAATGTAAACAATGAGTTAGGACTTTAGCCAAACGTTTTGCTGTCTTATGCAAAAGTGTCTTATCTCCTGAGCGTCCTGCATCGGCCAACAACAGAAGGACTTCATGCACTCTTGACATTTTTTCCAAAAGTGCAACATACGCAACTACGTCACAAACTGGCCCTGAAGCCAAAGTTTTTTTTAAATGATTGGAAATAAGATCAACACTGCTGCTGATGGACCTTGTTGCCCTGAACATTCACATACAAGCAGAAATGATGCTACTGTTAAATTGGCAGAAATAAAAGACACAGGACAGTGAGGTCTTCCAAGTGTAAACAGTGCAACTTTTATTGATTTGATTTTTCAAAAGGTCATTTTTCATGACGCAGTGCACATTGGTGACATGTCTTCGTACGCCATTCTGGGCGCTTTCTATTCAGTAACGTGGCAAATAAAGACATTGGCAGGAATTTAAAGTGAAATGATCTGTGACTTTCAGTGTGAACATGATGTAAGACTGTCAAGAGATTAAACCAATTATCAAAAAACGTGTTTCCTTCAAAAGGAACATTTCAAATATTTGTATATGCACTTATTATTTAGGATGTTTACTGTAGAGCAGGATTACTAGTGTCTCTGCAATACATCACACTAATCACTTACAGACGTAGTAATTTCTTTTTTTTTTTAAACTTGCTTTTTTTTTTTTTACATAATATTCATTTGTCCACAATTTCAAAGGAATATTTGGGCTGTCAAAAAATGAAAAAAAAAAAAAAAAGAACAAATGAGTATAACGTTGTAGTTTTGCACAAAGTGAGAGCAAAGTAATTTTTAATAGTCACAATTTTACAACATAAAACAACGTTTTGGAAGAATAAAATATAAAAATCGGGATTGCAAGATTGTATTTCTTTTTACCAGACGAAATGTCAAGTTGTTATTTTGCGAGGATTTAGTTGTTACCAAAAAGAAAAAAGTTGTCATTTTACAAAATATACAAGTGAAACTCAAAACTATTTTTTATATCACTCAAAGGTTTCTTTCTTTCAACAATTAGATTTACAAGGTGAAACTAATACCATAGGCTCACAACAAGCAACTCTAGATATTTCACTCCACCTCTTGATATTTTGATGTTTATGGCTCACAGCTTATGACAACCTCGAATGGAAAATGTTAATATCGTACAAAGGTTTGTTTATTCCAGCAATTAGATTTACAAGGTGAAATGAATATGACGTAAGCTCATAACAAATACCTCAAGATATTTCACACCACCTTTTGATATAATTTTGGTTATTATGGCTTACCGTTTATGAAAACCTCAAATTGCAAATCAAAAACTGGAAGCAATAACCATCAAATTAAGGCTTGACATATGTCAATTTGCATGTCATTTGTTTACATCACAGTTTCACATTTGAAGTTCAATTGCTGACATGAATTTACTTTTGCACCATATTCTAGTTTGAGTTTCACCTGTAATTATATAAGTTTTGATAAAGCAGAAAATAAAATAGGTTCCTCTGACAGAAGAAACAATTAAGGTCTTACAAAAAAGGAAACCATTTTATGAGAGTGATATTAAGAATTACAATTTTTCCAATTTATAAAAAGGTGTAATTACAAAAAAATGTTTAATGGACTAAAGACCAAAACACAATTCCTGTAATAATTTGTAATTTTAGAAGAAAAATAGTTTTAAATGTTGCTTTTACACAATCTACATCTATTATCAAAACAAATGTTTTTGTAAAGTTGTAATTTTACAGGAAAAAAACAAAGGTGATAGAGAAATATGCAGTTTAATGAGAAAAAAATTGGACAATATTGGACAATACTACATGCTGATTGTATACAGAAAATTGCTTTTTCCTCAGAGTTATCACTTTATCTGAGCGAATTAATCCTTTTTTTCCCTTCCTTTGTACAGTAGATTCAAGGAAAACACGTTAAAAAAGTTGAAAGACAATATGCAGTAAAAAAAAAAACATGCTTTATTTGCAAGCAAGACTAAAGTGTCTCTGAGGTGGACAAGTGGCGTCCACAAGAAGGCACAGATATGTGAAGTGTGTTTTTTACTACAAGTGTATAAGCTTGACCTATGACACCATTGCACACACAGCCATGATGTACCGGTAATGCCTCAACATCTACTGGCAGTAAAGAAAACTAAATCTGCTACTTCAGTATTTTATCCAGCAGGAAGTGCTCGAAAATAGATTTTTGGCTTTATCCCTTTTTGAATCGATGAGCGAGAGAAAGGGGTGGCTACCGTCACCGTGTGGGTCCCCTGTGATGTAAACAAAATTGTGCCACGGCGACACTTCCAGCTATCTATTCCCTACCCTTGACCCCCGTCTTCTTTTTTTTATTTTTTTTACACAGGCTCATACCTCTAATAAGAAAATATCTGTGGAAGATTATATGGAAAATATACACTTCATAATAAGTCATCTATGTCGATTTGAGAAAGAAAGCATTTTGATTGGGTCTTCTTTAAAGCACACGTTTGTCCTTGGCTTTTACAAGGCAGGAGTGAAAAAAGGAAAAGAAGAATAAAAGGCATTTAGTGTAGCGCCCTCCTCAGGCGATAGCTTTCGCTTCAGGTAAGAAGGCCTCCCAGTACTTCATCAGCTGGACGGAAAGAGAACATCACATGATGATTTACATACGTTATGTAGTCTCAAATAAATAATAATCATACTAATTAGAAAGGCTGTTGCATAATAAGTTTGTTTACTTTAATAATGATCTGGGAAAAGTGATAGAGTGGAAAGCAGATGCTCATTTATGAAAGGTGTAGCAATTGATGTGGGTGGGAGTTTGATGACCAGTTCCTAAAAAGCTGTGCACTACAAAACATGCTCATTGTAGCCATTATTCCTGACTTCCTTATTTTAATTTAATCTTCACAAATTATTTTACAAATTTTAATTTTTTTTGGTTTAAGTTTTATTTATTCCATCCATCCATTTTCTACCGCTTGTCCTAGTTAATGTTGCTTATCAATTTGAACATTAGTGTTTAGAGTTTGGAAAGAGAAATAACAGGAAATAATTGAGAAGCACTACCGTACAGTAGTAACAGTCTCACCAACAGTTGAGTAGCAACATTTTAAAGCGTTTAACAACGTTAATAATAATTCAAATGCAGTTACTGCCATCTTGTGATGTTTAAAACAATTACAGGAGTTTAGAACTGCAATGTTTTTTTGTCCCTGCCCTAATTGGAGACCCTGGTGGTTTGTTGACCATACACCTGGCAACAACAGTTGGGTCGTCTATTGAACAAAGACCATAATGTAGTGTGACTGTCACTTAGCTGATCACTCACCTGTTGCTGGGACTTGAGCAGAGTCTCCAGATATTTGATGATCTGTCTTTTGAAATTTTTCGACTTTTCTTTCTGTTTAGAGTTGGGGGGAGGAACACTTTAATTAAGGACTTCTACGAGTGTAATCAAATGTGGCGTACCTCAAAGCGGAGCACTTCCTTGCGCACAGTGGCAGAAACTCTGTCAAAGTCTCGCTCGTATTGAGTCACCTTGGCTTCCCACTGTGGACCGCAAAAGATGAGTTGACTCGGTGGCGGAAGTTGAGCAGAAAGTCAATCTTACCTCCACGATCTCTTCTTTGGCCAGCTGCACCTTGTCAGGCTTGTTGGCCCACTGAAGTTTGGCTTCGGTCTCCCGCTTCTTCTGCAGCATGGTCTGTGCGTCCTGCCAGCGCTGCCACGCCTTCATGCGGTGGTCAAACGAGCCCTGCGCACAAACGCCCCATGCGTTAGACGCACGTCAACACACCCCGACTTGGGCACGGGTAAAAAGATCCGTACCCTGACGGCGCCCAGCAGCCGTATGAAATCAGCGATGAGCTCGGCGAAGCGGAAGGTGTCATTGGCCGCCTGGTCTTGATGCAGCTGCTCCATCTTGTCCTCCACCTCGGCCAGCTGCGAGAGGGCACGGGACAGCGCCGTATTGTCCTCGGCGCTGCCCAACATGGCGGTGCTCTTGGCGAAGCTGGCCGTGTTCGTGGAGAGCTCTACGGAAACAGACGGATTAAGTCGGGACAAGTCAAGACAGTCCGCATGGATGACGCGTACCTTTCCTGTGGATGACCAGACACTCCACCAGCACGTGGAGCTTTCGGAACTGCTGGTCCGCAGACTCCACCTCCTGCAACTTCTCCTCAAACCACTGCATCAAAAAAAAAGACATTCATGTTCACTAGGTGGGGCTGTTTGTCAAAAAACATTGCTCGACTTCAAACTCACCACATCTGACTCATTCATCTTGATGGTCATCTTGCTGACGGCGTCTGTCGCTTTGTTGATCATTTTCAGGAAGCCGGCGCCGCTCAAAGCCTGCGTGCTCACAGCTCTGGGCAACTGCAGAAAAACACAAGTTGATTGATTGATTGAAACTTTTATAAGTAGATTGATTGCACAGTACTAGATTACACAGTAGAGTGCATATACCGTACAATTGACCACTAAATGTAACACTTGAATACGTTTTTCAACGTGTTTAAGTCGGGGTCCTCGTTAATCAATTTATGGTGTGTTCAAGTGTCATATTCTCGTCCTATTGTTTGACGTGCTGATGGCTGGAGAGTGATCATGCTCTACTTCATAATGTCACAGCACATGTCGGAAGTTATCTTCTTCCCCTCTCAGTGCCGGCAGCACTCATGCAGCCCCTGGATTGTGACACTACCACCGCCACCATGTAAAAAAATCCCCCGACGGTTACAACTGTGAAAATGAGGATTTTCACTTACTTCGTCTCGCTCCAGGAACTCTCTGACGTCAGGATCTTGGAGAAGTGAAGGGTGAGTCACCACCCTCTGAAGGTACCTGGACAAAAGGACCTTTAAGGACGATGTCATAGAGCAAGTATTCTTACAAGTATTTTGAGCGGTCTCTTGGTTTTTTGTAATCCTTTTAAGTTGCGACCATAGATTTGAGTTACGAGCTTCCCTGCCGCTAATTGGCGTAGCGAATGTCGTAATGTACCCCGTAAGATCCACTCAAACAACATACAGCCTCATTCCCAAGCAATAGCTTTTAGCTAAGATCTAAATAACTGTTTTACAACCATCGTAAAACATTAGCATGCCTGAAGCTGCCCTGAGATGTGGTGTCGAGGCTGCATGTCGCTCTGAACCGGTGATGTTCACTCTTCTCCGCCACTCTAATCGTAGAAGATAGTAATGTCCACTTTGTACATTATCATCGCTCTTTTCTTCCCTTTTCGGTAACTCGGCTTATTGTCAGTGTTAGATCTAATTTGAAGGCAGGACGCTAATGAAAAGGATTTCAAAGTTCTCTTCAGTATGTTGGAAGGGTTAAATATTGTATGTAATTATTATTATAACAAATATTGTACTTCATAAAACTACTGTAGTTTGTAGTGTGTTCTATTGTACTGTTTGTTGAACAATGTTTATGTGAAAATGTGTTTTTCTTGATTGATTTCAAAGGGCGGTGCTGATTTGTGTTACGAGCTCGGTCATAAAACCAATTGAGCTCCTCAATTGAGGTACTACTGTATTTATAATAGGGGATTGACAGATTTTCGGCGCCAATATTTGGCATTTTGACGTATAACTATCAGCTTTTTTTTATTTTTTTTTTACACAACTTCAACAGAACTACATCAGCAGATACAATATATACACACGATACCAGTGTTAAGTATCAAAAAATGAGTGAAATAGATAGTAATAACTACAGGTGGGGGAATAATACATTTTTTAGATGCATTGCAATTCGGACATTGGCAATTGTAGAATTGATTAATAAATGTCTATAATCGATTTTTTTTTTTAAATAATGCAGACGGTTCGAAAATTTGGCTGACTGCAGTGAGCCACCACATCGAGAGATCTGACCAACTCCTCATTTTACGGCACTTATGTTCCAGTTTTGCACACATTTTCATTCATTTAATAAACGGAATGGAGATTAATTTAACTGTCTTATTACAAATGCACTGTTTCAAAAAGTTGCATGTGATTAATGCTTGTTGAGAGAAAAGGGGGAAAAAAAAGAAAAATTCCATCAATGTACATAAATTAAAAATACATCAATAATCTATTTTTATTTGAATTGTAGCTTCTGAATCGTAATTGAGTCGTGAGGTGCCTAAAGATTCCCACCTCTAATAATAACCATTGCTCAAGCACCAGGCCTTTTGCCATGTTTGAGAAAAGTCCCAATAAGGTTCATTAGGTCTTCAAAGAATTTTGCATTTATTGATTCTTACAGCCAGACCTGTGTGTTTTTTTCTGTACTTGACAGTTTTGACTAAAACTATGGCCTTCCTCAGAGGTTTGCATCACATGCGTGTGGGAAAAGTTCCCCTTTTTTTCTCACCCCAGCGCTCAAAATTGAATAGATGAATTTGTGATGCAGAAAAATCCCATATTTTTACTAATATTCCCAGGGGATTTTCTAACTTTTGAAACCCAAAACTCCTCTTAGACACTTGTAATAAAAGTGTTTGTTAAGTCTCCGATGTTTTTGCTGCTAAATTAACCACATTAGTGCCACATAAAACATTGCTACTGGTCCAACGTTTCCTTGAAAACAATGTAAAAAAAAAACAATTTAAATACTTGTCCAGCTGCTTACTGAAATATAATATTCATGTTTTAAAAAGGTTTTACACCAAATAAATATCAGCTCCAAATATCAGTTACCAGCCTCTTTGACTTCTAATAATCAACATTAGCCCTGATGAAACCATATCGGTTGATCTATATTACGACGTCATTACCTTTCCAGGGCGCCTCTTCTTCTTTCCAGGAAGTCTGCAGACGATGAGTCTTCCTTCCCCACCTTCACCTTGGTCATACCTGTGAAGATGACAACATTAGACACGCTCACACAAGTGACAGCGGGGATTTGCCAAAGCAAAGCCTACCCAGGATGCTCTTCTCGGGCGGAGGAGGCACGATAAAGCCGTTGGGTCCGTGTTTCTCTGACAGCTTCTCGTACAGGCCCAGGAAGTCGCTGAAGCGCCGCCTCACCGTGAAGGTCTTGTTGCGGAACATGGGCATTGTGGTCTGAAACGATGGTAAACCACTTTTTTTTCTTTACATAAGAACCACACATTTGGCACATTCCAACAATGGTGAGATCTTTACCTGAGTGCAGACTTTGTAGGCCATGTAGGCATTCATCCCATCACCTTTAATGATAATACAAAATGTACAGTATTAATGCCAAAAATTGATGTACAGTACTTTAGAACAATGTTTCTTAACCACAGGGGCCCGCGCCAATTCTTGGGCTGCGATGCGAGTGCACTCATTTGCAATAATCTTCAAAAAGAACAATGCTGGAGCAAACGTCAAAAATAATTTTCTTATGCGCAAAAATTATGACTAATGAGGTAAAGCTGTATTTTCATTTACTTAATTTTGACAGCTTATTTAAGAAACATTATCTGGTTAAAATGTATTTATTTTACCACTGTAATTGTATGTACATTTATTTTTAAACAGTTTTTATGAGTCCCTTATTTTGCAATATATTTGGGGTGTATTTATGTTATCAGCCTAATCTAAGACTTGATAAGAATATTTGTGGTTACACAAGCTTTCATATAATTTAACAATGTTTATCCTGGTAAACTGTACATAGGTTATATATATATTGAATAAGATTAAAATCAAGAGTAAGATTACTAATTCAGTGTTAATATTTGAGTGAGCCCTTTGAGAGGACCACTACTTTATCATGATGTTAATTAATTTGAACAGATTGACTCTTTACTATTTCTCACTGTCATGTGTATTTGGTGTATGAGCACCAAACATGAAGAAAGAACTTCTGTCCTCATGTACATAATCTGACATGCCTGTAGCTTTGAAGCTTTGATATAAAAAAGGTTTCGTTGCACATATTAAAATACAGCCTGGAGCTCTGCCAACTATCCGTCAGTGGGCTACAAAGGTGAGAGCTGCATCAGGTGGTTGTTAAAATGTCAGTGTCCTCCTGTCCCTTTCCCTAATGGTACGTTGTTTTATGTAATGTATGGCATCTAATATGTTAAAAAAGTGCATATTTAAAGTGTGGGTGTACAATAAAGTTAAAGAGTAATGAAGACATGCGTGGACACACAGCCTTACCTATTTTTTCTGGGTCGGTAATAGAGATGGTAATGTCGAATTGGTCTTCCTCTTCTTCTGCTTCCAACTGAAAACGATTGAGAAGATGAACATTTTGTCTGTACTCCTCTCTTGCATTCATTGCTTAACAGCCCACAAGAGAGCAACATTACAATCATGGATGGAATATGAGACTTCACATCTGAATGGATCTACAACTACACATTGCCAAACAAATATTTGACAAAGTAAAGTCAACAGATTGGAGAAACTGCCAGTACTGGTTGGCAATCTACTTTCTGCCTGTTAATCTTGAATGTACCTCCTCCAACGTGTCCGCCTGAGTCTTGGCCACCACACAAGCAGCGTTCGACACGGAAGCAGCAGAAGATGTCGAAGGTTTGGTGGCGGAGGCGGTTTCATTCTTTCTCTCGCTGCGTGGACTGTCGAGAGAGAGCTCCACTGTGGCGTCTAGACGAGAGAAGCAAGTCTATTTTGTGAGAGTGGAACCTGTCTAATCGAATGCACCTGAACACGTATACATTCTCCCCTCAAACCACAAAAAAACTTAAGTTTCCATCCCTCAGAATCACCAGCTTCGCTTCTTTTTACATTTGTGACAGTTTAGAACAGGGGAGTCCAAAGTGTGCCCAGGGGGCGAATTGCGGCCCACAGCTAATTTTTAACAGCCCTCGGCACATTCTAAAAACAATATCAAAAAAGGACAAAAAACATAAAAAAGTTAAAAGCAAATATGTGCATTGTAACGAGAAAAAGTTGCAACGTTGACTCTAATAATACAAAACTGCCATGCAGGCTGGTTTTCTTCTTTAAAAAACTGTCATTACTCGAAAAATTATATGAATCAAAACTAATGTTATGAATATTGACATGGCTTCAATTATTTCACATCAAATATTCCACTTTGAAATATGTTTTGGGGAAAATATTGCATAATTTGTATGTTTGCTGCATAAAAGTTTTCTTTGACAAAAAGGCATAAAACAAATGAAAAATATGAAAAAAAAATAAAAACTTACACTCAACAGGTAGATCTGAAACTGAATGTTACAAATTATTGACCTATTTAAGGTTTCAATTACTTCACATCAAATATTGTAGTTTGAATTTTTTGAGGGGGAACATTTTGCATATTCTGTTTTTATCATAAAAAAATGGTACAGACAAAAAATATATATATATTTATATATATATATATATATATATATATATATATATATATCAATCAATCAATCAATGTTTATTTATATAGCCCTAAATCACAAGTGTCTCAAAGGGCTGCACAAACCACTACGACATCCTTGGAAGAACCCACATAAGGGCAAGGAAAACTCACACCCAGTGGGCAAGGAGAACTCACACCCAGTGGGACGTCGGTGACAATGATGACTATGAGAACCTTGGAGAGGACCACACATGTGGGCAACCCCCCACCCCACCTCCCCCCTCTAGGGGACCGAAAGCAATAGATGTCGACTGGGTCTAACATGATACTGTGAAAGTTCAATGCATAGTGGATCCAACACAACCGCGAGAGTTCAGTTCAAAGCAGAGCCAAGACAGCAGCGAGAGTCCCGTCCACAGGAACCATCCCAAGCGCAGTCAGATCAGCAGCGTAGAGATGTCCCCAACCGATACACACATACATATATATATATATATATATATATATATATATGTATATATATATATATATATTTTTTTATTGACAGACCTGAATTGATAGAGATTTAAGCGTTGATTAAAAAAAGTTTAAATAATATGACCTATTTTTAATATTTTTATGACTGAGACCCTTTAGGGTTCCCGGGACCAAGCTTGAGGAGAGCCATGGAGCTTGAAAAAAAACCTAAAAAATTGTGTAGCCCTAAGTAGGAAAACGTTTCGACACCCCTGGTTTAAATGAAAACCAAAAGACTCACCTGCAAATATGTCAGGGTTTTCTTCCTCGTGGACTCCGTTAGTGGCCGTGTTGACGAGGGAGGGCTTGCTGGGGAGCTTGGCGACGGCTTCCTCTGTAAAAACGTTGCCGCTGCTGCTCTCCAACAGCGGCCCACCAACTTTACCGCTGCCAGCGCCGGTACTTGCAGCCTTTGGGGCGAGCGGTTTGTCCATTGTGGGCATCTTGCCACCCAGCGGCTCTGTGAACATATCGTCGTCCGGCTCGCCAAAGAGGCTCTTATGAGGCAGCTTGGAAGGTTTTGTCTGCCGTGAGTCGGCAAACAGGTCGCTGCCCTCGTCTTCGAACAGGTCTGCGACGACAGGGGTGCTTTGCTTGTGGACCACGACAGGCACGGGGTCTACGAGGAAGTCCAGCAAAGGGTCCGCTATTTTGCCAGGTGGCTGCGATGTGGGATTTGCTGGTGAATCACCACTGATGTCTAAAAGTGGCGCTGCATCTTCTACAGCTGGCTCTACGGTCAACTCAATTTCACCCTGCGTGGTCTCCGCCCGCCCTGCTGCCGCTTCCTGTCGCTGCTCTTCAGTTTCGCTTCCCAGTATATCAACAAAGTCGTCGTTCAGAGGGATTTCACTGGATGCTTCTTCATCATCCATCGTCGCGCTGTCGGACCCCAGCGAGTCGCCCGGACTATTTGTGAGGTCCACAAACTCGTCTGAGGGCTCGCTCGCCGCTTTGGATCCTGATTGGCTGCTGACGGGATCGCTGCTGGTGACGATGTCGTTGGGAGGCGTCAGTAAATCGTCCCCAGGCTGGCCGCTAGACTGCAGCTTGGTGTCCATCTCGCTAAGTGAGGCGTTGCTCTAAAATGAAGGCAGAAGAAACATTAGCCCGCATTCAGCCGGAATTTACTACTACTACTGTGATCACACTCTTGAACCTCAATGTGTAAACTCCTCTTTGTGCAAACTTTTCAATTTACGAACTTCCAGATGGAGCCATCATTCCCAGACATTCGCCGACAGCAACGTAAAGAGGATTTTCCTTTTTTCCAAACCGTAGCATCTTGGTTGACGTTTTTTAGAGCACCAAAGGGACTTAGGTGAGAACACGCATGTGAACAGTTCAGCATTGTTGTTGTGATAGTAAAGAGATTGTTGACCTAATCTAATGTTGATTGTTGAGAAAAATTTAATTTCAAACATTTGTATGTATGTACAACACTTAAGACATTTAGTATACCAGTATGTGGAATTAAATTATGGAATTGATTAAGCAAAGAAATCAAACACTGTTCTAAATTGATCCAATTCAAGAAAGTCTTCAAACTTGGTGTTTACAAAGTACAAAGAAGAATTGTGAATTTATTCCATCCATCCATTCGTTTTCTAGATAATCTTATTCATCTCACCATATGAAATATAAAACTTACTTCACTAATTATTATTAATGTTTAATCTTATTAATTATTGAGTACATTGTGAATAAAGGAAAAGGGGTATGATTAAATAAGCTCTGCTTCTTCCTACTCCTTTTCGAACATGTTGAATAGAGAAACTGGAAATTGTGACGCATAATGTTGTATGCATGCATGTTCGAAATAAACTCAAACTCAATACTCCCTTGTAGGCCTGGGCGATATATCGAGTTTAAAAGATATCCATCCATTCATTTTCAACCGCTTATTCCCTTCGGGGTCACGGGGGCCTACAATTGGGTGGAAGGAGGTGTACACCCTGGACAAGTCGCCATCTAATCACAAGGCCAACACAGATAGACAACATTCACACTCACATTCACACACTAGGGCCAAGTTAGTGTTGCCAATCAACCTATCTCCAGGTGCATGTCTTTGGAAGATATATATTTTTAAGCAAGATTGGAATTAAGAAAATATCGATATAATTTATTTCACGCTAAAATGACCAAACGCCGTTAATGGTGTGTTCCTTGACACTCACCCACTCCCTCTCATGGGCTACTAAACCCCTACCCTTTCTCCTTCCAAAACCTGCTTGCACGTACAAGAACATCCATGATTGATTGGTTGTTTACTATGATGAGTCACGATTGGTTGAGATTAAGGCAAAACATTAGGGACAGGCCAATTAGAGGCAAGATAGGGCAGGTCATGGAACCAGGAAGGGAAATCACAACAGACATCCCAAATTATGACAAAAGAGTCGTAGAAGTTGGGGAGGAGTTGGGGAGGAGACCCTGCCCCAAGTGTTGGAGTTCAAGTACCTAGGAGTCTTGTTCACGAGTGGGGGAAGAGTGGATCGTGAGATCGACAGGCGGATCGGTGCGGCGTCTTCAGTAATGCCGACGTTGTACCGATCCGTTGTGGTGAAGAAGGAGCTGAGCCGGAAGGCAAAGCTCTCAATTTACCGGTAGATCTACGTTCCCATCCTCACCTATGGTCATGAGCTTTGGGTCATGACCGAAAGGATAAGATCACGGGTACAAGCGGCCGAAATGAGTTTCCTCCACCGTATGGCGGGGCTCTCCCTTAGAGATAGGGTGAGAAGCTCTGTCATCCGGGAGGAACTCAAAGTAAAGCCCCTGCTCCTCCACATCGAGAGGAGCCAGATGAGGTGGTTCGGGCATCTGGTCAGGATGCCAGCCGAACGCCTCCCGAGGGAGGTGTTTAGGGCACGTCCAACCGGTAGGAGGCCACGGGGAAGACCCAGGACACGTTGGGAAGACTATGTCTCCCGGCTGGCCTGGGAACGCCTCGGGATCCCCCGGGAAGAGCTAGACGAAGTGGCTGGGGAGAGGAAAGTCTGGGCTTCCATGCTTAGGCTGCTGCCCCCGCGACCCGACCTCGGATAAGCGGAAGAAGATGGATGGATGGATGGAGTCGTAGAAGAGAAAAGAAAATATTCTGGCGGGCGATTTATATATTTAAAAAATGAGTGGAAGATGGCAGAGGGATTCTCTTCTTTAGATGTTTGTTTTAGAGATGTAGACCACATCCAGGAAACCCACAATGTGTCTACTTGGCCACATTTGGACAAATGTATGCGATAACATTCATTTGAGTTGTTTACCATGTAAGCCCAAAACAAAACTCTTCTCCAGTTTCCAAGCCGGGCAAATTTTGCACGAGAAATGCTGCCAAAAATGTATGCCTAAGTGAGGAAGATCAGAGTCTCACAATTAAGTCAAGTCACTTACTTGGTGCTGACCAGAAAGCAAATGCATTTATCTGACTTTGATTCATTTTGTATTATTTGCACAACTATATTATTAATTTTATGCAGAAAAAAGAGAATCAGCACCTCCAAGTCCGAGTCCATGGTTCTCGCCCGGAAAAGGGTGGAGTGTCATCTCCGGGTTGGGGAAGAGATCTTGCCCCAAGTGGAGGAGTTCAAGTACCATGGAGTCTTGTTCACGAGTGAGGGGAAAGTGGATAGTGAGGTTGACAGGCGAAACGGTGCGGCGTCTTCAGTAATGCGGACGCTGTATCAATCCGTTGTGGGGAAGAAGGAGCTTAGCCGGAAGGATAAGCTCTCAATTTAACGGTCGATCTACATTCCCATTCTCACCTTTGGTCATGAGGTTTGGGTTATGACCGCAAGGACAAGATCACGGGTACAAGTGGCCTAAATGAAACTTCCTCCGCCAGGTGGCGGGCCTCAAAGTAAAGCCGCTGCTCCTCCACATCGAGAAGAACCAGATGAGGTGATTCGGGCATCTGGTCAGGATATCACCTGAACGCCTCCCTAGGGAGGTGTTTCGGGCACGTCCGACCGGTAGGAGGCCACAGGGAAGACCCAAAACACCTTGGGAAGACTATGTCTTCCGGCTGGCCTGGGAACGCCTCGGGATCTCCCGGAAGGAACTGGACGAAGTGGCTGGGAAGAAGGAAGTCTGGGCTTCCCTGCTTAGGCTGCAGCCCCTGCGACTTAACCTCGGATAAGCGGAAGAAGATGGATGGATGGATAATATTCTTCAATTTTATTATCTTATGTAATTCTGTGCTACTTATACAGTTATTTTTCTGTGTTGTTTATAACCTCTTGACTAACTGGGCTAATAAAACTGCCACTGCCTGTTTACAGTACAATTGTCATTCATTTCAATTTCACTGAATTTCACTCAAAAATTCATATCTTTATAATATTTCGAGATATATATCGAGCATTGAGTTTAAAAAAATATATATTGAGATATACTTTTTCATCCATATCGCCTTGCCTTACTCCCTTGCTATGTTTTATAAATATGTGTGTCTTCACAGTGTGCATTTATTTTATTCAAATGGGAACTTTTTTTTATTCTTGTTTACAGTGTTTTTTATGGGGAACTCTCCTTCACTATACACACTTTTCGATTTACGAACCATGTTCTAGAACCAATTAAGTTTGTAAATCGATGCTCCATTCTATACTGTAACCCTGCACCTGTCCAATGTAACACAGTAGATGCCACAGTCGATGGGCGGTATAGCTCGGTTGGTCGAGTGCCCGTGCCAGCAACTTGAGGGTTCCAGGTTCGATCCCCACTTCCGCCATCCTAGTCACTGCCGTTGTGTCCTTGGGCAAGACACTTTACCCACCTGCTCCCAGTGCCGCTCACAATGGTTTAAATGTAACTTAGATATTAGGGATTCACTATGTAAAAGTGCTTTGAGTTACTAGAGAAAAGCGCTATATAATCACAAAATCATCATCAAGGAGTGGGACAGAAGGGCACAAACATAAACATCACTACAATAGCTATTTGAGCTACATGTTAACATTTTAACACCAACGTTATGCTAGGTTAGCATATTCACTACAAAAACAGTTATAGCTCCCATGCCAGGTTATAATTTTAAAGGCCTACTGAAACCCACTACTACCGACCACGCAGTATGATAGTTTATATATCAATGATGAATTATTACCATTGCAACACATGCCAATACGGCCTTTTTAGTTTACTGAATTGCAATTTTAAATTTCCCGGGAGTTTCTTGTTGAAAACGTCGCGGAATGATGATGTGTACGTGTGACGTCACGGACTGTAAGGAAATACTAGCACTGCGCACACACACAGCTAAAAGTCGTCAGCTGTAACCGCATAATTACACAGTATTTTGGACATCTGTGTTGCTGAATCTTTTGCAATTTGTTCAATTAATAATGGAGAAGTCAAAGTACAAAGATGGAGTTGGGAAGCTTTAGCCTTTAGCCACACAAACACACAGTGATTTCTTGTTTAAAATTCCCGGAGGTGAAGCTTTCCTATGGATCAGAGCGGTCAAGCGAACATGGATCCCTACCAAATATCAAACAGCAGTTTTCGGTGAGAAAATTGTGGTAAAAAGTCGCCACTTACTGGAGATCAGCTGAGCTTGTGCCGTCCATACAGCTACCGTCGACTTCCATCAGACACTGGCCTCAAGACACCCGTGGACACACCCTTCCGACTATCAGGTACTATTAAACTCACTAAAAAACTAGCAACACAATAGAAAGATAAGGGATTTCCCAGAATTATCCTAGTAAATGTGTCTAAAAACATCTGAATCCGTCCCAATGCAATCGTGTTTTTTTTTCCTAGTCCGTCGCTATCAATATCCTCAAACACAAATCTTTCTTCCTGGCTCAAATTAATGGGGAAATTGTTGTTTTCTCGGTCCGAATAGCTCTTTTTGTTGGAGGCTTCCATTAAAAACAATGTGAGGAGCCCTCAACGAGTGACGTCATCGTCTGCGACTTCCGGTAAAGGCATGGCTTTTCTATTAGCGACCAAAAGTTGCGAACTTTATCGTCAATGTCCCCTACTAAATCCTTTCAGCAAAAATATTGCATTATCGCGAAATGATCAAGTATGGCACAGAGAATGGACCTGCTATCCCTGTTTGAATAAGAAAATCTAATTTCAGTAGGCCTTTGAGGTGCGTAGTGAAGCCTACTTTTTTTTTTTCACAGTGGCATGGTGTCAGAATAGCGCCTTTTCTCTGAAAAACAAAAAAAGTGAGGGAGATGATGGATTTTTGTCATAAACAAGCTGTGGGGAAACATTACGGTTCGAAGACTGGCCAGATTATTATTATTTTTTAATTACATTGGGGTACACTACATGGCTGCAACCACTAGAGGCGCTTTTTTGCTGGCTCAAGAAACATCACGTGACGTCAGCTACGTATTGTCAGTAAAACTAATTACTTTCATGTGACTTAGCTTGCTTTCAAGTATACTGTGTAACCAATACAGGATAAAATCTTCTGCTCTGAGTTAAATGTTTTTAAAGGCATCCTGTCACATTTGCAAAGTAGAAAAAAACTGCTGAGTGTGTGTTTCCTGTGGAGAGATTCCTTTCCACAAATGCAACAGACAGCAACTTTTTTTTTTACCCCCTTTTGAACTTTGACTGCAGGGAAAACATCCGGGTTCTAACCACGTGACGCGACCCCCCCCCCCCGCTGCCCCCCACTCACATGACAGGAGGCCACTTTTTTTAATCGTCATTCAATTGCAACACACTGAATAACAACAAAGAAACAATTAAACGGTGTATTTTTTACCCGCAAGTAGAAAAAAGAACCACCGTGCTTTCACATGTTTGCCAATTAAATCACAGCTTATTTGTTTGCCTGTTAATTAGAAATAGGTTGCAAGCGGGTGCAAGATTACAGTCAGGTCGTTGAAAAGCGTCAGTGAGTTTGGCCCAAAATGCAAAGTGAACGTCAACACAAAACATTTTCAACGTTTAAGACGATTCAAGGTAACTTTAAACCATTTGGATGTTAGCGCAAACTTTTTGGGGGCAAAACAGTGCAAACACGAGTGGATGCTACAGCTAGCTGTCAGTGAGAGTTAGCCGAGGGAGGACGAGCGCAGAAGGACTAAGAAGTGGGGGGACCTACCACACTCATGAAGAGGTCGTCCCCGTCGTCTTCGTCGCTGCCTCGGCCTCCGACGTCTCCGGAGTCCAGCAGGTCTTGGTCCTCCGAGTCGGGGAAGGGAGGAGGACTGCGCTCCGAGCTGGTCGCCATCTTCCAAATTGGCTTCAACAAAGTTGAGAGCGCCGAGAAGAAAGGCTATATCGCGGGTTACTCTGCTTTCACGGCTGCTAATGTTTCCTCCCGCGGCCCACGCCAGGACACAACACGGCAGTGGCAAGTGAGCGAGCTCGCCTCCGGACGGTGGAAGTGCTCGTAAAAGTGACAGGGAAGTCGGCGGTAGATTAGGGGAGGAGGCAGAGGGCGCAACGCCGCTGTCACTTTTCACTTCCTGGTTAGCTTAGCTTGGTTCGCGAGTCGGCCCTGCGATGAGGTGGCGACGTGTCCAGGGTGTACTCTGCCTTCCGCCCGATTGTAGCTGAGATAGGCTCCAGCGCCCCCCGCGACCCCAAAGAGATTAAGCGGTAGAAATGGATGGATGGATGGATTCGCGAGTCTCTTCCTGGTTAGCCTAGCTTGGTTCGCGAGTCACTTCCTGTTTAGCTTATCTTAGCTTGGTTAGCTCGGACAATATTCATGACAAATTTGTGCTTTGCTTTAAAGATGTGATTTTTGGTTTTACACTGTAGGAACAACAATTCGAAAATGTATTCTACCTTTGCAACCTCATTATTTCTATTGGGTAAGTTTTATATTCATAAATGTAAGTTTCTCAATAACCGACCTATCTTTTGCGCTTTTAAAAAAGATTTTGAACTTTACATTAAAACGCCCTCTACCTCTAACAACATAAAAGCTGTGAAAACGATAATACTGTGTTGCAAATTTAAGTTATTTAATGAATCTGAATGAGCCTTTGTTTAACATATATATATTTTTTGTATTCTATTTTTGTTATTTTGAATTTACAACCCCCTGGCGCTGTTTTCATAATGTTTTATATTGTTCTTTGACTTACTGTCTGTAATTTTTTTAATTTATAAATAGACATAAAAAAAAGCTTGGTTAGCTTAGCTTGGTTCGCCAGTCACTTCCTTGTTAGCTTAGCTTGGTTCGCCAGTCACTTCCTGGTTAGCTTAGCTTCGTTCGCGAGTCACTTCCTGGTTAGCTTAGCTTAGCTTGGTTAGCGTAGCTTCTTAGCTTCGTTCAGCCATGCTAGCGCGACAACGAGTTATCTCGCTGGAACAGATCACGGGTCGACGAGCTATCTCGCTGGAACAGATCACGGGTCGGACAATAAGAATGAAGCCGGGGAGAGGGGCAGTACAGCAGCTTTTATGACCGATTTTTAGGCGAGATGCGAGGTGTGAAATCTACCGGAGATGAAGAGCCTCTTCTCGGTGGGAAAAAACGACAACACAACGAGTGGGACTCCGATGAAGGTAAATATGTGCTCCTGAATGCTTTATTTCTATCATTTCTTCCTCTACTTTTTGACAATCCACACCCACTTTTGCACTTCAATAATTCATTTCTAACATAATTGTCAGTTTTACTTTTATTTGATAGAGTTCCAAAACATTATGAACTAAAAGTTTGTGATCTAAACCAGTTCAGTGTAGCCACACAATAATTTATCTTTGCTCACTTTTGTCACCGTTATCAACATATTATTGTTTCCTGTGAATCCGATTAAATGCACCAACATATAACAAATAGTAAACAACTGGCAGACTAAATAAACATAAGTGATTTTAAGCATCAATACACAATTATTTAATTAGTTGACAAGTGTGTGTTCGACAAAAGCAAATAACTGACATTGTCTCTAAACATTAAATATTAATGTTATCAGCTGTGGCTGTAAGCAATATCCTGTTTTCTTTTTTTTTCACCTCAAGATATCATGCAGCTATTGATTACTTTAGTTTGTTCGATCATTGTGCAATCAGATAATACACACTTTATATCTTCAATGCAAATTTTATGTAAAATATCTGAACTAAACAAACATGTTTCTGCTTGTAGTAAACTTTTTTTTCCCCTACATCATCAGCATTGCATTTGTTGCACTTTTCACATGTGTGCATTGATGTAAATACAATTATTTAAAAACATTCCACTGTTTGCCACTTCTTACATCATGTCACCCACACATGGAAACTATGTCCGTGAATTTAAAGTTCCTAGCACACCATGCAGTCCACATATATCCATTTTTATTCGTAACACTCGTTTAAAGGCCTACTGAAACCCAGTACTACCCACCACGCAGTCTGATAGTTTATATATCAATGATGAAATATTAAGATTGCAACACATGCCAATACGGCCTTTTTAGTTTACTAAACTACAATTTTAAATTTCCCGGGAGTTTCGTCTTCGAAACGTTGTGTAATGATGACGTGTACGCAAGACGTCACGGGTTTTTAGGAAGTATGAGCGCTGCGCACACACACAGCTAAATGTCTGCTTTAACGGCATAATTATACCGTTTTTTGGACATCTGTGTTGCTGAATCTTTTGCAATTTGTTCAATAATATTGGAGAAGTCACAGTAGAAAGATGGAGTTGGGAAGCTTTAGTCTTTAGCCACACAAACACACGGTGATTCCTTGTTTAAAATTCCTGGAGGTGAAACTTTCCTATGGATCAGAGCGCGGTCAAGCGAACATAGATCCTACTGAATGTCAACCAGCAGGTTTCGGTGAGAAAATTGTGGTTAAAAAGTCAGTTCTTACCGGAAAAAAGCTGAGCTTGTGCCGTCCATAGCTGCCGTCACTGCGCGTCAAGACACCCGTGGAGACACCCTTCCGACTATCAGGTAATATTAAACTCACTAAAACACTAGCAACACAATAGAAAGATAAGGGATTTCTCAGAATTATCCTAGTAAATGTGTCTAAAAACATCGGAATCCGTCCCAATGCAATCGCGTTTTTTTATTTATTAACTTTTTTTTTCTTTTTTCTTTCTAGTCCGTCGCTATCAATATCCTCAAACACGAATATTTCATCCTCGCTCAAATTAATGGGGAAATTGTCGTTTTCTCGGTCCGAATAGCACTTTTTGTTGGCGACTCGCATTAAAAACAATGTGAATACGTGAGGAGCCATCAAACATGTGACGTCATCGTCTGCTACTTCCGGTAGAGGCAGGGCATTTCTCTTAGCACCGAAAGTTGCGAACTTTATCGTGGATTTTCTCTACTAAATCCTTTCAGCAAAAATATGGCAATATTGCGAAATTTTCAAGTATTACACATAGAATGGACCTGTTATCCCCGTTTAAATAAGTTCGATAAGAAAAGAACCGAGTCCTCGGAATCGAATCCCTTTTTTGAGAACGAGAAATGTACCCGTTATCGAGACCACTAGTAAAGAAAAAGAGTTGTTTCTTTATTCGAGTCACTAGGAACGAATCCCATTCCGACGAGAAATGCCCCGTTTGACATCACAAGAAATGACGTCACGTAGCTCAGTCATTAGGCGCAGATAGGAAAAGCAGCAAAAATGGACCGGAAAAAAGGGCTCTAAGGCATGGCTTCATTTCACACAAAAAAAAACGAGGAAGCAATATGCAATTATTGCCAGGCTTCGCTCTCGTGTAGGGGGGGGCGCAACAAGCATGTTGAAACATGTGCAGGCTGCGCATAACCTGAAAGTTCGAGAACCGTGTCGCGTCGTCGACAGGTGGAGAAGCAGCGGCACCGACGACGAGGAACGCCCCTCTTCTGCCAGCTGCCCAAGTCCCAGCTACAGTGGCGGTGGCGCCGGTGAGTAACTAACGTTAACTGTTGCAGGTTAATTTCCATATCTGCTCTTTTTTGAAAAATAATTGTTGATGACTGTTGCGTTCTTAGTGTCATAGTGTGTGTAGTTAGTATGTTCCAACAGCTGTAGTTAGTATGTTCCAACAGCTGTAGTCAGTATATTCCAATAACAGCAGAAGTGCACTTTTTGGAGAGCTGTATTTATTTTCAGTTTTGTGCCCAAGGGACTGATTTCATTAAACACTGTATTATTATTTATACATGTATAGTGATCACAGAGACAGGTTGTTTTTGTGTTACTGTATATTAGAGATGCACGGTTTGCGGTCTCATCCGCGGATAAACCGCGGGTCGGGCGGTTGACATGACGAAAAAATAGATTTTAAATAGATTCGGGCGGGAGGCGGTTGAACCATTTGGAAATATATGATATACATGGTTCAGAGATCGGGAACTTTTACCGTTCAAAGAGCCATTTTGGACCCGTGTCACAAAGCGAAGACAACAATAGTTGACGTAAACATTCTCAAGTATGTCTGCCGACAGTCACCCAGTCAATAAGTATTAGGGCGTGTTATAAAGCCTTTGCCTTTGACGCCTTCTTCAACATGTACGATTTACTTGAAAATCCAGCAATATGTTGTGTCTGGCTTCCACTGACACACACACACACACGACTGCAAGGCATACTGGGTGATACAGAGTACACTAATGGTTGTGATATAAACAATTTTAACACTCTATGCGCCACGCTGTGCAGCCACACCAAACAAGAATGACAAACACATTTCGGGAGAACATCCTCACAGTAACACAACATAAACGCAACACAACAAATACCCAGAATCCTTTGCATCCATGACTATTCCTGACTATATTATACACCCCACTAGCAGCAACCCCCCCCCTCACCTGCGTCGGTAAGGTGGGCGGGGTTGGGGACGCGGGGCTGTAAAGTATATTCAGGATTGTAATGGATGCAAAGGATTCTGGATATTTGTTGTGTTGCGTTTATGTTGTGTTACTGTGAGGATGTTCCCCGAAATGTGTTTGTCATTCTTGTTTGGTGTGGCTTCACAGCGTGGCGCATATTAGTAAGAGTGTTAAAATTATTTATATCACAACCATCAGTGTACTCTGTATCACCCAGTATGTCCTTCAATCTTGTACGTGTATCTGCGGAAGCTGCATACAACATGTTGCTGGACTGGCAAATGGTTCGTACATGTTGTTGAAGGTGTCAAAGGCAATGTCTTTACAGCACGTCCTTATTCCCGTTATCTGAATGCGCACCATCGGATATTCGCGAGAGCGTAGGCGGCTCCCGTTACCTTCTTTACTTTGTGACATGGGTCAAAATAGCTATGGTGGCGGGCGGTTGCGGTCCTGATAAAATGTTGGTTCTGGTGGATGACGACTTTAGTGATGCGGTTGCGGATGATATAATTGCCTATCCGCGCATCTCTACTGTATATATTTGTTTTTCTGAAAAATCCCACTTAATATACTTTGTGGAACAGCAGTCAATATTTATTTATTTTATTGAATTTTTTTAGGAGGGTAACAGTCAATATTTATTTATTTATTTATCAGATTACATTTTTTTCTTATGTAATAAAAGTGAACTTTTGTTAAACCAAATATTGTATTTTTTTCCATATACAACAACCTATCTGGACTCGATAAGAGAATCGATAAGGAATCGGTTCGATAAGAGGATTCGATAATAGGCTCGAACTTGATAATTCCTTATCAAACATCATCCCTAGTCATACTTGATCATTTCGCGATATTGACATATTTTTGCTGAAAAGATTTAGTAGAGAACATTGACGATAAAGTTCGCAACTTTTGGTCGCTAACAGAAAAGCCCTGCCTTTACCGGAAGTCGCAGACGATGATGTCACCCGTTGATGGCTCCTCACATCCTCACATTGTTTTTAATGGGAGCCTCCAACAGAAAGAGCTATTCGGACCGAGAAAACGACAATTTCTCCATTAATTTCAGCAAGGATGAAAGATTTGTGTTTAAGGATATTGATTGCGACGGACTAAAAAAGTTTAAAAAACAACAACAAAAAAACGCGATTGCATTGGGACGGATTCCGATGTTTTTAGACACATTTACTAGGATAATTCTGGGAAATCCCTTATATTTCTATTGTGTTGCTAGTGTTTTAGTGAGTTTAATAGTACCTGATAGTCGGAAGGGTGTATCCACGGGTGTCTTGAGGCCAGTGTCTGATGGAAGTCGACGGTAGCTGGACGAACGGCACAAGCTCAGCTGATCTCCGGTAAGTGGCGACTTTTTACCACAAATTTTCTCACCGAAAACTGCTGGTTGACATATGGCCGGGATCCATGTTCGCTGGACCACTCTTATCCATAGTAAAGTTTCACCTTCGGGAATTTTAAAAAAAGGAATCACCGTGTGTTTGTGTGGCTAAAGGCTAAAGCTTCCCAACTCCATCTTTCTACTGTGACTTCTCCATTATTAATTGAACAAATTGCAAAAGATTCAGCAACACAGATGTCCAAAATACTGTGTAATTATGCGGTTAAAGCAGATGACTTTTAGCTGTGTGTGTGCGCAGCGCTAATATATCCTAACAGTCCGTGACATCACGCGTATACGTCATCATTCCGCAACATTTTAAACAGGACACTTCACGGGAAATTTAAAATTACAATTTAGTAAACTAAAAAGGACGTATTGGCATGTGTTGCAATGGTAATATTTCATCATTGATATATAAACTATCAGACTGCATGGTCTGTAGTAGTGGGTTTCAGTAGGGCTTAACGATAAGGGAATTAACAAAATATAAATCTAAGCTTTTGTATCAAATTGAATTAATCGATTAATCGTAACAACCTCAGCTTAAACTACTTCTGCATGCCCTTTAAAATTGTGTTACTTAGTTGTTGTTTGTCATACTGATGTTTACTATCAACTTAATGCTGACTCAGCAGTTCGCTCCTCATCTTCTCACTGTTTTTGTTGTTGCTGCTGTGTTGTGCAATAAACAACTTGTTTATAAGCAACCATTAAAAAGATCCCTTTCCACATTCTCATGCCTTGCAAAATCATTATTAAACCTTAGAAAACAATGTTACAGATCATAAAATTATAAGCTTTCACATTTTGGGCGGCCTCTTCCTTATTATCACCTGCTTCCAATGAACACTTTATAGCATTTTGGGTATTTACTGATTAAAAAATATTGAAGGCCCTGTAAGATGACTGCAGAAATGTTCTTATCAGTAAGTGTTCAGTGGAGAGAGTGAGCACTATCTGGGCTGTACTGATACATAATGAATGTCTTTCGGAACGGCCTGTTTGTCAGGCTTGACCCTGACAGTGTGGTTATGGTTTCGTTTTTCCTCTGTTTTATTTCCTGTCAACACTCTTATTTTGGTTGTTTCCTGCTTGTCTCCCTGAGCACTGTTTCCCCTCAGCTGCGGCCGATTGGCACCTGGCCACACCTGGCATCAATCAGCCAACTGCTAATTAGACCTGCCTTGCCCTGCAGTCAGTGCTGGAGTATTGTCGTTGTAGCCTTAAGCTGTATCCTGGTTCCTGTTAGCTATTTTCAGTTTTCCTATTTGCTGGTTGCGGTTCCCTGTTTCCAGTTTGCCTTTTCCTGGTTTGTGTTTTTTTTTCGTTATTTTGGACATTAAATTATGTTTTCCTGCACCAAGCCTGCCCTCTATGCATCTTGGGGTTCGTCACCAATAGTGATAGGTTGATGAGGCGTCATGAAGCATTTCAACACATTGCAAAACCGTATTGATACTGTGTCAATGCTGTGTCACTAAATACTGAAATCTGCTGGACATTAAAAATCCCTACAGGCAACATATGGACCGACTTTGATTGATTGATTGATACTTTTATTAGTAGATTGCACAGTACAGTACATATTCCGTACAATTGACCACTAAATGGTAACACCCGAATAAGTTTTTCAACTTGTTTAAGTCGGGGTCCACGTTAATCAATTCATGGTAACTCAACTGACACCGATTTTATGACTTAGTACAGGGGTCGGGAACCTTTTTGGCTGAGAGAGCCATACAAGCCAAATATTTTTAAAAGTATTTCCGTGAAAACCATATAATTTATTTATTTTTTAACACTGAATACAACTACATGCGTGCATTTTTAAGAAAGACCAACATTTTTAGAGTATAATATGTCTCTTATTCTCTTTAATAACATTGTTATTCTGAGGCTAACCAAAAATAAATAAAATACTTCTTACCATTAATGCAACTTCTTGAACAGGTGCGGTAAAAACCGGATGGTTGGATGAAAATTCTTGAGAATGTTTTATATTTTGAACGTTATTTTTGACACTGTGATTACCAGCAGAATTATTCATTACTTATCGTGTTAAGCAATGTCAGCTAAGATTTACCTGAGAGCCAGGTGCAGTCATCAAAAGAGCCACATCTGGCTCTAGAGCCATAGGTTCCCTACCCCTGACCTAGTATATACAATAATATAAACCAAGTCATTGTATTTCATTTAGGATTATTTCATATCTTAAAAATAAAAATAAAATACAAATACATTTTTATCTTTTTTAGATACAGTCAATAAATAATGTGAACATGTATCAAAACATGGAAATCTAAGAGAACGTGTTGTGAATGAGGATACTTGTGGACTGGTTATTTTATTTTTTTTGACATGCGCTCTGAATACGCACTTGTTGATTGATTGATTGAAACTTTTATTAGTTGATTGTACAGTACAGTACATATTCTGTACAATTGACCACTAAATGGTAACGCCCCAATACGTTTTTCAACTTGTTTAAGTCGGGGTCCATGATAATCAATTCATGGTAAAAACGTAATGAGTGATCCATCCAGCTGGATTTGAATCAGTGCACTACTCAGCATAAGCAACTACAGTCCTCCACTCTACCAACTGAGCTATCGAAGAGATTCGCTGTTACTGCTTTTTTAAAGTAATCAGATGGTTGTGTGGGTGGGACAATGTCGGCTGCTGAGGCAGAAGAAGCAAAGCAGCTTGTTAAGACTTTACTTACAAAAACCCCCGTACCGAATCGGTTCAATACAAAAACACGTACTGTTACAGTCCGACTAACAGATCGAGTAGAAACTTTGAGAGAACATGATGAAACGACAAGGAAATGAACACAAATACCTTTTTTTCCCCCAATATATGATCAAAATATTCCCGCACGGCGGAAATGATCTCCGACGACGATAAATTACAAATGACCAACGACAGAAGTGCGGCGATTCCGTTGGCAGCAGCATCACGTTGTACTTGACAGTTTGGTTATGTTACTTTTTCCTTTTGGTTGTTTCATGCTTGTCTCTGAGAGCGCTGTATCCACTCAGCTATTGCTGATTGGCACCTGGCCACACCTGGTGTCAATCAGTCAGCTGCTATTTAGACCTGCTTTTGCCCTCCAGTCAGTGCTGGAGTATTGTCGTTGTAGCTACTACCTGTATGCTGAATCCGGATAGCTGAGAGCTGTCTTCTAGTTCCTCGTTTCTTGTTTTCCTTTTATCCTGTTAGTCGTTAGCTGTTTGCAGTTTTTCTGGTTCCTGGTTTGTGTATTTTCTTAATTTTCGGACATTAAATCCTGTTTTCCTGCACAAAGCCTGCCGTCTCTGCGTCTTGGGTTTGGTCACCAACACTTTGTGATATTTTTAAAACATGATTTACTTCATTTGAGTAATTTATTTACAGCCGCTGCAACAATTAATTGATTACATTAATTAAAAAGCTTGAAATTATATTCTGTTGCTTCCATTAATCGTTTAATGAGTAAACAAATGAAAATGTATCAAATGCAGATTGCATGGAGTGCCTTTAAATATGCAAACATTGTTTCCGCTGCAGTAAAGCACACATGAGTGCGTTGATCAGTGGGAAAAGCAATTTAGAATGTAAAATAAATCAGTTAATGCACATGTGTTGATAGAGCAATTTCAATGTTGTTGATGTGCATTATTTTATTTCAACTGGTTTACATAAAATACGAATTGAGGCTACAAAGCGGGGGTGTTTAAACTTTTTCCACCAAGGGCGGCATAATAAAAAGTAAAAGTACATGGGAGGCCTTCTTATTTTTGTTATTTTGTAAAAAAATAAATGCTAAAAAAACAATATTATATACAGTATGCATATATAAAGACACAATTTGGTGTCAGCTTTGTGTTCTAAGTGACAAAGCGTAATAATAGTGATTTCAGGAGTGTCCAAAGTGTCATTTGCGGACAGCAGCTTAGGTTTTGTTGCCCTGAAACATCTTGTTGGGGAAATAAAAAATGTGGAAAAATGCGCCAAAAGATGCAACAAAATGACAAAACAATGAAATAAATATGACAATGTGTCACTTGTAACAGAAAGCAGGCACTAAGTCTTGATGTATGTCTGTTTGCAACATTTTTCTAAATATAAAAACATCCCACACATACTTTAGACTTTTAAAATTTTTGTCAAAAATATTCAGTTTTTTTTCCATTACATTACGTCTTTTTGTTCATTTTCTTACATCTTTACAGTTTTTTTCCAACTTGTTGAGGGTCAACAAAACTCGAGATGTGGGCCACAAATGGCTTCCGAGCCACACTTTGGATACCCCCTGTTGAAAGAGTTTTATCATTACTCTATTAACCGGCTAAAGTAATTTGGATATTACACAAGTATTAAAATAATTCAAAGCTGTAGTCCTGCTTATAATTTTTTTATTGAATTTGTTTTTCAGGAGAAACTTCATTTGAGAGAAGCGCATCAAACGATGGAGCCAAGGCCGCAGAGAGAAGATTAACATACGAGGAGGCCGTGGAGGCAGCAGGTGATATGAAACCACAAACTTCAAATAAAGCCGTCATGATCATAATCATGTTTGCATCCAGGCTTCGGTTTGTTCCACTGGCTGCTGCTGTTGGTGTGCGGCTGGGCCAACGCCAGCGATGCCGTGGAGATCGTCTGCGTGTCCTTCCTGCTGCCCACCGCACGCTGCGACCTCCTGCTCAGCTCCTCCGACATGGGCCTGCTCACCGCCAGCATTTTCCTCGGTCAGTCGCTAACTTTCCCCTGGATTCAAAAGCGCATTCAACAAGGAAAACCTGTTTTTTGCATCAGGCATGATGGTGGGCGGCTACTTGTGGGGCTACCTGGCCGACCTGAGGGGGCGCCGCAGCATCCTGGTGGTTTCCCTGGCTGTGAATGGCCTGTTTGGCGCCCTGGCCAGCGTGGCGCCCTGGTTCTGGCTCTTTCTGCTGCTCAGGTTCATCAGCGGCATTGGGTGAGAATTGACGGTTGTTACTAGGCTGACTTCATCAGTCTCGTAACAGCCTATGAAAAAACCCTGTCATGTACAAGCCACGCCCACTTGGCAAATCAATTGTGAAGTGAAGTGAATTATATTTATATAGCGCTTTTTCTCTAGTGACTCAAAGCGCTTTACATAGTGAAACCCAATATCAAATTTTTACATTTAAACCATTGGGTGGCACTGGGAGCAGGTGGGTAAAGTGTCTTGCCCAAGGACACAACAGCAAAGACTAGGATGACAGAAGCGGGGATCGAACCTGCAACCCTCAAGTTGCTGGCACGGCCGCTCGACCAACCAAGCTATACCGCCCCATTAAACATATTTATTCCACAGTTGAATCTTGCTCTGTATTGTGTACAAAAAACAGCATTTGTTCTTTCTTCCTGCTATTTGTAACAAAAGCGGTTTCACTTCCCTTGTTCAGGGTGGGCGGGTCCATTCCTGTCATCTTCTCCTACTTCTCTGAGTTCATGCCCCGACTGCGGCGAGGCGCCATGATCAGCGCGCTGGCCACCTTCTGGATGGCAGGGAACATTCTGGCTGCAGGTGACCAGAAACTACACAATGTAAAAAAACAAGTCGTGAACGCCATTAACTTTGGTGTGCTCAGGCCTGGCTTGGTTGGTGATCCCCAGAACTTGGACACATTTTTCCGTGGGTCGCCTGGACTTCCAGAGCTGGCGCGTGTTCGTGGTGCTGTGTTCCATCCCGAGCCTCACGTCTGCGCTCATCTTCAAGCTCCTTATGCCTGAGAGCCCCAAGTTCCTCATGGAGGCAAGTTTTTCAACGCCTCAAAATACCCTGTGTGTGTGTGTGTGTGTGTGTGTGTGTGTGTGTGTGTGTGTGTGTGTGTGCGTGTGTGCGTGCGTGCGTGCGTGCGTGCGTGCGTGCGTGCGTGCGTGCGTGCGTGCGTGCGTGCGTGCGTGCGTGCGTGCGTGCGCGCGTGCGCGCGTCCTTGGTGTACTTCGCGTCTCACGATGATGTAATCCAGCAGATGCCATTGCTTGGATCGTGGGTGCATCCAGGAAGCCTTGTGTTTATTTTTCTGTTGGAAGATTGTGTTGGTGATTTGTCAGGTCATGCTCAGCACAGAGACTGAGTAGCCTCATGCCGTTGCTGTTGACCTTCCCGATACCATGCTTCCCAATCACTCCTTTCCATATGAGGTGGTTTTTCCCCACCCTGGCATTAAAATCACCAAGCAGGAAGATTAACTTTTACCAGGAACTCATCTAGTTCCTGGTAGAAACGGTCCTTTGCCTCATTCTCGGATGGTAGAGTTGGCGCATAGACACAGAGAAGAGTTGCGTAGCGGTGTTTTGCCATGGGGATACGGACAGACATGAGTCTTTCACTTATGTCGGTAGGTGTTTCAGTGAAACTGGGTAGCAGGCTGTTTTTTATTGCCAAACCAACACCATGGTGATGCGGTCCTTCTGTAGGGTAACCCTTTCAGAAAAAGGTATAACCCTGGCCTTCTTCTTTTAGGGATCCCTCATCCAGAAGTCTGGTCTCACTCAAGGCGGCGATGTCAATTCCATAACGTCTGAGCTCAGCAGCGACAAGCGCAGTTCTTCTTTGCGGCCGGTCCGGATTGTTGTCCAGGAGGGTTCTAATGGTCCATGCAGCCGATATCAGGGGAACTTGTTTACTTTTTGTTTTTCGACCGCGGTAGTGGAATGTCCTGGTAGGTGCGGCATCCTACCCAGGGTGTGAAGAGTGGGCAATGTTTAGGCCACCTTTTCTAGGCCTTCCCCCAACTTTGGGGTGAGCAGTCCATCCATCCATCCATTTTCTACCGCTTATTCCCTTTTGGGGTCGCGGGGGGCGCTGGCGCCTATCTCAGCTACAATCGGGCGTAAGGCGGGGTACACCCTGGACAAGTCGCCACCTCATCGCAGTGTGTCGCCACCACACTGGTGAGCAGTGTGGCTCCGAAATAGGGATGCTCAGTCATACAGGGTTCTGCCGAAATCAGCTGCCACTCAATTCCCAGCTGATAGCGACCATTATAGCCCTGAATCGCTGACGTGCAGGGATCTAACTAGAGGCTCCCAGTTCATTCTAACCTGCCCCCGTTATCAGACATCCTGACGCCGTCAGACTTTCTGCTTGAGAATCCAATTGCAGTTCTGGATCCACCAAGGTCAGAAGCAGAGACCTGTGCGGTGATACTTTTTAAGTGCCTCCGAGGGTGCCCAGTTCCCAGCCGCACTATCTTCGCCACAAAGAGATGGAGCCTAGTGGCAAGGGGGAAACCCAGGACAACCAGCACCTCTTTACAGCTGCAGGAGGCCGCCGGGACCATCAGTCTGTCGTGGCCCGCCTACGTGTGCCTCCATCACGGTGCTTTTCTCTCAGGGTGTGCTCTCCTAGCCTTTGTCTTCCTGGACTTACCCGCAAGACCGCGGATCGATCCCCTACCTTTTAGCCTGAAGTCGCAAGACTCCAGATACCGTGTGCTGCCACGAGGAGGCAAGGTGAGGGGTCTTGGGGAAGGAGAGGCTATGTACTGACCTCGGAAGGCTTACGTACTCTGTTTCCTTTACCCAGCTGGGTTGGTCAGCGGCAGGAGCTATGCGTCACATGCATCCGTACATGCAACGTCTCTCTAGCATGCTGCACTAGACGCATCACTACACCCTGCGAGCCAGGCCCGCTAACACACAAGCGTGTGTGTGTGTGTGTGTGTGTGTGTGTGTGTGTGTGTGTGTGTGTGTGCGTGCGAGTGTGTGTGTGTATATTCTGTTATGTATGTGTGTGTGTGTGTGTGTATGTATATATATATATATATATATATTTATACATATACATACCGTATTTTTCGAAGTATAGGTCACACCTGCTGAAAATGCATAACAAAGAAGGAAAAAAACATATATAAGTCGCACTGGAGCATAAGTCGCAATTTTTGGGGATATTTATTTGATAAAACCCAATACCAAGAATAGACATTTGAAAGGCATTTTAAAATAAATAAAGAATGGTGAACAACAGGTTGAATAAGTGTACGTTATATGACGCATAAATAACCAACTGAGAACATGCCTGGTATGTTAACGTAACATATTATGGTAAGAGTCATTCAAAAAACTATAACATATAGAACATGCTATACGTTTACCAAACAATCTCTTACTCCTAATTGCTAAATCCCAAGAAATCTTATACGTTTAGTCTCTTACGTGAATGAGCTAAATAATATTATTTGATATTTTACGGTATTGTGTTAATAATTTCACACATAAGTCGCTCTGTAGTCGCACCCCCAGCCAAACTATGAAAAAAACTGCGACTTATAGTCCGAAAAATACGGTATGTGTTTGTATATATATATGTGTGTGTGTGTATATCTATATATGTACAGTGTAATAACGTTTTTTTATTTTTCTAATTAAGGAAATGTAGTGAAATCCATCCATCCATCCATCCATTTTCTACCGCTTATTCCCTTTTGGGGTCGCGGGGGGCACTGGTGCCTATCTCAGCTACAATCGGGCGGAAGGCGGGGTACACCCTGGACAAGTCGCCACCTCATCGCAGGGCCAACACAGATAGACAGACAACATTCACACTCACATTCACACACTAGGGCCAATTTAGTGAAATCGCCATCAATATTTTGACAAAATCGACTTTTCACTGCAAAAGTCTTTTTTTTTGTTTGTTTTGTTTGGCTGAAGCACAAAGTGTCTGCCAAAAGTCAAAAGGTTTAGTAAAATTTCCACATGAATTAATTGTGTCTTTGCAGGCGGGCAGAGAGAGCGATGCCATCCGTGTTTTCCGCCTGATGTTTCAGTTGAACACTCGGGGAAAAGGAGCGTCCTTCCCGGTAAGAAGTCTTTGTTTTTAGACAACAGGAATTAAACCAAGGAAAGTGCGTGACAGGCTAATAATCCTTTGTGAAGGATGTGAGTTTACATGTCAGCGTCGTGCAAAGATCCTACAAGACCGAGACTGAACGTGGTCGTACAGGCCGACTCATCAGTGCTGTGAAAAAGGTGAATGAGAAATAACACAATCACACGTCATGTCATTCTTCTGCACTAAAACGTTTGCCAATATGGCCGTGTGTCATATAATCTGGCAATTGGCAGGGTGTGATGCCGCTCAAGCAGATGTTTGAAGGGACGCTCAGATCCAGAAGTGTGGTCCTGCTCGTAATCTTCTACTGCATCTCCTTCGGGTAAGGTGGCCTGCGTGTGTTTTTTTGGTCATGAAGAGGAGACGTTCAAGCGTGTGCTTTTAGTTTCTACGGACTGTGGATGTGGTTCCCGGAGCTGTTTGCCAGACTAGAAGGCGGAGGATCGCCGTGCATCAACATGTCTGCTCCATCAGGGCAACACAACCAAAGCTGTTACCCTGTCAAGACCGTCGGTGCGTAAACAAGCTCACATGCTTCAAAATCCTAGGCTGTTTTCAGTTTTCTATTGTCTAGCAAAAAAAGGCTAACAGAAAACACAGGTTATCTCTGTGTGTGTGTGTGTGTGTGTGTGTGTGTGTGTGTGTGTGTGTATGTATATATATATATGCATATATATATTTATATATATATATATATATATATATGTGTGTGTATGTATGTATATATATAAATATATATACAAATGTATGTGTGTACATATTTATGTGTGTGTGTATTAGAGATGCGCGGATAGGCAAATATATCATCCGCAACCGCATCACAAAGACGTCATCCACCCGCTGTCTACCCGAACCAACATTTTATCAGAACCGCAACCGCCCGCCACCCGCCGTTGAAATACATCAGAGGTCGACCATCTTTACCATTCAAAGAGCTATTTAAACCCGTTTCACAGAGTAAAGAAGACAATGGGAGCCGCTATTGTTCTCACGAATATCCAATGGTATTCATTCTGATGACAAGAATATGGGGTGCTGTGAAGCCATTGCCTTTGACACCTTCAACAACATGTACAAACCAAATGTTAGTCCAGCAACATGTTGTATGCAGCTTCCGCAATCACACGTACAAGATTGAAAGGCAGACTGGGCGATACAGAGTACACTGATGGTTGTGATATAAACAATGTTAACACTCTTACTAATATGCGCCACGCTGTGAAGCCACACCAAACAAGAATGACAAACACATTTCGGGAGAACATCCTCACAGTAACACAACATAAACGCAACACAACAAATACCCAGAATCCTTTGCATCCGTGACATTTCCTGAATATATTTTACACCCCCGCGCCTCCAACCCCGCCCACCTTACCGACGTACGGGGGGGGGGGGGGGGGGGGGTGTTTGGTGCTAGCGGAGTGTATAAAATGATCATCATGGATACAAAGGAGTCTGGGTAGTTGTTGTGTTGCGTTTATGTTGTGTTACTGGGAGGATGTTCTCACGAAATGGGTTTGGCATTCTTGTTTGATGTGGCTTCACAGCGTGGCGCATATTATTAAGAGTGTTAAAATTGTTTATATCACAACCATTAGTGTACTCTGTGTCACCCAGTATGCCTTGCAGTCGTGTGCGTGTGTCTGCAGAAGCCACACACATGTTGCTGGACTGACAAGCAGATTGTACATGCTGTAGAAGGCGACAAAGTCAATGGCTTCATAGTACGCCCTAATACTTATTAACTGGGTGTGACTGCCGGCAGTCATTCTAGAGAAAGTTTGCGTCTCCTTTTTTTTCTTCTTCGCTTTGTGACACGGGTCCTAAATTGCTCTTTGAATGGTAATGGATACCGATCCCTAAACCATGTATATCAAATATTTCCGAATGGTTCAACCGCCACCCGCCCCGGATCTAATTAAAATCTATTTTTTCGTCATGTCACCCACCCGAACCGCGGTTTATCCGCGGACTCCGCGGATGAGACCACAAACCGCGCATCTCTAGTGTGTATATATATACATGGGGCAAAAAAGTATTTAGTCAGCCACCGATTGTGCAAGTTCTCCCACTTAAAATGATGACAGAGGTCTGTAATTTTCATCATAGGTACACTTCAACTGTGAGAGATAGAATGTGAAAAAAAATCCAGGAATCCACATTGTAGGAATTTTACATAATTTATTTGTAAATTATGGTGGAAAAAAAGTATTTGGTCAACCATTCAAAGCTCTCACTGATGGACGGAGGTTTTGGATGATACCGCAGAGGATTGGGAGAATGTCATGTGGTCAGATGAAACCAAAATAGAACTTTTTGGTATAAACTCAACTTGTCGTGTTTGGAGGAAGAAGAATACTCATTTGCGTCCCAAGACCACCACACCTACTGTGAAGCATGGGGGTGGAAACATCATGCTTTGGGGCTGTTTTTCTGCTAAGGGGACAGGACGATTGATCCGTGTTAAGGAAAGAATGCATGGGGCCATGTATCGTGAGATTTTGAGCCAAAACCTCCTTCCATCAGTGAGAGCTTTGAATGGTTGATCAAATACCGTATTTTTCGGACTATAGGTCGCTCCGGAGTATACGTGGCACCGGCCGAAAATGCACAATAAAGAAGGAAAAAAACATATATTCGTCGCACTGGAGTATAAGTCGCATTTTTTGGGGAAATATATTTGATAAAATCCAACACCAAGAATAGACATTTGAAAGGCAATTTAAAAATATAAAGAATAGTGAACAACAGGCTGAATAAGTGTACTTTATACGATGCATAAATAACCAACTGAGAAGGTGCCTGGTATGTTAACGCAACACATCATGGTAGAAGTCATTCAAATAACTATAACATAGAGAACATGCTATACGTTTACCAAACAATCTGTCACTCCCGATTGCTAAATCCGATGTAATCTTCCTCGGTGTCGCCTCTGGTATGCGCCCCGCTACCGTCCTTTCTTTCTGCCGCTCGATTGCTGTTCTCTGCTGCATATTTCACTACGTCCAGCTTGTAATCTGCAGTAAATGATTTCCTGTTCGGTGCCATTTTAGTTCAGTCCTTCTCAGTTTTTATAAGTTACCGCCAATGTTGATGTGATCCATTTTAATAGCTACGGCAGTTGCGTATAGCATGTAGCAGTTAGCATGTCATGACCCACAATGCACTTCTGCCATGACCCGCCCCCACCAAATTCTTATCGGTTAGCGTTTGAGTGACGATTGCTGACGTATGTGTGACGATTGCGGACATTTTCTTCGTCCCTCACGCGAATGAGATAAATAATATTGTTTGATATTTTACGGTAATGTGTTAATAATTTCACACATAAGTCGCTCTGGAGTATACGTCGCACCCCTGGCCAAACTATGGAAAAAAACGTCGACTTATAGTCCGAAAAATACGGTACTTATTTTCCACCATAATTTACAAATACATTCTTTAAAATTCCTACAATGTGAATTCCTGGATTTTTTTTTTCACATTCTGTCTTTCACAGTTGAAGTGTACCTATGATGAAAATTACAGACCTCTGTCATCATTTTAAGTGGGAGAACTTGCACAATCGATGGCTGACTAAATACTTTTTTGCCCCACTGTGTGTATATATATATATATATATATATATATATATATATATATATATATATATATATATATATATATATTTATATTAGGGCGGTCAACGTTAACGCATGTGATTAATACAAAATTGTTATCGCGTTATTTATCCATTCATTTTCCACCGCTTATTCCCTTTAGGGTCGCGGTGGCCGCTGGTTCCTATCTCCGCTACAACCGGGCGGAAGGCCGCCATCTCATCGCAGGGCTTATCGCGTTATCATAAATGGATAAAAAAGATTAATCACAGTGTTTGTTTTGACCGCTAGAAGATGGCACACATTGCAGGCAGTGAGGCAGCGATCAGTCACATGCCAGTGTGGTGATAGTTACCACTCTGATGGAACTTTAGATAACACTGAAGTTGTCAGTCAGTCTTGCAGCAACAAACATTCTTTTTGTCTAATTTTACCTTATTTTTTTTTTTATTTTTTATTTTTTTTAAACAAGCTATAAAGAACAAGCTACCGACCGCACATTTTGTAAAAATGTATTTTTAAATGCCAAAAAAGGAAGTTTTGTATTTATATTGAAATACAAAATTTTGTCAGATTTGTCAGTTATAGAAACACATCTTATTACTATTAGTGTTGTTTGTTTGTATCAAAACGTCTCTTTTTTTTGTTACAATGTGCCATTTTGTTTATTTTTATATTTTTTTGTCCCCCAGAAGAGGCTATAACCAATGAAAAATAGATGTACTCAGAAATTGCAGTACATTTATTTAAAGGAAAAAAAGTTTACTGTTATTATTATTAGTAGTAGTACTTTTATCATGTTTTTGTATCCATTCCACCTTTTTTTTTAAAAAGAGTTGTTTTGTTATTGCAGTGTACGAGGAGGGTTTCTTCATCGCAGCATCCAACCTTCCTGGCAACATCTTCACCATCTTGGTGATGGACAGTGTTGGAGGGAAGCTGCTGCTCTGTGAGGAAGACTATCCTCTTTCTTCTTCATCATTATCAGGTCCTCAGTAATGTTGTTTTTGTTGTTGTGTTTCTGCAGCCGGCAGCCTGATGATGTCCGGTCTCAGCGTCTTCTTCATCTACCTGGTCCAGACCAAATTCCAAAGTCTGGTTCTGTCCTGCTTGTTCAGCGGCGTGTCCGTCATCGCGTGGAACGCTCTGGATGTGTTGGGGACAGAACTTTACCCCACACAGTTACGGTAAGTTTTTTTGTCAAAGCAAGAATTGGTCACTGAGGTAATTGTGTTCATTGTTAATCATTTTGGAACATCCCTGCAGGAAGCGTCCTAATTTTGTATATATATATATATAGATATATATTGTTTTGTCCTCCACTCTCAGCTCGTCAGCGCTTGGCGTCTTCACAGGAGTGGGTCGGGTGGCGGCCATCACGGCAAACGTGGTTTTCGGCAGGCTGGTGGACAGCTCGTGTGCCGTGCCCATTCTGATGGTGTCTGTGCTGCTGCTGGTCGGTGGGTTGGCGGCGCTCTTCCTGCCGCAGAGCAAGCAGACGGCGCTTACCTGACCTTTACCCCTTTTGTGGACTTTCCTTGATGTCTGTCCTTCAAGGAGTAAAACACCAACAAGTGCCGTTTGCCAACAGCAACTACCCTTTTTTATTTTGAATAAAAAATATTTTTTATTATATTTACCACATATTTAATCCAATTAGAACCAACGCCTTTTTTAATCATCTGCTAATCTTTACGTAGTACCAGGACTGACCTGAGGGTGGCAGCAGTGATAGCACAATGCTGGAAAGGTAAAACTGTAGAAGAGCTAGGCAAACTGCTTACTATTGCAGTGAGGCTTTTTAATTATGTTAAGGCTTGCAGGACAGATTAAATTAACAGCCGTGTATTTTTCACAATTAAAACAAGGTAATCATACGTTTATGAAGTTGGTCTCATGTGCTTCTAAGATGTTAATAGACATACTATTTGCGTTTGTATGCTTTACTAACGCATTTTCAGCCAGCTCGCTTCCTGAGTGGCTCTGTGGTGTTTTTCCGAACTGAGGGCGAAGTCATTTTTACACAGCGCGCATCCTCAAGGGACATTTCGTTGTAATTGTAGTTTGACTTACTAATCGTCCATCCATTTCCTACCGCTTATTCCCTTTGGGGTCCCTGGTGCCAATCTCAACTTCAATCGGGCGGAAGGCGGAGTACACGCTGGACAAGTCGCCACCTCATCGCAGTACTTACTCATCGTGATTCTCATTATAAATATTTGTGCCAAAGATGAATTAGATACATTTTTCTGTAAAAACAAAAGCAGTATTTTTTTGGATTTATGTTTTTTTATTGGTCAAATAAATAAACCTCAAAAATACTCAAGAGCAGCACACAGTTGTCGTGAAATAAAACTTGATCAAATAAAATGAGAACTTCGTTACATGTTCACCCCTGGTATTTTCTCTTTGTCACCATCAAAAACATATAGTGTTCTGATATTTGCAGAAAAACAATATAGTGGAGCCACTGTGTTGAATCTGCTTTGTTAAAAAACCTTTACATTCACCAACTGTAAGAAAATAGACCAGTTGCCATATGAGAAAAAGAAAGACATCAAATATGGACTTTTAATTTAAGATTTTTAAAAAAAGTAAACTACCCAAGATAATACATTAGCTATTTAATATTACTTTAAATTGGTATTTTAAAGCCAAATGTATAAATTGTAGTAATTTTTACTTGTTACTTTTTTTAAGGCCCAAGTGGAGAAAAATTAAAGTTAAATATATTTTTCCAATAATTAATTCAATTGGAGTCCTACATTTTGGAATTTTCAGACTTTTAAATCATTCAGTGTTCAAAAAAGGATCACATTACATAGCTGGTTATTACTACATATACAGTATATACATACAGCAGCACACATATTTAGTGTTCGGGATAAAACAGTCATGCTACATTCTATTAGCTACCTTAAAAAAAACTTTTGGTGGAATAAATAACAAACGTTTATCGAACTAGGTACTGGTGAGATATCATTTTGTACACAGCCACCAGGGGGCGACAAAGTTGTGGATGTCAATCTGACTCGACAAGGCTGACGCTCATTTGTCTGATTGTCGCAAGAAAAGACACTCAATCATTCCAGGAGGTTCCTTGCAGGTGCGGGGGTCGGAGTGAAGACGAGGGGTCGGTGGTCTGCGCGTCACTGCGTCAGCGCCAGCAGAATGTCTTTGACCAGCATGGTGCCGATCACCATCTTCTCGCAGTTGACAGTCAGCTGGGCGGCGCCCTCCTCCTTGGTCGCAACGGTGACCAGCACCAGGCTGCCGCTGGTCACCGTCTTGCCGGCGAACCTGTGTGCGGGAAGAAGAAGAGGAGGAGGAACAGGAGGACTGAGGTCAAAGCAGCGGAGTGAAAGAAAGTGAAAGGTTTAAAAAACAAAAAAACGTTATTGATAAAGCAACATGGCTCGCACCATAGCTGATTTTAAAGCAATACCCACTAAGGGCCACTAGGTGTCAGTACTGCGCGTGTTTTCACCTGCACTCGTTGTCTGCTCCACAGGGCACCCTGCTGAGGTTGGCGGCCGAGGCCACCTTCTGGACGATGGCGTGCTCGTTACGGCACTTCTCGTCTAAAGTCAGCTTCTCCGTGATCTCGTTCATGCCCATCAGCTGACCTGGAGGAGGACGAGGAAGCAGTGGAGTAAATGGCCATCAATAAAGGCTGGTCACCAAAGGTGGGTGAGCACACAGGAAGTGCTGGTCAGGGGAGGGGCGCCCCCGGGTGGGGAGTGTGAGCGCTACATCAGAAGAAGCTGCGACATGCACATTCAAGGGAGCTGTGGGTCATTGAACGCCACATACAGGTTATCCTCTAAGGCGGGGGTGTCCAAACAACGAGGGCCACATAGCGAAAAGTCAAAAAGTATGCGAAAGCCATTTTGATTACGTTTTTTTTCTACTTTGTAAAAAAAAAAAAAAAAAATCTGAAAACAGACATTACTTTGTTTAAAGGCCTACTGAAATTAGATTTTCTTATTTAAACGGGGATAGCAGGTCCATTTTATGTGTCATACTTGATCTTTTCGCGATATCGCCATATTTTGCTGAAAGGATTTAGTAGAGAACATCGACGATAAAGTTTGCAACCTTTGGTCGCTAACAGAAAAGCCTTGCCTTTACCAGAAGTCGCAGACGATGACGTCACCCGTTGATGGCTCTGTCACGCCAAATTTCTTCCCCCCTACAAAAACCTTCCCCCCGGAAGAAATTTGGCGTGACAGCCCCTCCAATACCTGAAGGACCCCAATGAGGGCGTGACAATACCAAGTTATATGACTCTTAAGGGTTACAACTGCAAAATTAGCAAAGCAAAAATAGCTTGAAAGGTTAGCACGCTGGAATGCTAATATTTTTTCCTCACCGTTAAGGGTTACAGCTGCAAAATTAGCGAAACAAAAATAGCTTGAAAGGTTAGCATGCTGGAATGCTAATATTTTTTCCTCACCGTTATTTTTCACCTATGACAATCAGCCAATTATAATGCTTTTAAAACAAGCAGCTGTGTGGGCTGCTTTAAGGTCCTTCCACCCTCATTGGGGTCCTTCAAGTAGTTTCTTCCGGGGGGAAGGTTTTTGAAAGGGGGAAGAAATTTGGCGTGACAGCTCCTCACATCCTCACATTGTTTATAATGGGAGCCTCCAACAAAAAGAGCTATTCGGACCGAGAAAACGACACTTTCCCCATTAATTTGAGCGAGGATGAAAGATTTGTGTTTGAGGATATTGATAGCGACGGACTAGAAAAAAAAAACGCGATTGCATTGGGACAGATTCAGATGTTTTTAGACACATTTACCAGGATAATTTTGGGAAATCCCTTATCTTTCTATTGTGTTGCTAGTGTTTTAGTGAGTTTAACAGTAAATGATAGTCGGAAGTGTGTCTCCACGGGTGTCTTGACGCCAGTGTCTCAGGGTAGTCGACGGAAGCGTTATGGACGGCGCAAGCTCAGCTGAACTCTGGTAAGAAGCTACTTTTTACCACAATTTTCTCACTGAAACCTGCTGGTTGACATTCGGTTGGGATCCATGTTCGCTTGACCGCTGTGATCAATAGTAAAGTTTCACCACCGGGAATTTTAAACAAAGAATCACTGTGTGTTTGTGTGGCTAAAGACTAAAGCTTCCCAACTCCATCTTTCTACTTTGACTTCTCCAATATTAATTGAAAAAATTGCAAAAGATTCATCAACACAGATCTCCAAAATACTGTGTAGTTATGCGGTTAAAGCAGACGACTTTTAGCTGTGTGCGCGCGCAGCGCTAATATTTCCTAACAGTCCGTGACGTCACGCATACACGTCATCATTACGCAACGTTTTCAAGAAGAAACTCCCAGGAAATTTAAAATTGCAATTTAGTAAATTAAAAAGGCTGTATTGGCATGTGTTGCAATGTTAATATTTCATCATTGATATATAAACTATCAGACTGCGTGGTGGGTAGTAGTGGGTTTCAGTAGGCCTTTAAAGACACACCTTTTGTGTTAGAGATTATTACAGAGGTGTCCAGAGTGAGGCCAGGGTGCCGCCGCTCGAACTTTGTTGGCTTGTAATATATTGTCAGAAAAATCCAGCAGTAAAAATATGAGACAAAAGTGCTAAGACAATGTAATAACAAAAAACTGAAATTGTGGTACTTATAATATAATATTTCATTTATAACACTTTTTTTTTTTTTTTTTTTACAAAAAAAAAAAAAAAAAGCTCAAATGTGCCCCACATACTTTAGACTTCTCAAATTTTGTAACAAATATTCAATTTTTTTCCATTACATTATGAGTTTTGGCTCTTTTTCCCCAATATTTTTTTACAATTAGTTTTTCTGACAACGTGCTAAAAAACTGGGCCTTCAGGCTACAAATGGCCCCCGGGCAGCACTTTGGACACCCCTGCTCTTAAGCCCGACTCAAAATGCTTATTGTTTTCAGATTTAGATGATTTTGTAAATACAATCTGTTCCAGAGTCAAACTGTGGCCATAATAAAGTCTGTATTCCGTGCACCAGCAGTGTTTGAAGCGTAAAAAGAAGTTAACCACTCACACGTCTGGTTATTTAACTTTAACGTCGGTCAGACAAGGGCTAGGAAATGAGACTATTTTGTGAGAAAAGCCAAAGAACAAGCAAGTCACAGTTAGTCATGTGATGCTCGCTGAAGTGATTTCTCCTGGCTGGTTAGAATGCCAAAAGTCTGGGCAAATTTAGCCATTTAGTTCTGCCCCAAACCTCGGAAATCAATATTGTACGACTTCAGGTTCTGCTTTGGGTCGTCATTTTGTGTGTGACATTCGTACACCATGAGTTACAAACTTAAGTACGCTAAGGGCCTGAATAATAGAATTAATAGCTTTGAATTAACAGTTTGTGTAAAGTAAAAATTTGCAAGAACTCATTTACATTTGATAACGAGTGCAAAAGTAGTGCAGGCCGTCATATACAGGTCTAATTGAGGTGTTTGTGTGTCACCATGGTAACCCTCATTTCCTGCACCAAGTGCGATGGTAGGCTGCAATGATCCAGATGCGAGAAAATGCAATCCATTTTTCATATGGGAGATGTATGCATGAGGAATCAGAATTGGCCTGGACCTGCATCATCGACACCCTCCGGAGATTCTCGACTGTCTTTCTCCTCCCCGCCATCACCCACGTGACTTCCTGACAATCTAGGAAGCATAATGATTCGCCTTACTTAGGACATGGCGCAATCAAGGATTCTGTCATCAAAAACAATTTAATTAACCAAAGCTGGCCCCCGCCAGCTGGGTCCGTAGCTGTTATACCAAACAGCTCTAATAGCTCGAGGTTGCTCAGGGCCTCTGTGCTGATAAACATTACACCAACCAAAGGCCCAGGTAGGAAGTGCGCTCTTCTAAAACAATAACTACTATCAAATCACACAGATTAATTAAAAGACAGACAATTACATTTTCTGATCAGAGATATCTAATCCACATTCCCTTGAACACAACGTCTAGAGCAACTCGAGCTAATCTCATACATGCAGTACTCAATGTCAGACCTTTGAAGGGGAACTACACTTTTTTTTTTTTTTATCCAGCTGAACATTCACAATCATAATGATAGAAAATAACACATATCTTTTTTTTATGATTTTAAAGATAAAAAAACAAACTCTTGAAAGATGGGACTAATGGGCGTGACTGTAGTATCCTTCAAATTCAAAGTCTCTAAAACAACTTCAAAACACCAACATTTTATATACACACTGCAAGTGTGTGTGTATGTCTATATATATATATATATATATATATATATATATATATATATATATATATATATATATATAGACACACACACACACACAGTGGGGCAAAAAAGTATTTAGTCAGCCACCGATTGTGCAAGTTCTCCCACTTAAAATGATGACAGAGGTCTGTAATTTTCATCATAGTTGAGTTCATACCAAAAAGTTATATTTTGGTTTCATCTGACCACATGACATTCTCCCAATCCTCTGCTGTATCACCCATGTATCCATTTTGGTATAAACTCAACTCGTCGTGTTTGGAGGAAGAAGAATACTGAGTTGCATCCCAAGAACACCAAACCTACTGTGAAGCATGGGGGTGGAAACATCATGCTTTGGGGCTGTTTTTCTGCTAAGGGGACAGGATGATTGATCCGTGTTAAGGAAAGAATAAATGGGGCCATGTATCGTGAGATTTTGAGCCAAAACCTCCCATCAGTGAGAGCTTTGAATGGTTGACCAAATACTAATTTTCCACCATAATTTACAAATAAATTCTTTAAAATTCCTACAATGTGAATTCCTGGAATTTTTTTCCACATTCTGTCTCTCACAGTTGAAGTGTACCTATGATGAAAATTACAGACCTCTGTCATCATTTTAAGTGGGAGAGCTTGCACAATCGGTGGCTGACTAAATACTTTTTTGCCCCTGTGTGTGTGTGTGTATGTGTGTATATATATATATATATATATATATATGTGTGTATGTGTGTATATATATATATATATGTATATATATGTGTATGTATATATATATATGTATGTATATGTGTGTGTGTGTATATATGTGTGTATATATATATATATGTGTAAATATGTATATGTGTATGTATATGTGTGTGTATGTATATATATATAAATATATATATATGTGTGTGTGTCAAATGTAGTAACAGACGTGTTCATAACTTATCGTAGTATGTACAATGTTTACCATATTTTGGTAATTTTAATCATTTGCAGGACTGATTTCTTCCGCGCATTGATTTATTTCCATAGCAACGCACGTCTGACTTCTGGCAACAAATGTTTGTTCCTACTTTCGGAATCAAACACGTGTCTGTTCTAATCATGGCAGACTCTGTAACAGAAAACGAAGACAACTAATTTGGGGCAAATGAGGATTTACAACCTTATATTTTTTAAACTGAAAATACTGAGGAGGAACTGCTGCTTCTAGAAGCGAGCATTAAGGAAGAGTGAGATGTTGGAGCAGACAGAAGTCAGGAGGGTGAGGTGAAAGTGATGACACTGTAAATGTTGAAAATAGAGACAAGTTATTTCGACATAAATGGCTTGTTTACCCCAAATAGATCAGAAAATTCGTGCACGGCCAGCTGGACCAAACGAACAACGGAGTCACTATAATATTGATCATGATACACGCAGCACGTCATGAGTATTATTACAACGACAGGTAAATACACTCTCTGGCTAGCTGTGTACAAACATGAACATGAAATGTGGGCTAATACTTTACAGACAATATGATTATTTATGTTTTTCAGTCAGTACAGATTTGTGCATTACAAACTCAAACGCATTTCGTGCTGACATAGAAGCTAGTTTATCTCTTGCCATAGTAAGCTTTTACGGCTAATATTGTAGCATTGACCATGTGTTAGTACTGAGTGTCTCAGTGTTGGCTTTTACAATAACAATGTCACTAAATCTTGGTTATTATACAAGTAATGGAAGGGAAAGTAAATAAAGTATTGTTGACCGTTTTTGAATGTATTTTTAAAACAATTTAGAGGTAGAATTGATTGCTACCATTAGCTTACAACAAGATGATTTTTATTTGTTAGAAAGCAAAAAAAAATCTACTTTTGTCTTGTTGTCTGTCATAATGATTGGGAACGATAGGCAAAATTCCCCTCTAAGGAAGAAATCATTTTTAATGAATAACTTTTTTTCCTTTTACATCTCAATTTTACATTCTTAACTGAGACACAGCTCCACATAAACCCAGCAAATGAGGTTCTGATTGAAACTAGTACAGCCCACTTTCACTGTGTTTGAGACACGACAAAACCAGAGGAGTGGGGGTGTTTTGTGCCATATTCCGGGTAAATATATTCGCCCACAAATTGTCATTTGGGTTTTTTTCATCGGATTATGTGTCATTCAAAATGGAGATAAAACAATCATCCATACTTTATATGACTTTTTACAAATCACCACAAAATCCTAAATTATTTGATTTTATGGAATTGCTTTCAGTTGTGTGCACTGACTTTGACTGTTTGATCATCACGGAGGACTTAAATGTGCATGTAGATGTAGCCAAAGACAGACATTATAAAGAACTCAGTGCTGTCCTTAAAATCTTTGGTCCAGATTGGATCATTACCAAGGGTCTTGCTATCTCAAACGTCAATGTTATCGATGTTGCTTTATCAGATAATTTCTGTGTTTTCTTCGACTTGTCTGCTACACCCAAACCAGTAGATGGGTCTGCGGTTCTTCGGGGAAGACTCATAAATGACACAGTTTGAGGAAATAATCAAGTTTGAAAACACCCTGTATGCTAATGTTGATGATCTAATAAACTCATATAGATCAAGTGTTGTAAATGTTTTGGACACCATGTATCCATTGTTCAAAGTTAGAATGGTTAAAAGTAGGCAAAATGGAGAAATGAAGACTGTCTGGGCGCAGAAAAGGGAGTGCCACAGAGCCGAATGGAAATGGTGCAAGTCAAAGCTCCAAACTCATGAGATTTACAAAGAGCCGTTTGTGTTCAACCAGATTTTGCGTAGAACAAGGGAAAATATTTCTCTGAAATCGTCACAAACTAATAACAACTCATGTGTCCTGTTTGCTGCGGTAAATAGATTACCAAACCCTCCAGTTTCACTTCCAGCAGAGCTCATTTCTCTATCAAAGTGCAATGAGTTTGAAAAATGACTCCATTCTAAAGTTCAGAGCATTAAAATGCAATAATTCCTGGAAAACAAGAAGTACTCTACAGCCAGCTAGTCAACAAGAGCTCCAGTTACTGACCAAATAGTTGAAAAAAACATCCACTGTCTTGAGTCCATCAACATGCAGCATTGATGAGTTACTCACAAGATGTCTAAAGTCTGTGCCAAGCACTTTGTTCCCACAATTTGCTATGTAGTTAACGTCTCACTTCCCAAAGGTCTTTAAAATCGCTGTCATTAAGCCCCTCCTACAGAAGAGTAGTCTTGATGCCACAATACTAAAGAACAATCGGCCCATCTCAAACCTGACATTCTTGGTCAACGTCCTAGAAAAGACTGTATACCAACGGCTTGGTGACTTTCTCCTATTTAACAATGTGTTTGGTTCTTTCCAATCAGGTTTTAGGCCCCACCACAGCACTGGAACTGTTCTGATCAAGGTGACAAATGATATCGCCCTGAACACAGACGCAGGAAAAGTCTCAGTCTTGGTTTTGCTGGACCTGAGCCGCTGCCTTGACACAATTGACCATATTATCTTAATACAGAGGGTAGAAAACTGCTCTTAACTGGTTCAAGTCCTTCCTAGATCACAGGTCATACTTTGTTGAAATTGGTAACTGAAATTGGCTGTGACCCGTGGGGTTCCTACTGGGTCCCCACATCGGCGGTCCCCTCCAAGGTTTCTTGTTATTCCTATTGGATTGAGTTTTTTCTTGCCCCTATGTGGGATCTGAGCCAAGGATGTCGTTGTGGTTTGTGCAGCTCTTTGAGATACCTGTGATTAAGGGCTATATAAATAAACTTTGATTGGCTTTCAGACCCTCTCCTTGAAACCTAATAATCAGGTTGGAAGTTTAGCTTTAATGTACTCAGACTTGAACTTTAACATCCACATTAAGTCAATAACATCAGCAGCTTTTCAACTACCTTAAAAACTTTGCCGAAATCAGTGGAATAATGTCTAAATCCAATTTAGAAAGACTAATCCATGCCTTTGTCTCCAGCAGGTTAGACTACAGAAATGGCCTTCTCACCAGGCTCTCTGAAGGAACTATCAAACAGCTGCAGTACATTCAGAATGCTGCTGCTCGAGTCCTGTCTAAAACCAGGAAACACGACCATATTAGTCCAGGGTCTCGGTCACTGCACTGGCTTCCTGATGCTCAGAGAATAGACTTTAAGACAGCTCTGCTTGTGTGCAAGTCTTTTTATGGTCTTTGTCATAGTAGAACCATGTGGTCTCCTGCTGGTACCCAGAGCTAGGACCAAACATGTTTACTATAATCTGGAGTAGTATTCCTAAAGATGTGAGACTGGCCTCAACACTGGCAATGTTGAAATCCAAGCTAAAACAATTTTATTTAATGGTGCATATGACGAATGAAAGTATTTTGTCCACACTCTTTGATTTTAATTTTAATTACAATAGTTTGTGTGTCTAATTAGAATTATAATGATTATTTTATTTTTGGTTTTGCCTTGTTGTGATTTTCTGTACAGCACTTTGGATTGCCTTGTGTACAAATTGTGCTCTATAGATACACTTGCCTTGCTTTGCCATTATGGATTGGTTTAGGTGTCTGCTAGCTCCAAATCAGCCCTGAAGTCATCCAGCAGCTCAAAATTGGAATTGCTGGATAAACGTCTAATATTAAGGAAGGGAGGAGAGGATTCTCTCTCTGACAAAATCCTCAGAGCAAAAGCTTTTACATAGTTTACAGGCGTTTTTATACGCGCAAGTAGATCGATAGTGATGCGATTGTAGTACCTGGATAAATAAGGCACAGGTAAATAAATGACATGTGCACTTTCAAGCAACTTGTGCTGATGTGGGTTTTGGTTTGAAATGCGTGTAGGGAAGGGTTATGGTTTAAATAGGTCGTGGGGAAGTGTATGAGGTTGTTGCAGATAAAGGTGTGTGGGGTTGGGACAACAAGTAGAACACATGGGAGTCCACTTACCTAGACGCTGTAATAGCGTCGCTATTGGGGGACAGTGTGGAGAGGAGGAACCACATGTTTGACACACTGTTTGTTAGTCAGGGTGTACACATGCCAGAGGACTAAACGGTCCATTAACACATGCAGTGGAACCTCGATTTACGAATGTAATGGGTTCTTGAACATGTTTCTTAAATCGGAAAGTTTGTATAGTGAATCAGTTGCCCATAAGAAACATTGTAAACATGAATAATTGGTTCAAGCCTTGGGTAAGTATATACAAAACCAGTGAGATTGGCAAGTTGCGTAAATGGTAAATAAAAACAGAATACAATTATTACGGTATATTCAATTGAATAGACAGCAAAGACAAGATATTTAAAGTTCAAACTGGAAAACTTTATTTTTGCAAATATTGGTTAATTTGGAATTTGATGCCTGCAACGTGTTTCAAAAAAGCTGTCACAAGCGGCAAAAAAGACTGAGAAAGTTGAGGAATGCTCATCAAACACTTATTTGGAACATACCATAGGTAAACAGGCTAATTGGGAACAGGTGGGTGCCATGATTGGGTATAAAAGCAGCTTCCATGAAATTATCAGTCATTCACAAACAAGAATGGGGCGAGGGTCACCACTTTGTGAACATTTCTCAACCAGCTATTGCAAGGAATTTAGGGATTTCACCATCTCCAGTCTGTAATATCAAAAGGTTCAGAGCGTCTGCAGAAATTACTGCACGTAAGCAGCAAGGCTGAAAACCAACATTGAATGCCTGTGACCTTCGATCCCTCAGACAGTACTGCATCAAAAAGCGACATCAATGTGTAAAGGATATCACCAAATGGGCTCAGGAACACTTCAGAAAACCACTCTCAGTAACTACAGTTTGTCGGTACATCTGTGAGACGTGCGTGTTAAAACTCTGCTATGCAAAGCAAAAGCCATTTATCAACAACACCCAGAAATGCCGCCGGCTTCGCTGGGCCCAAGCTCATCTAAGATAGACTGATGCAAAGTGTAAAAGTGTTCTGACGAGTCCACATTTAAATTAGTTTTTTGGAAACTGTGGACGTCGTGTCCTCCGGAACAAAGAGGAAAATAACCAACCGTACTGATATAGGAGCAAAGTTCAAAAGCCAGCATCTGTGATGGTATGAGGGTGTATTAGTGCCCAAGGCCTGGGTGACTTACACATATGTGAAAACACCGTTAATGTTGAAATGTACATACAGGTTTTGGAACATCATATGTTGCCATCCAAGCAACGTTATCTTCATTACGCAAGACAATCCCAATGGCTTCATAGTAAAATAATGAGGGTACTAGACTGGCCTGCCTGCAGTCCAGACCGGTTTCCCATTGGAAAATGTGTATGAAGCATAATATACCACGACAGAGAACAACTTGAGCTGTACATTAATGCAAATATGGGGAAAAAAATTCCACCTGGAAAATCTTCAAAAATTGGTCTCTTTAGTTCCCAAACATTTACTGAGTGTTGTTAAAAGGACGGGCCGTGTAACAGTGGTAAAAATGCCCCTGTGCCAACTTTTTTGCAATTTGTTGTTGCCGTTAAATTCTAAGTTAATGATTATATGCAAAATAAAATTAAGTTTCTCAGTTCGAACATTAAATATCTTGTCTTTGCGGTCTATTCAATAAAATATAAGTTGAAAAGAATTTGCAAAGCATTGTATTCTGTTTTTATTTACCATTTACAAAACGTGCCAACTTCACTGGTTTTGGGGTGTGTATATACAGGTATAGTTATATCTCAAACAAGGGGGTAATGGATTATCCATCCATTATGAAAATAATACAACAACGGCAAGCTAAACTGTCTACGCACGCGCACACACACACACACACACACACACACAAAGGGCTCTTTGGTGCTCTAAAAAACATTTACAACCATGTTGCTACAATTACAAAAAAAAGGTCAAGTAAAATGGTTATTACCTTCTGTGCTCAAATGGCAGAAGATGTGCTGTCACGAAGCTGAAAAGGGTGGGCAGGCAGAGAGAGGAGGGCACAGGGAGGAGGAAAAGTGTGTGTGGGTTCCCTTTCCTCCCTAAGTCCACAGCAAATCCCTCCTTCTTTCCAGGCTAGATTGTTTGCTTTTTTGGACCCATATTGAGTAACAAAATGAACGAAACTTAAGGAATGGCGAGAAAAGAAACACGCTGAAGCACTGAGACGTGGGGACCGAGTAATGGACTGCGTTACCAGGATGTGACGAAGGGGGCTCCGCCTCTCCAAAATGGTGTGTACTATACCACACAGGAAGTGATGTCATAAAAATGGCAATGCCCTAAGGCGTCCATAGGCACTCAAAATGAATGAATGACGCATTCGTACATCGCGACACGGTTCGCACATACGTCCCAATTTAAAAGTTTGTAAACCGAAAAGTTCGCAAATAAAGGAGTTAGGTAAATCGATGTCCCACTGTACTTTGTTCGTTGTCGTTCCACTCACCCTGCTCCTTTTTAAACTCGTTCTCCGTCATAAAGAAGGGTTTCATCAGCTCTCCGACGGGCGGCTGGATGGACACAAAGAACTTCCTGGTGTGAGTGCTGCGAAAACAATAACATGGTTTGTTTCAATGTTACATAACGCAGGCAGGTCAGAGTGTGTCACATGACCCACACACTTTAGGCTGGGTGGGAGACCGTTACTTCCTCGCACAGTCGGAAAATAAGGTTAGTTTCACCGCGAACAACAATATTAAATAAAGGTCCCATATAATAGTAATTTATTTAAAAAATGTATTTTTGTGTATATCATAGTAAAGCTCCCACGTTCGTTGCCGAATAAGGGAAAGTTGATTGTCTTTATTTTAAGATGTGTAGCAAAACCTTGGAAATGTTTACCGTTCACATTTAAACCAATACAGTTCCAATTCCCGGTACCTGGGTAGCGATACCGGTACTCAACGATACCAATTTTCTGTACTTTAATGTGTGTTAATAATAAAATATATTTTTTTATTACAACATATAAAAAGGAGCTGATTATGATAACTGCTATCCAGTTATATAATGTTTTATTGTCACATTTTTGAGTCTCATTTGCAAGTATGACATTAAATTGCAATTGCTGCTTCAAGTCCAAGACATTAGGTGGCAGTAGTGTATAGTTTATGGTGTTTGTTTTTTTGCTGTGCCCTATAAGTATTAATACTGTAAGTATTGTATTTATTACGCACATAGTGTTTGATTGTAACATGCATCTTAGTTGTAGTTTTAATTGACACATTTGGAAATTTCTAATGTTAATCAGTAGCATTTCAAAGACAATGTGTATTAGCATTAAGCTAGCGCATTTTTGGAAAAATAAAGCCTCACTTTACCTACGTTGGAGCTTTTTTTGGGTAAATTTCTTTGTTGGCATTGACAATTGCAACATTACCGTGAGGTAGTTTGGCTGAGTCCGCTCCCAGTGCCAAAGTGTGAGGAGCCGACGGAGTCTGCAACCTGGCGTGGCGTCACATGCAACTCAGGTACCTTAACATAGCATCGTTGAGTTTTATGTGAATCGGTGCCCGGTAGCACCGAAGGGCTTCGGTCGATGCCAAAAAAAAGGTACCAGATTTCTGACAGAGGTTACTTTTTTAAATTTCTTTTTTGGGGCGGCATGGCGTAGTGGGTAGAGCGGCCGTTCCAGAAACCTGAGGGTTGCAGGTTCGCTTCCCACCTATTGACATCCAAATCGCTGTCGTTGTGTCCTTGGGCAGGACACTTCACCCTAGCCCCCGGTGGCGCTCACACTGGTGAATGAATGATAGGTGGTGGTCGGAGGGGCCGTAGGCGCAGACTGGCAGCCACGCTTCCGTCAGTCTTCCCCAGGGCAGCTGTGGCTACAGATGTAGCTTACCACCACCAGGTGTGAATGAATGATGGGTTCCCACACTCTGTGAGCGCTCTGAGTATCTAACAATAGAAAAGCGCAATATAAATCTAATCCATTATAATTATTATTATTACAAAGTTTTGGGCATTAATAAGAAGCAGTATCATGTCCGCGAGGGAAGTTTTTTCCTGTATGATGTCAGGGTAAGATTTAAGCGTTGGAGCGCCTCTTCTCTCATAAGTAGAACAAACGTGTGCTTATTAATTGGCTCCAGAGCACAGGTGTTCAATGTGTGGCTTGCAGCTCAAAGGTTAGCGTTTTAATGTTAGCCTGCTAGCTTTTTTGCAAATTTTGCAGGTATACACCTCAGCATCAAATATTTTGCTACTTGACAAATCATACCTGTAAGCATGCTAACGTTAGTATGTTAGTTTTTCTTTTAGGCAATTATGTAGGTATAGACACACTTTAGTCATATTTGGGTACTTGATGCATGCCAACATCAACATGCTAGCTATTTTTAGATATTTTAATGGGTATTCATCTCAGTGTCATATTTTGGTATTTCACTAATGCTAACTCTAAGCATGCTATTGTTAGCATGTTAGCATACTACTGTCAGCAGGCAAGCTTTTTTATCTTTTTTCTCATATATTTTGTTACGTGACACTATCCTGCCATCATGCTAACTGTTAACATTAGCATTCACACAAAATTTTTACTTAAGTTGCATTTTCTAGTTTTTGAAAAAACATACATATTGTTCTGGTTTTTAAGGTGAAAACTACCAAAACATGCTCCCCCCTTTATTTGTCACTCTGTGGCCCTTAGTGGAAAAAAATGATGCACCCTTGCTCTTGTGGTACATATTACTATTAAAACATCTTTAAAAAGGCACTTTTACATTATAGGTGTGTTACGGTTGCACATAGTGTGACTCCAGGGTGCAGAAACCGGCAAGTAAAAATAATAGTCAATAATGAAAAACTCCACGAGTGGATCCAAACTTGGCGAAGGAAGAAGCAAAAACACAAACAGTATCTACCCTCCTGATTGGCAATCAAAGACAGCTGAACCTCCTAAATGCCAAACCAGGAACAGGTGAGGAGAACAATACTTGCAAGACAAGCCAAAACAGGAAGTGGAACAAAAAAAAGAGTGCTGGACAGTAAAAAACACCAAATACAGAAACATAATAAACTGAAAGGATCATGACAAGGGGAGCTTTTGATTATATTTAAGTGTTATAGTTTTCAAATGGGTACCTCAACTGCTGAGAGTACCAGGTGTCCAAATTCTAACAAAGTCTTACCACAGCTGGAAGTTTGCCGCTTGTGTGGAGTCGCAGAAGTCGATGCCCATCTGGGCTGTGGCTGACTCCCCCGCAGGCAGCAGCTCTGTGGTTGAAAAGGGAGGTGGAAAGGCGGAGTCAGTGACGATAAGGATAGAAAAAGCAAAAACTCGTCACTAGCCGATTTCCGGGAACTCTTTGACCCTCATCCCGGACTGCAGCTTCACGTCTTCCATGTGCAGGTTCTTGGCGTCGGCGGCGGCGCTGTTGGTGAACTGCATCTGCACCGCCACCATGTTGGCGTCGGCGCCGAACGGCTGTCGGCTGAAGCAGTACTCCACCGACAGTCCCTCGCCCGTGATGCGGTGCAGAAGCTCGTAGCTCTTCTGGCCGCTGCAAGGCGAGGTGGCCTGCGAGGCGAGGGAACGGCGTGAGGAAACGTCAAATACTTCCTTCAATGTATGATGACACTGTATAGCTGACCAGTTTAATTACAGTAGTCTGTGTACAGCTTGTACGGTATTGTATTGATTGTCATCTCTCCCGTTCAAAGGCAAAACCGAGTAACTCAATTTTGGTCAAAACTGAGCTGATAATAATTTTGGAGTTCCTAGGTGATATGCTTTACATTAGTGTATGCGATATTGTGAATTTGTTCCGTAAGTAAGCTGTTATGCGCATGGCAGGACCTAGCAACTGCCACATAACAGCGTAGATACAACAGAAAAACCTAGTATCTCAAGGGACCAATCAGAGCTTCTTTGTCAGTCGCCTTATTGTCTTTAATGAGACATTTGCACCAATGGGGGCCGACGGTCAACCTGATTATGTGATATTATGGCACGAGGGGATATTTGGAAGATTAGCCCAGGACGTTGCAAGCACCTTCATTAAATGTATTGTTCTTGATTTTTCCCCTTGCATACTCTTTTGGGCAGATAACTGTGGAGGTCAAAATAAAAACTGGACGCTGTACACGGCTCTTGCCCAATGTGCAAACGCAGAATGGGGCCCACCCGAGATTGTGATAAAATATCTGGAGAAAGGGCACACGTTCATGAGAGCAGATTCAATCCATGGCTCAATCGGCAAGAAAATGAAAGCTCAAGAAAACATCTATACGTTTGATGACTTTGTAAATCTTTGTAAGACAGCGTCAAGATAGATTGGTTTTCCTTTGTTTTCTCAAAATCAGCTAGAAGTGAGTTACTAGGTTTTGCCTTTGGACGGGAGACCTAGGAAGTGTTTTAGGGCTCATTATCAGTTTCCCAAGGAGGGGGGGTGGGGCATGTTCTGCTTCAGTGTCACAGGAGATATTGGAATTCATCATCACTGAAGCAGAGGTGCAGCAAAACATGGCTTAAAAAAATCAATATTAAGACAATAAAAATGGATATTATTTTGTTACAAAACAGTATTTATCTATTGCCATATTGCTATTTTTCCCCACCCTACTTTGTACTCACTTATGTTGCCAGCTATTTGGAAAATAATGGCTGTGTTGACTCAAATGAGAGTAATTATATACTGCTCTCTTCTTAATTTAATCGCTTTAAATCATATCTAAACTACTTAAAGTGTACAACCTTGTCAAATAATATGATTCTTACTTATTTAACACATAAACCTTAGGCTTAGGTCAGGCTGATTAGAAAAATAATTACCAATCATAAAAGGGACGCTGATTAAAAATACATTTCGTTGTGCTTAAATAAATCAACTGACTTAATAATGAATAATTTTAATAAATATGTTTCTTAACTGTCAAAAATGAATAAAAGTAAGGCGCTAACCCCTACACAACAGCTAAGCACACAAGCTAAACATTCCTAAGAAGTGTCATTAATTGAAGAATATCAGTCTTAAACATATTTGTCAACATAAGCAACCTAGTAACAAACATGTCCACATCATTCAACTTATTGCATCATGCACTGAACTTAATCATTGTGACCACTAGGTGTCTAAACAACAAAAATGACCACGACACTTCAACTTAAAAACAGCATAATTGCATTCCGGTTAATAATAAAAGGGTTAGTGATTTTCCAACTGTGATGGTACGCCAAAGAATCACTCAAATATTCAAACACTGTTACTCTTCAAACTGTGTGTAATTTTATAGTAGGCAAAATAAATAAAACCTCTTCCTTGTTTTAGTTAATATGTAGGCCTATTATGCTACTGTATTTTAATGTTGGTCATTATGGTGGCATTTGGAGAGTCAAGTGTTTTCTGAGGTGGTACTTGGTGAAAAAACGTCCGTTGTTCTGTACTTGACCATACCTTTTCCAACATTCCACACACCAAAATATCAAACATATGTACTGTATGATTCCTGCTGATATAGTATCAAATCTATATCGGTATCGCCCAATACTCGAGGCGCCGATATTGGTTAGTCAGGGAAGCGAAAAAGTTGTATTGGGACACTCCTACTTAAAAACACGGCCCACTGGCACATTTTCACTTTGGGGCAAAACGTTTGGGGACCCTCATCTAGACTCTGTTTAGTCCTGTAAGTTGGACTTCAAGGAGACAAGCAAAATAACAACTTGTGCAAGCGTCCAGAAGATTCGCCCTCGGTACAGTCAAGGGAAAGAAACAAGACGACCGGAGTGGTCATGTGTGCTTACTAGGGGTGTAACGGTACACAAAAATTTCGGTTCGGTACGTACCTCGGTTTAGAGGTCACGGTTCGGTTCATTTTTGGTACAGTAAGAAAAAAACAAAATATAATTTTTTGGGGTTATTTATTTACCAAATTTGCAAAATCTTCCACCAAAGATATTTTTCTTAGTGGAATATTTGATGTGAAGTAATCGGAACCTTAGATAGGTCAATAATTCCTAATAACATTGATTTTGATTCAACATTATGTTTTGAGCAATGACAGTTTGAAAGAAAAAAAACTGCTTTGTTTTATTAGTCAACATTGCAACTTTTTCTAAATTACATTTAACCTTCAAGCTTTTTTATTTACCTTTTGTTATTTTTTTGTTTATTTAAATAGTATTTTTAGAATGTGCCTCCGGGGCACACTTCTGACACCCCTGCTATAGATGCTAAAAAATTTAAACTGATAAATACATTAATAAAAAGCAGAGCCTGGAGACGCAAACGCGTTTATCATAACTCTCTCGCTCTCTGCTCCTCCCTCACGAATGTTGCTGCCGTGCAGCACTTTTTGTTTTGTTTTTAACCCCTTCTTAACCCTGAACGTACATTGTTAATACACGCAACCATAACTCAAAATGCCGGACATTTGAGGCATTTAAGAAATTCCGCTTGGACAGTCTCACAAAAGAAGACATTTCCGGTGAAAAGAGGACGTATGGTCAGTCTATCCTAGTCCTCTTTTGCTAGCATGCTAGCAGCGACCGGGTTAGCATAGACTGACCATACGTCCTCTTTTCACCGGATATGTCCTCTTTTGCGGAGCTGTCAGGGCGGAGTTTCTTAAATGCCTCAAATGTCCGGCATTTTGAGTATTGTCTACGCTACTTAATATGTCCGTGTCGTTCGTTACACCTCCGCACTGAACCGAAACCCCGGTACCGAAACGGTTCAATACAAAAACACGTACCGTTACACCCCTAATGCTTACACAACGGCCTCTGGCGTGGGCGGGACCTCTTGTTTTTCCGCCTACTTGTTTGATGTTAATATGTCTGGTTGTTCACGAGTGAGGGAAGAGTGGATCGTGAGATCGACAGGCGGATCGGTGCGGCGTCTTCAGTAATGCGGACTTTGTACCGATCCGTTATGGTGAAGAAGGAGCTGAGCCGGAATGCAAAACTCTCAATTTACCTGTCTATCTACGTTCCCATCCTCACCTATGGTCATGAGTTTAGGGTCATGACCGAAAGGATAAGATCACGAGTACAAGCGGCCGAAATTAATTTCCTCCACCGGGTGGCGGGGCTCTCCCTTAGAGATAGAGTGAGAAGCTCTGTCATCCGAGAGGAGCTCAGAGTAAAGCTGCTGCTCCTCCACATCGAGAGGAGCCAGATGAGGTGGTCAGGAATCCACCCGAACTCCTCCTTAGGGAGGTGTTTAGGGCACGTCCAACTGATAAGAGGCCACGGGGAAGACCCAGGACACGTTGGGAAGACTATGTCTCCCGGCTGGCCTGGGAACGCATCGGGATCCCCCGGGAAGAGCTAGACGAAGTGGCTGGAGAGAGGAAAGTCTGGGCTTCCCTGCTTTGGCTGCTGCTCCCGCGACCTGACCTCGGATAAGCGGAAGATGATGTATGGATGGATGGATGGATGGATGGATGGATGGATGTCTGGTTGGTGATGGTGGCTGAAATGTGATAAATTGGTGAAGGTGTGTGCTTACCGTGGGTGAGAGAACGCTGTCAGACAAAGACAAACCCTCCAGGTCGGTCACCAGGCTGTTGGACAGGAACGCGTTGACAGGCGTCACTTGAGGCGAAGGTGCAGGTTCAACTGAGAAGGACAAAGTCACGCTTACGAGTTGTCGCCATGACGGGTGTTACTGATAAACATACAGTACAGGCCAAAAGTTTGGACACACCTTCTCATTCAATGCGTTTTTTTTACTTTCATGAAAAAAACTCTGGTTTTGTATTTTTGTATCATCCCGTGAGGTATATATTATTATTTTTTTTCGGTTTGTACTTCATGAAGTTTTGCACTTGTTTTTTTTGTGTTTTTTGTTTGTTTTCATTATATTTAGATGTATCTGTTGGGTTTGTATGCTTGTGAATCTGGGCTATCCATTAATTACTTAATGTGTTGAAGGGGGCAGGAAATATAAGATTTTCTTCATCCTGTTCCTTCTCAAGCGTAGGCGAGTAAATATGTGTTTTGTTGCTGAAGTTTAATTGTCTATTGATCAAAAATGCACATCAATGAAGGAGATAAATAAAAAAATTAAATGAATGAAATGAAGGCATCAAAACTATGAATGTGGAGTTGTGTACTTGACAAGAAAAGGTGAAATAACTGAAAACATGTTTTGTATTCTAGTTTCTTTTAAATAGCCGCCCTTTGCTCGGATTACTGCTTTGCACACTCTTGGCAATCAGAGCACAGGGTGGCTATTTTGAAGAAACTAGAATACAAAACATGCTTTCAGTTATTTTACCTTTTTTTTTGTTAAGTACATAACTCCAGATGTGTTCATTCATAGTTTTGATGCCTTTGGTGACAATCTACAATGTAAATAGTCATGAAAATAAAGAAAACGCATTGAATGAGAAGTTGTGTGCAAACTTTTGGCTTGTACTGTATGTGGGTGAAAAAAAAGAAAACTCACAATCGTCAAGATCGAGCAGCGACATTTCTTTCTTTTCTTTCTTGTTGTCTTTTTTGACGGGCTTAGGAGGAGCTTTTGATTCCATTGTCTGCAAGAAGAGCAAAGATTGATCAGCACAATGTATCCAAGCAGACATGATCCAAGTGCATGGAAAGCACAATTGGTCTTAATAAAAAATGCTGAGTTGGCACCTTTTTCTTCTTTTTGACCTCCACCTCAGACTCAGAGTCCTCCGATTCCGATTGGCTGCTTTCAGAATCGCTCTCCTCGTCCTCCGATTCCGACTCGGACTCGCTCTTGCGTTGTTTACTCTTCCTCGCCCGCTTCCTCTCTTCCTCCTCACTGCTCTGCTCACTGCAGGAAGCGATGATGTCATCAAAATGAGCGGAGGTGATGAAATACTTCAAAAACAAACCTTTCACTTTCTTGCACCGGCTTCTTGAAATCCTTCTTCTTCTTCATCTTCTTCTCTTTTTCGTCCTCTTCTTCCCCCGACTCGGAAGCTTCTACGCTCTCCTCACTCACTGATCCAGAGCCGCTTTCTCCACTCCCGCTTCCACTTTCAGAGCCACTGGAGTACGACTCTGGGACGGAGTCAAAGGACCAATCAGCATTCTTTCAGAACGTGGAGGCTAACAGCTAAGGGGCGGGGCTTTGATGCGCCGAAAGCAAGAAGCGACTGTAAACTTGGGAAATGGTGCCCAAGTTCAGATGATAGGGGGTTAAGTCTTTGGGTACATAACAAGTCGATCTGATTCCAGGGTTGACGATTCGATTCAGAATCGATTCTCGATTCAAACCATTTCGCAATGGATTATTTGGTAAAATAATTATAAACAAACTTAACAACTTACAGGTTAAAAAAAAGTGTATTTGGTCCTTTTGAAGATGACCTACAGACAACTTTTTTAAAATTGATTAAGAATTTAAAAAAAATAATTTTCAAAACTATGAATCAGGATGAAAAAGAATCGCGATTCGGATGTAAATTAATTTTTTTTGTGCACGCCTACTGGTTGAAATGACATAATAGTGCATGATTCTACACAATAATCTGCCTCATTCTTGTCCGAGTGCGTGCTGCTGATTGCAGAAACTGTGACACGCTGAGTAAGGAATACCAGCTAGTGTAGCCGTATGAGAGTATGTTGCCTAACTTCACGCATGTTAGACAATTAATTTGCTCAGAGGGCCGCTTTTAACCGTGAATAAAATATGAATATTCATAAGGATTTGCCTCAAGACGTTGTTGCACAATTGAATTTGATTTGATTTTTTTTTTACATATACTGTTAAAAAAAAAAAGAAAACAAGATTTTAAGTAAAAAAACAAAACAAAACTGTCAGTTCAGTCACCCAAGTCTTATGGTGGTATTTTACTCAAAACGGAAAAACTGGACACTTTATATTTGTTACATTATTAGATAGTACATTTCAAAATGTTTTTCAAATGTGAAATATTTGTGACTGCATGCAGTATATGTTATTTTTGTCAAAATGGAAATCGAAAGCTAAAGTATTGATGCATATTAGTGCGAGGTTTACACGGGCCACATAAGCAATGTGGCGAGCCAGTCATGGGTTTGCCTTAAGAGCTGCGCTGGCCAGTGAGTTGACACCCCAGCTCTTTTAGCTCATTGGCTTACACTGCTCAACTGAACTTTTAAACAGTGGGGATGTGTGGGGTTCGGCTCCAAGCCTGTGCAGTTGATCACTGTTCAAGATATTAAGATACTTTTTTTTTATAAATAAAGAAAAAACAAAAGAAAAAAAGAATAAATAAATTACAAGTCAAATACAAATAAATAAATAATCACAAAATAATAACAAAATGGGGGGAAAAAAGCAATGAATTGACAGTCCAAGACTTTTAGCTCATTGACTAGCACTACTCAACCAAACATTCAAACAGTGGGGATGTGTAGGATTCGTCCCCGAGCCTGTGCAGTTAATCACTGTTCAATATTCTAAGAATAAATAAAGGGAAAACAAATAAAAAAATAAACGAAACAAATAAAGATAAATAAACAATTATAAAATAGTAATAAAACATTTTTAAAGGCAATGATTTGACACCCCAGGGCTTTTAGCTCATTGGCTAACACTGCTCAACTGAACTTTCAAACAGTGGGGATGTGTGTGGTTCGACCCAGGTCCTGTGCAGTTGATCACTGTTTAATATAATAAAGTAAAAAAAGAATAAATGAAAAACTTAAAAATCAATTTAAAGTACACAAATAATAAAAGAAAGTTAAAGAAAAAAGGCTGACATCCCAGGGCTTTTTAGCTCATTGCCTAACACTGCTCAACTTATCTTTCAAACACTGGGGATGTGTGTGTGTTTCGAGCCTAGGCGTGTGCAGTATGATCACAGTTAGTTGTCAAAATTAAAATAAAAGAAAATAATTCATAAATTACAAAAATGTTTTGGCAGTAAATAAAGTTATAATAATAAAACAAAAATAAACATTAAAATAATACTGATATTTTTCACTTATTAACAGTTTAACCTCAATATTCTACATCTCACTCTTTTCAAGACAGTTTCTATCAGCGTCCTCTCACATGGATTCAACAGGTTAGAGCAGGCCTGGGCAATTATTTTGACTCAGGGGGCCAAATTTAGAGAAAAAAATGTGTCTGCGGGCTGGTATATCTGATTTTTAGGAACACTCATACAAAACCTCACAATGTCTGATTAAATGCTAAAAACATTATAACAGACCGCCTTAAAAAACTAAATGAAATGTATTTTTTTTTACAGAATGAGACACCCAAAATGTACATGAAAATAAAGAATGTGGGATTTACAATATTAACCATGAACGACAAAACACTGAATATTGACAACATATGAACGTCACACCCGCTCTTGATGGACATATTTTACAATCAAGCGAAACGCAACAAACAGCAAAATATGAATGTGAAGGGTAAAAAAAAACAACCTACAATTTAATGTACGTATCTGACATATTACTAACTTTTACAACTTTGTTGTAAAAATCTCCTTCCGTGTCTGTCCCTGACACCCGCATTTCAGGCTGGCCACGCTGGAAACACTCTGTGGAAACGCTGTCCACCCACACTGTTTGTTTCCTCGTCACTTAAATTACCAGAGTAACTAGTCCATCCATCCATCCATTTTCTACCGCTTGTGCATTTCAGGGTTGCAGGGGGTGCTGGAGCCTAGCTCAGCTGGATAGTAACTAGTATATCATGCAAAAGCACAGATTGCAACCATTGAAATACTTTGTATAGTTCAAGATTTATGGTCATTTGAAAACATCATAATGGCAGCTAGTTTTCATCTTAAAAATCTACAAAAAATATTTGGGACTGTCCGACGCGGCCAGATTAAAAATCTTAATTCGGCCCCAGGGCCTTAATTTGCCCAGGTCTGGATTAGAAGGATTCCAAGGTGGCTTAAAAACTCACCACTGTCGGCAGACTCGGTCGGCCCGGACTCGCCCTCAGAGTCAGAGTAGAAGGGCTTCTCCACCTTCTTCTCCTTCCTCTTCTCCCGGCTGCTGCACTTAGTCCACTCGGGCACCTGTAGAGCCGAAAGATGAGCGTCAGGCCGGGGGCCACAAAGCCCCGAGACAGAAGCGACGACGCGACAGCAGCAGCACGGCCATGGAAGCCAGACAGATGAAGCCGGCTGTCCCGCCTGCCGCGGCGTAGTCTAGTCGGCCCTAATAACCAATGTTTGTCAAGACGGAAGCAAGCGCCAGGTGACGGCTTCATGGCCAGTTGCAGAGATGTGTTTGTTTTTGTTCCACACCATTAAGAGAAGTGATGTCTTTGGAGACGCTTCGCTGCGTGACCACACTACAGTCAGCTAATGAGAGCTTCTCCCTAAGAGGGCCTTCTCTAAAACAATCACTTCTTTAATGGCAGAGACTGAGGAAAGAAGGGGGGAAGGGGTGGCGTTCAGCTGAGCTAAGCACAGAACAGCGACTATATCAGGCAAAAGGGGCAGGGGAGGGGGGCTTAAGAGCACTGGGGGGTGGGGGAAAGGGGGTTTTGCCGCTAAAATGGTTGGATGTGGCGCTAACTGACTCACGCTGGTCAATGTTGTGACTCGTTCAAGCAGCGTAAATACCTGGCGGGCGTGGGGGGAGAAAAGAAAGATGGGGATGGAGGTGAGATGGAGGGGAAGATTCGAGAGAAAAAGAAGAAAAAAAAGTAAAACATCAGGAGACGTAACGAGACAAGCAAAGGAGAATTTCTGGCTCTAAAAGTGGGGCGGAACCCTTGACAACAGTTAACCTACAGAGACATAGGCGCAGTTTGTTTAGAACCACAGTAGAGTCCCGCTGTTTGCAGGGGGTTACGTTCCGAGACCTACCGCGTATGGCGAGGAATGTAGATGTGCGTAGAAAATAATATTCTTGATGAACGACAATGGAAGACAAAGAGATTGCAAGATGTCGGAGAAAAGCACGTCTACATAATCCGCTCAACTTCCGATTTAGTCGGTCACATTGCCGCATCGACTGTCGAAGCTCTTTCTTGCACTCACGTTACATCCTCATGTGGTAGATTCAGATTCGAAAGTACTTTATCATTCCCCAAGGGAAAATTGAGAATTTCAGCACAATCCCATTCAAGATCAGACAAACATTACAGGGAGACAGAAAAAGGATCGCTGACGGGTCTGCCAATTTCCGGCGTCCCTTACAAAAAATAGGTGATAAACAGGTAAACGATGGGAAGGAGCAGGGGGAAAGTAAAAAAATATTCAGTCATAGGCTGGACTCCTGGGAAGGGGTCCAGACTGAGGCCAAGGGAAAAAAACACTCAGCATAGCACACGTAACCAGTTACATAGAATCAACAAAACTTGCAACTGAGCGGAGGGAGAGGGAGCCACGTAGGCAGGCTATTTTTGCCATATCTACACATTTTAAGTGGTATTAACACATTTTATAAATATTTACGAGGGGTATAAATCCAATGATTCTTTCTGATCCGATTCCCGGGGTGACAATTCGATTTTGGAATCAATTTTCATTTCAACACTATTCTGTAATCATACTGATTCTCGCAATGTATTATTTGGTTTAATAAATAGAATGACACTTTTTCAAAACATGTTACACATTAAAAAGTCCCTACTGGTTGCATCGAGATGGCCTAAAATTAAAATCTGATCCTCATAAAGAAAATTCACAAAATGGTTAAAGTTTTTTTTATAAATCAAGCTTAAAAAGAATTATGAATCGATTTAGAATCAGGATGACAAAGAATCGCAATTCGGATGTGAATCTATTTTTTTTTTGTGCACCCCTAATATTTACTGTCTTACGGTGAATGAGATATGTTTTCAATTTAAAAATGGCCTTTTTTCCAGATTGATTTAAAAATATATATATAATTCAGTAAGTGCTGACTGACGACCAGGCAGAGATCAACTGTCTTTTCATCCATTTCAAAACAAAGGCACAATGGGAAAGTAGATATTTTTAAAAGGCGATTTGGCAATATTTACGACAATATTTGAAGTTGAAGGTTCACGCGCAAAACACAAAAATCACAACACTCCATTAACACCACATTTGTGAAGTGTTCACAAATGCAATTTTCATGCACAATCAATTTGACGCAAGGGAGGAAAATATCGCTTTGTTGGTTCGACCGTTCTCTAGCCCTGCTGGCTCTGTCACGGCAAATTTCTTCCCCCCTACAAAAACCTTCGCCCGGAAGAAATTTGGCGTGACAGCCCCTCTAATGCTTGAAGGACCCCAATGAGGGTGGAAGGACCTTAAAGCAGCCCACACAGCTGCCTGTTTTAAAAGCATTATAATTGGCTGATTGTCATTGGTGAAAAATAACGGTGAGGAAAAAATATTAGCATTCCAGCATGCTAACCTTTCAAGCTATTTTTGCAGCTGTAACCCTCAAGAGTCATATAACTTGGTATTGTCACGCCCTCATTGGGGTCCTTCAGGCATTAGAGGGGCTGTCACGCCAAATTTCTTCTGGGGGGAAGGTTTTTGTAGGGGGGAAGAAATTTGGCGTGACAGCTCCTATCTGTCTCGCTTTCCTCCGGGGAGTTTTTCCTTGCCTCTTTCGCCAAAGTGCGATTTGCTCATGTCTTTATTAGAGCTTAATGCATGTGTAAAGTGAGATTGGTACTAAAACAGGAAGTAAAAAAAACTCTGGACTTTTTACTTCCTGTTTTATTTTGATAGGTACTTCTTTATGTTTGTACTAATGCTGTTTCTTATTGTTTTGTTCGTTCATAGGCAACATAACAACCATGAGTTGGCCGTTTGTACTCGGGAGAAAGGCTGCAGAGGGAAAGAGAGGGCACGCATTAAGGCAAACAACCACTGCACTCCCAAACTCAGGGGAGGGCACCTCTCGCCAGTTTCCCAGCAGGCCGATTCGCCCCTCGCCGGTAGTTATGACCTCCTCTGTCTGTGTGTGGGAGGGGGAGAAATCCTGTCAGAGAGGGTTCTGGCTTTGAGAATACGCGCCATTCTCTGGATTTCATTTTTTAAAATAGTTTCCCCAACAACAACCTCCTCTTGACATCTGCATCACAGGGACATGCCGGGTTAACAATACACACCTGCATGGTTAAAAGAAGTATGGCAGCACAAATCAAAGCTCCTTGAATTCCAAATCAAGCATTTGTTTTGATTTTGACACAGCAGGCCTGGCTCCAAGTTTTGACTTGAGGTAAAACAACAACAACACATCATTGGTTATGAGGAGGCAACGGCACATGTAGTGGTCAAGATGGAGAGTCAGGGGCCTGGTCATCTACACCACTTTAAAATGCCACAACAAATATAATTAAATAATAAAAAGTAGAGTGGGACATACTTTGATTTTCTTTGAAAATTATGTCTCACAATTAGTGTTACTTTTAACAAGTAATTAATGATAGTTACTCATTACTTTGCAAAAAAGTAATTGATATACCTATGGAATTACTAGGTAAAGTAATTATTGTTACTTAAAAAATTATTAAATATCTGATGTCTCATGAGAGCAGATTGTGTGTATGTGCCTTTAAAAGGTGGTGCCTGTTGCTAAATGATGTCAGCGCCCAGACAGAGCAGTATTAGCTTAGCTGTTTTTGTTAGATCAGGCTTGCAGTTTGCGGGCAGTTATGTTGAATCTTCTCACTTGATTGTGTTGGCGCTAGTCAAAGAGATTTAGTGTGCTTTAATTGCTGTAGTCCCCTTGTCCACAAACAAAATATTGTAGGATTGCAAGCTTGTTTCTTCAAAAATTGATTTGTTTGTTACTCCCTCAAAGTAGTAATAAGAGGAGTCTCTGTATTTGTGTGGGTACTTACATGTTGTTTGTTGTGTGATGTTGTCTTCTTCTATTTGATATCAAGTTAATTTTAGTGTGGTGCTGGTTGTTGCTTTCATTAGTAAAACATTATTTCCTGCGTTGAACTTACTGTGCTTTTAACACTGTCTTGTTAACATAAAACCACATCAAAAGTAGCGTGTTGTGTGACATCAAATTTCTCGGCAACGGCGTTGTAACATAGTATGGGCCAAACGTTTGGACACACATTTCAAAAGCTTTTTTATTTTATTTTCATGACTATTTACCTTAGATTGTCACTGAAGGCATCAAAACTATGACACCTGTGAAGTGAAACCCATTTCAGGTGACTACCTCTTGAAGTTCATTGAGAGAATGCCAAGAGTGAGCAAAGCAGTAATCAGAGCAAACGGTGGCTATTTTGAAGAAACTAGAATATAAAACATGTTTTCGGTTATTTCACCATTTTTTGTTAAGTACATAACTCCACATGTGTTTTGATGCCTTCAGTGACAATCTACAATGTAAATAGTCATGAAAATAAAGACAACTCATTGAATGAGAAGGTGTGTCCAAACTTTTGGCCTCTACTGTACATTAAAGTAATTAATTAGATTACTCATTACTAGTAAAAGTAATGCCGTTATTTGGAGTACTGCTCACAAGGGATGTAAAAAAAAAAAAAAATTTCAAATGATTAGCGATTTTTATTTGTAACGATTCCTAATCGATTCAGAATTATTATTTTTTTTATCTGTCCTGTCCAGTCAGGCAAATCATATTGTTGAAGTAGCTGCCCATATCTTCAGTACAGATTGACTTTAGAAAATACAAATGTTGGATACTCTAGTTGCCTAATCTGTATTTGACTTTATTAAATGTTTGGGTAGAATTTTACTAAACAAAACCAGTTTTCTTTTAAGTCTTATGTATCACAGTTTTTGCCTATTTTATGGAGGAATGTAGTTAATCATATTGATATCGCTACCCCCAAGAATTTAATCGAATTGTTTGGTGCCTTAAGATCCCCAGCCCCACTGCTCTAAGGTCAAACAAAAGAGGTCACAGAGGCACGACTTTCGAGGTTGTACTGTTTAGGGCAGGGATCTCAAACTCAATTTACCTGGGGGCCACTGAATGCAGAAACTGGGTGAGGCTTGGCCGCAAGAAAAGATTTCTTAAAAAAATCTAACATGCACTTTTTAATGAATTCACCTTCTTTGAATTGCTTTCCCTCCCTAGAAACACACTTGCCAACTCTCGCGATCTTTCCGGGAAACACCCGAATATCAGTGCCCCTCCCGACAATCTCCCGGGGATATCATTCTCCCGGTTTACACCCGGATAACAATATTAAGGGCGTGCCGTGATGGCACTACCTTTAGCGTCCTCTACAACCTGTCGACTCGTCCGCTTTTCCACCATACAAACAGTGTGCCGGCCCAATCACATGTTGTATGAGGCTTTAGCAGACCTACGGAAGTGACTGCAAGACATACTTAATCAACAGCCATACAGGTCACACTGAGGGTGGCCGTATAAACAACTTTAACACTGTTACAAATATGCGCCACACTGTGAACCCACACCAAACAACAATGACAAACACATTTCGGGAGAACATCCCAGTTGTTTATACGGCCACACTCATTGTGACCTGTGTGGCTGTTGATCAAGTATATATTGCAGTCGCTTACTGCGTCTACAGAAGCCAAATACAACATGTGGCTGGGCTGGCACGCTTTTTGAACATGTTTTAGAGGACGTTAATAGCAGTGCTTCCACGATATTGTTGTTTGGTTGAAATTTGGGAGAATGATTAACCATGGAGGGGCACTAAAAATTGAGAGTCTCCCGGAAAAATCTTGGGTATACAAGCATGACGTTGTAAAGCGGCATTCATGTAAAACTTGCGGGCCGCACCAACATTAAATTCTCATATTAAGGTGCGGGCCGCAAAATAACGTCTCGCCGGCCGCAATTGGCCCGCGGGCAACAATTGGCTCGCAGGCCGCGTGTTTGAGACCCCTGGTTTAGGGTCATCTTTAGCGTAGTTGAAAGACAGCGTGTTGTCTCCTTGTGCTCTCCCTTGACCAGTTCATGTGCTTTTGCCTTAAACATGGGTGACAAGACAAAAGGCGGCGGCGGGGCGAGTGAGCTGCTGCACAGCATAAGTGACTGTCTTTGTCTGGTTCTTACTGCAAAGAAACTTGCAAACATCTGCTTTGTGAGGCCTTCAGCTCATTCATGGAGCAGCAGATGGAAGCAAAGTAAAGAGGTACAGATGGGCAGTGAGTGGATGGGTGATGTTGAGTGTGAATCCCCGCTGTTTTGACCCCCTGTGGAGCAGGAGCCACACTCGCTCCCCTCCCACCGTCAGTGTGACTGTATGTTACTGTTGCCACTGCACGCACAGACTCCTTCACCTCCACGTTGCGCACGGAGGGATCTGGGGCGGCTTCAGGCCAATCGGGCAACTCCTGGTAGCCCCCGGCTTTGGCGTTCAGCAGGTGGGACAATGAACCCAACTGGAAGTGGTCTCGATCTAGACAGGGACAGCGCTAGGTAATCAGAAGAGGGACAAGTATACAGCTTGTCGTCTCCCATAAGCACTGTACCTTTAAACGGAGACTCGAGGACGGGCGCAGGCTTGAGGGCGAGGAACAGTTTCTTGGCGTACTTGCTGAGCGCTCCGCTCTTCTCGGTGGGCACGATGAGCTGGCGGATGAAGCGTGCCCGATCACGGATGTCGTAGTTCTGGTCGTACTTGGCCAGGTTGAGGACGTACTGTGTCAACAGTTTAGTCTGAGGGAATAAGGAATAAAGTGAGATTTCAGTTCAATTTGGAGTTGCTGCAGTAGTTCTAGTAGACTTAAAACCACTAGTAACAGAAGGAGATTGGGCGACAATAAAGGTTTTTTATCTACGTGAGTGAAAATATGAATTGCTGCATTTTGTTTCCGTGGTACAATCAGAGTTAACTGCACTTATTTTTGGAATTTTACCTATCATTCACAATCCCTATGTAAAACAAGAACACATGTTTTTCTTTTTTTTATGCATTGTAATTTGTGAATATGGAAAGTACGAGGTGGCTAACCTTGAAGCTAATTGGAGTTATCTATTGCACCCATTAAACCCTCTAAAAACATCCAGAAGCTGTCAACAATACTTCATTTATAACTTTGTGACCTGAATATTAACCAAATATTAGCGATATTGTTATCGTAAGTGCTAAAGCAGAGGAACTATTTTTAGCGACACCGTGATCTCAGAGAGCTAAATAGCTTATGTAGCTATTGACAGACTAAGGCGGTGAGCTGCTGCATCGCCTCTAAATTGGTAAAATTAATTCCATCCATTTTTTACCACTTGTCACTTTCGGAGTCACGGGGGTACTGAAGGCTATCCCAGCTGCACACGGCAGAAAGTGGAGTACACCCTGGACAAGTCGCCAGGCCAACACAAATAGACAACAATCACGCTCACGTTCACACACTACGGCCAATGTAGTGTTGCCAATGAACCCTGCCCCCAGGTGTATGTCTTTGAAGGTAAGCAGATGCTGGAGTGCCCGGAAGGTACCCATGCAGTCACGGGGAGAACATGCAAACTCCACACAGAAATACCCCGAGTCTGGGGATTGAACCCAGGACCTCCTTATTGTGGAGCACCTGCACTAACCCCGGTCCACCGAGCTGCAATAAAATTTAATTCTAGATTATAAATCATATTTCTCATTCTCACTTGTAATGTAGCCACCGGGCTGCAATAAAATTAATTCTAGATTATAAATCATACTTCTCATTCTCACTTGTGAAGTAGAAGGTTGTGGCCATAAACTGAGAAGGGGGTCAACTTAGACCCGGAGATCACGAGAAAGACACAAAAAAACTACTGTTTGCGCCATCCTTTTTGTTGGTTGAGGATTATGATTAAATCTTCATCTATACTGGAAAACAAACATCCCATCAGTTGGCATCCCAATGAGCGCAGACATTGTACTGTTTGTGATTGTTTTATTATGTTCGTAGTTTGCATTTTTTTGTTTAACACTTAAGAATAGTGCTACATGCTGGATCTGCTTATCACTACGCTTCTAAAACTTGTAGATCATCCTCCCTATATTCAGGCTCAAAAATATAAGGTTTTTGATCATCATTTGTACCAAAATAGCTGTTGTTAGCTCTCATAAAGTCTGCCATGATTTTTTATAAAAATGGCGAAAGTTGTGATGCGTCTGTGAAATTAATGCAGCACTGTATGCTTAAAATTAGCAAAATACGTCAATATTACATGTTATTATGAATGTGCCTGTTACTACGTTACATATATACTTACGTGTATATAAAAATGTTGATGGAGGTTTGTGGAATATTAGTACTAGTTCATCATTAAAATTATAATAAAAAATAAGGGACCACATCACTTTCATATTAATGTTTGGTAACATCAAATACTCCTTATTTCCATTTATTTACTTTTATAAATTAAAAACCATTTGGGGTCTTACCTTTTATTTGTATCTGATCTGAAGTACATCCTATCCTTCTCTGAGAAAATGTATTCTTTTGTAAAAGTAATATCACCTTCAGTTTTCTGTCAAAGTTCAGTTTGGAGATGTTTTTAAGCTTGGATATACATGTATAATTCTCCATTTTGGCAACTAAATTCATTCATGCAATTAGCAGAGCATTAAAATAACCTTTCTTATATTTGACTTGTGGCTATACAAAACAAAAAAAACACAGCTCGCTTTCTCCTTGAAGAGAGGTAGCAACAGGCACCTGCAAGCTCAAGTATGGCCCCCTCCTCATGGTGAGTCACTATTCTGACTCAGAGTACTACAGCGCCTCTCAGTATGATTTTTCTGTATTTATAGTCTGATTAGCAAGAATAATGATGTCACACTTTCATTAAACATATTATACAGGCTGTAGATTGTACATTGTAAAAAGTAGGGGTGTAACGAGATAGAACAAGAGATTTACACAATATTGTTTGTTGAAAGGCTGTCTCGTGAAGAACGCAGTCAAAAGTAGTTTTATTTTTATTTTTGTTTAATAGTTAATACAAAACATTTTATTTTGTGGTACTTTGTATATGCAATGACAATAAAAAGGAATCCATATCCGCCGGGTCTTGAAGAACACATTTTTTGCGCACACAGGGCTAAACTGCCTCTCATGGACGCCAAGATATGACAGGAAAGCAACCCCGACAATACAGCCGAAGCATTGATACACTTAAGAGACCACTTAAAACCCCCAAAAATATCTCCTCAAAAAATAAATGTAATTGTATTTACTTTACTTTTTATTTTGTGTTTGTTGGTGGAAACATGTTTGACAGTTAAAAGCTCATTGATGCAAAGTTATAGACTTCAAAGTGTACCGGCATTGTTTTGTGACTCAGGAAAATGTAAAAAAAATGTTGTCCAATCATACAGTATACTGTATACCTTGTCAGAGTACAGGAGATTTCTTAAAAGCAGGAGCTTTGTTAGTTATTCTGACTCCCTCGCCTACGAGCCCAACACCTGCCAGTCATGGGCCCTCGGAATTGTGTCATGAGATGTATCGTCCCACCCCCAAAGACCATGCTGAGTGATGACTGCTGAGAAAACTCTGGTCCCGTTGACACTCCACACTAAATATGACTTTTTGCCGCTTAAGTGACACAGATCAGACTTTTTTTGCCTGTCAAAACTCTCCTAAGTGCTTAAAAACTGATCTTTTCACAATGGATCCAGACTACAACAGGAGGAGGTCCGAATCCGATTGGAGTCTCATCTTTTCAAATGTGACTGCAGTCTTATCGGCAATGCTACCGGAATGCGACTTTTTGTCAGCTATGGGCAAGCTACGACATTCCAACGTCTTGTATTTGGGTTTCTGCCCTGTATATGATCAGGAAATGGGCACATTTAGTAAGTTTAACCAAAGAAAATGTTTGAAAAATTATAATCATGAAAAAAATACATTCATAGCACAGGTTAATAAACAAATAACTACAAATCACCTGCCTAGTCTGATCACACGTGTCTAATAGGCGAGTTCTACTGTACCTGTTTGGAGTTGGTGAGATAGAGCTTGGCGGCCAGGTTGAGTATCTGCAGCTTGACAATGTCCTCCTCGTTAGTGAAGGACTTTGCCATCTTTCTCAAGACGTCCGGGGCAATCTTGGGTACGTGCTCGCAGTATTCTCCAATCAGCCACAGAATGCTAGCACGCGCCATCGGCACCTAAGATCATAACATTTTCAGCGCGATGCGAGACAATTACACCAAAACAGAAGCAAGTAAAATATGCACTCGCCTGGATGTTGTCCGTCAGTTTGGCCATGTGCTTGATGATGTCGCTGTGCTTCTCGGGCTGCATCTGCAGCAGCTTCTTGATGACCACCACCGACTCGGCTACCACTAACTCTGTGGAACATGACCGGGGGACGCACATTGGTATACCAAAGGACGGGTAGAAATTATGCGCATGTCAGGCTTCAAAGTACTCACCGTCTCTGTTGGACAGCAGCTGCACCAGGCCGTTCAGGCACGTGTCCCTCACCTCCCCGATGTTGGTGGCGCAGCGGCCGATGGCTTGGATGGTGGCGGCGACAAAGTCTTTATCCATGCTTTTAATGTACGTCTGCCCAAAAGAGAGAACCCTCGCTCAGTACTCCTTGCCGGTGGCAAATTTGGATGACAATGTACCTGAAACTCTCTGAGAATAGTGGAAATGTTGGTCTCATTGGCCAGATTGGTGAGAACCTCCAGCTGCAAGAGACAGAAAAAAAATGATGACTTTTTTGGATCCTGCAGACCGGCTAACTTTGAAGACAATTTTTTAATTTCAAAAGCTTTCGATCAGGGTTGAGCGTTTGACGTGACATCGATTCAGTAACCAACCACTACTCTTGCCGACTATTTAGCTCGCTAGCTTCCTTTGTCGCTAGCGAACAATTGTAATTAAAGAAATAATGGGAGTGTTATTTCAGCTGGAACCAATTAATGCTTTACAACAGTAAAATTGAATGCAAATGTTGATCTAAAATCAGAGGAGGTGGTGGCAGAGGTGAGCTGTAATCACCTTCCAAAAAGTCTCATGAGGCAAGATGGTTTGCATCGGGAGGAGTGAGCGGGTGTAGTCAGGGGCGCCGAAAAGAGGGGGCAAAGGAGATGGATTCTAGGGGCCCATGATGGAGGGGGGCCCAGAGAGGCTCCTAATGATGATGCAATTATAATACAGAGGGGTCCTGTAAAGATACAGGGGCCCTGTAAAGATTATTTTCATGGGGCCCAAAATCCCTAGCGGCGCCCCTGGGTGTAGTGTCGAGCGGTGTTTCTTAACCATAGACCTTTGTTGGGCTGCCAAAAAATATCTGTTTCTCAGCTGTGGTTTGTTTGGACCGCAACGCCACTCGGTTGTAATACACTTTTCCACCACTTGTGGCAGAAATTATATTCTCAAACAAACAAAAGAAGTGTGGAGCTAAAGTCAAAGACGTTTCTTAAGCGCAAGAATTAGGACCAAAGTAGCGAAGCTTTCGTTGATCTATTTCAGCACAAAAAAATTGTATGTAAATATATTTTTCATCAGTTAATCTCTCCGGGCACTCCGGCTTCCTAACACCTCCAAAAACATGCACCTGGGGATTAGTTGATTAGCAATACTAAATTGGCCCTAGTGTGTGAATGTGAGCGTGAATGTTGACTGTCTATCTGTGTTGGCCCTGTGATGAGGTGGCAACTTGTCCAGCCAGCTGAGATAGGCTCCAGCATCCCCCGCAACCCCAAAAAGGGACAAGCGGTAAAAAATGGATGGATGGATGGATGGCTGGAAATGTATTAGTCCTTATGTAGTATATTTTGTTAGCATTTATTTTTCGATTCAGCCAAAGTGATGCATGGTAAATAAATGTTTGTGATTAAAACATGGTTTCATATCATTTGACAAGTTTGTATACTGTAAGTATGTTAGATATAATTATTGAATCTGATTTAAAATCAACAGTAAAATTACTATTTCAGTGGTAGTATTGGAGTGAAACGTTGGGCCCCGAGGTCAAAAAGGTTAAGAACCCTTTGTGTACAGTACACTGCCACTGGTGCCTCAACACAGAAGCATAAACCAGACTTGAAAGACTTAACTCAAAGCTGAAACCAGCAAGTTTCCCCCTTTTAGGAGTTTGTGCTTTCCTGATTTATTAAGCATGAGTGTTGTATTGAAACTACCTTGCTGTAATATTAAATATATTGAAAAGAACCTTGAGTATTTTAATCTGGGTCGGGTCTGTGGAACGGATGTAGAAACTCTTCAGGTATGGTTCAAACATCCCCTGGGAGAGACAACAAAAGGAGAGTTTTTAAGTAACACACTCACACACACACACGCACACACACACACACACACATGCAGACAAGGTATATGAGATTATAACTCACCCTTCTCTTGATAGTCATAGTAGCCACATTCTGAAGAACCACATACTGGACTTCACTGGAAAAAAAGTGCGTATTGTGAGGCAGACGCACTAACCCCTCTGCCACCGTGAAGCCATATATGTATATATATATACATATATATATGTGTATGTATGTATGTAGCTATATATGTGTATGTATATATGTATGTATACATATATACAACGTTCCCTCTAAGGTACGCGCCTGTGCAATTGCACACTGCTCACGCGTCTTCTGCGCACGGCAAATCTAGGCCGCGCACAAAATCGAATTAAAAGATAAGCGCATAACAGTGTATATATATATGTATGTGTGCATTTATATATATATGTTTATATATATATATATATATGTCAATATATGTATATATATGTGTATATGTATATATGAATATGTATGTATGTATGTGTGTGTGAGTACTGTATATTTTATATGTATAATATGTGTACTGTATATTATATATATATATATAGTACACACATGCACTGTATATAATGTATATATGTATGTGGGAAATGCAAATGTTGATGCTTCTCTGACCTGCAGCATTAGTCTCACATAATAAAGGTGTTTTGTGTTTGGTGCTCAATTAAACACAACATTTGCACCATATAAAACAGTATGTCACTACTGATCTGACGTTTACTTTTTAAAAACATTTTTTTAACAACTTTAAGCCTTGTTCAGCTGTTTAATGACGTATACTATTCATGTTTAGCTAACTTTTACTGCAAATAATATCGGCTACAAACATCACCCTCCTTGATTATTAATAATCGGAAATGGCCCTGAAAAAAACATATTGGACGATCTCTAATATTGATGCATTAATTGGCAGTACCTTAAGAGCGTGAAACCCACCTGTGACTCCGCAGAAGACGCACGAGAGCCTTGGCAATTACCCCGACTTCTGCTTTGGGGGCAAGATGGAAGTAGAGCTGAGCCACTGCCATGACCACCTGCAGCACAGAAGAGAAAAACAAAAAGTCCTTATGTTGCCACTTGATTGGATCCACGCCTCATGCTGACGTGTATAGGGTTCACTTGGAACACACTGAAGTATGGTTAACAACATCATAAGAGGCAGTTATAGAAGGAGAGCAGTGACGTTTTCGGTCTTTTCTTTTAAAAAGTGTCCTCATCTCGGGACGAGAGGTCCAATGCTTGAAGACACTAGACGCTTGAAAACATGGAGCAAGGTCAAGCCTCTGGTGAACATGTTGAATAACGTGAGCTGTGATGATGTCTGATGCTATATGATGCCCAAGCATTTTAGCTGCAGAGAGTCCGGGTTCTTACAGCGGCATTGCGGCTCTGCAGGAGCGGCTTAGTGTTCCTCAGCAGCAGCCGGTGGTCCGGATCCATCACGTACGGTTTCCTCTTGGCCATGGCGGCGGCCTCCACCTTCTTCTCCTTTTCTTCCTCGTCTTCGTCCTCTTCGTCATCGGAGCCGTAGAAGGTCTTGTCACCCCCACCGTCCTCCAGCAGGGACTCCTGTATAAAAGATGAGAGTATTCATTACATTATTAGTACAATCAAATTTATTGTCATTGCCCTTAAAAAGTACGACAAAATTAGTTTTCAGTACGACCTGTCCAAGAAATAGACGTACAAGTTAGAGGGGTATACAAAACAGGAAGACTGATGTGTTGCCACCTGGCTGCGCCCTTAAAGTAATAGGGAGGAAAGGTAAACATGGGGGTAGGAGGAGGAGAAAAAAAAAAAAGCAACTCCCAAACTAAACTACTATTGGGGAGCTCAGTTTGACACCACAAAAAAAAACCTTAAGCAACAGTAAGCACATAAGAGCACATATTTACGACACACAAAAACTTGAGACATGCGCTGCTCTGTAGTCCATAATACCGCAGGGGAGGGAAGTGGCAAAAGCCTGGGATGTGGGGGTGGGGTGTATGTGTGTGTATTCGTGTAGTAGTCCATGGACGTGTGTTTTGTCCATAAGCCTGGAAGTCGCTCCATTTGGCTTTTTTTTTTTTTTTTTTTTTTTTTTTAGAATACAATGAATTATTGCACTTACAAAGTACAAATAAATTAGTTTTCAGCACAACCTATCCAAGAACATCCAATTAGTTAAAACACTGTATTTGTGTGGGCAAAGAGGCTAAAGGTTGAGTTGTTTCCCAATGAGAGCCTTAATTCAACACACAAACTACAGAATATGATATGTCAAACTTACGTTTATGTTCGGGTTGAGGAACTGGGTCCTGGCGTAGCGGGTCAGCATGTTGATTATGACCACCTGACCCCACTCCTCCACGTCGATCAGAAGGTTACACAGCTTCCTGTAGTTCTTGTGGATCAGGTCGATCCGCTCGGGGCACACCTCCTCAAAGGCCATAACGACGCTGCCCGCCACCAGCTGTGACATTAAACATTCAGGGGCATAGTTGAGGACTCGGTTTCAAGCTATTCCTTTTGCAGAGGTTGACACTTACAATTTAGACTGCTTTTAAGGATTGCTTATTAAATATTCATGCACAATACACATTAGTATAGAAGATACTATGCTTGCAAGTACATACGAAATGAACTAATGAACATGAGTCTGAACGATGACTAAACCTTTTAGCAATCTTTTAGTTTGACGGACAATATCGTGTTGTTTAACAAGTGTGAAGATGTGCAAAGGGGAATGAAACAAGACAAGCACATTATGTTCTTCAATGGACTGATTTCCATGGACTTTGCTAAGTCACTGATCAAATCAATTTGATCAAATCACTGGTCATTTACAAGTACATCTCAATGGAAGGTGTGAATCGTTTTGCTGTTTTCGGTCACAGAAAGAATCTCACAGATAAATGGGAGAATATAACCACCACGCTCACCTCAGTAGCTGCAGACATCCTCGGCGTTTGCCTGAGGACTAACTCAACATTGGATATCGAACGCTTCCCTGGATCTTGTTAATCAATGTCAAGAGGCGAAACTACTCGGGAATGAGGAATACCCAGATCTAGGAAAGAAGGCACAGTCTCTGACATTATAGAACCACCTGGCTCCACCGCATTGCATATGCAGCGGACAACAACTTTATGGCAGGTTATCTCCGGCTAGCCTATCAATCAATTAAAGAGCTGTGCCAAGCAGGAAAGCGCCACCAGAAAGCATCACCACTATTTGCATTAGACGGTGCCACCATCAACACAGATCCCAAGACCAAACTCTAACACTGCACAGCACTACACAAATACTATCTGCAAGCTCTCTCCCGCTGCATCGGACACGCTGAAGCAGTTTGCTGATTCTGCCCTCAAAGATTGCCCTGTAAATCTAGACCCGGCATCTATCACCAAACTGTCAGATGCCATCAAGAAGCTTCCATCTGGGAGAGCCCCAGGCGCAGACAGAGTCACAGCAGAGATGATAGGAGCTGCACTCACCCCTGTCATCCACCAGCTTGAATGCCAAATTATCTGGGCCTAAAAGCGTGTCCCTCAAGACTGCAGAGACCAAGGTATACTTTCTCTCTATAAGAGCAAGGGTGACAGTCGGAACACACCGAAGTACCGGTCCATTACACTTCTCTCTGTCCCAGGCAAGGTGATTACTGCCGTCATCCTGACAAATATTTACACCCTGGTGCTCACCACGCGGCGCCCGCAACAGGCTTGCTTCACTTCACACTAATCAACTGCGGATTGCATTCTGGCTATAAACATCCTTGCACAATAGAGGAGGGAATATTGCGACTCTCTTTATGCAGCCTGTGTAACTAAACTCAGCCTTTTGACTCTCTGGACAATAACATTTTCTGGCAATTCCTGAAAGGTATTGCCGTCCCAAAGAAGTATATTAATATTCTCTGGGATCTTCCCACAAACACACCCTGCAGAGTAAAAGCAGAGGGCAGCATGTCAAATCCTTTGTTGCCACCTCTGAAGTGGGACAGGGTTGCGATTCCGCTACAAACCTATTCAACTTTGGTGTTGACTACTAGATCCTGGGCACTCTTCACCGCTGCCCCAGTCTTGAAATCAACTTCTACTTCTGCTTCACAGAACCGTGCCGATGATGTTGTACTGTTCTACAATCACCTGGATACCATCACCTAAGCATTGTTAGTATTAACATAAGAAGCCTTAGCCGTGGGCCTTACCAACAGCTGGGAAAAGATAAAAATTCAATCCCTGTCAGTCTTCCTACCGCCCCCACAACAGGTCATCACCGTTTATGACCAGTAGGTTGAAGTGGTCCAAAACTTTGTGTATCTAGGATCCAAAATTGCCCGATTTTGCTCGCCAGATCCTGAAGTTGCATGTCGTCTGCAGCAGTGTTGTGATGCTTTCGGTCGCCTCCAAAGAGTGTGGCGGAGTGTGAGGATTAAAACAACCACAAGATGCATAGTATACATTCCTGATTATCCTTTACGGATGTGAAACTTGGACTCTTTTTTTTTTTTTTCCCTAGTGGCTACTCGCCATCGAGATACATTTCACATTTACTGCCCCGAAACATCCTTCAAATCCAGTGGTTCCATTACTGTATGTCACATATGATGCAGTTCACGAAAAGCAGATTGTTGTACTGCTATTTCCACTGCAAAAAAGAGGGGTAGGCTGCAATTCCTCGGCCATGTCGCAAGAATGGATGACGGCGTGTGGGCGCCCAACACCCAGGGGCTTGCGCTATCCACGTGGCTGTCCACGCATGACCAGGGCGTCCCAGATAAGATCAACCAGGCCCCTGTCGGACCTTATCGCCCTCGCCCAGGACCACCCTGCCATCAGACGGCTGGCTCCCACAGTCACTTAGTGGCTAAGCGAGGCTTCTATTTCTTCTGCTTAACACTTTGCTCAGACGAGACTTGTAAAGTCATCAATAAAGAGACAGACAGAGTCATCAGAAACAGACAACAGCTATATGCCATCCTTGTGAAATTCCTCCCAACTGGCTACAAGAACTGACAGTTTTTTTTACATTCTGGCTGGGTTCTTGCCCTCACATGATCCAGGGAACGCCGGTGACGTTTGGCGGAAACAACCCAGAGAGCCTCTGTAAATATATATCATTTGGTGGATGCAAATAAATGTAACTGAATAATTAATTGAAACAAGGGTCTGACAATGTTCCTTTTCCCTCTGATCATTTGAACACACAGCGAGGGGACTTGGTCGAGGTCTTTGGGGTCCGTCACTGAACAACACAGAGAGGCTTGTTTTCTGATTAATCAAATCGTGAGGGGAAAGAAGAGAGAAGAAAAACTCACTGTGGTTTTGTCAGCAAGTAGTTTCTCAATGACTTCAATCAGCTGGTCTTTCTGTTCTGGATCCAAACTGAGGACACCCAAGAAGCAATGGCAGACTCAACAAGTAAAATAGTATTTCAAGTCATATCAACATTGATTACACAGGTTGTTTTTTTTCTCCCACAGTTCCACTCTCCAATGTTGGTATACGTGTATTTTTATTTAACGTGGTCAGTAGTGAATACCCGTCTCAAAGTGTACCTGTAGAGTTTGGGGATGGCGTGGGCAGCCGTCTTCCTGACGTACGGCGACATATCAGACGCAGCCTCCTTGATGGCCAGCATCATAATGGGAACGATGATGGTGACTCGGATGCTCGAGAGGACCCGCAGGGCGCTAGCTCTGATCAGTTGGTTGGGATCCTGCAGAAGTACAGGGAGATGTGTCATGTGTCGACTTTTCTTCCCCAGGAGATTATGTAATCATTGCTGTTAGTTTATCTGTTAGTTTAATTAATTACCAAAATAACTAAGTTATGGGCAAATTTTCAGGAAATGTCCGAAACTAGATAAGGAAAAACTGATTAGATATTGAGCCTGATTATATTACGTTATCTTATGTTTTACACTTCAGTTTGTATGCTACAGCAGTGGTCCCCAACCGGGCCGCAGAAGAATTTTTTATTAATTTTAATATGTTTTTTATTTTTATTAAATCAACACAAGATACACTTACAATTAGTGCGCCAACCCATAAAATCTCCCTTTTTCATGACAAAGAAAAAAAAAAAAAAGAAGCCTTGACCGGTCCGCAGCTACAAAAAGGTTGGGACCCACTGTCCTACAGCATCCCAACGGAGACAAAGATAGCGTAAGACTTACAAGAGTGTTCACTCTTGTTTCTTTCATTCCACAAAAACTCGAAAAAGTTATGAGTGGAATTATTTTCAACTTTCAGGAAATGTCAGAAATAGGATAATGAACAAGAAGTACTTCCTTTGCTATTGGGAATTAGAGACTAGCAGAGGTCTGCGCTCTGAGTGCTTACAGTTTTGATAACATTGCTTGACAAACCAAAGGTGGATTTTGTGCTCTACCTTCAAGCCTCGCTGAAAGGTGGAGATGGAGAGCAGTGCAAGGTCTTGCTGCTCCTCGGCATAACGCACCAAGTAAACGTAGACCAGCTTCTTCACCTGGATGAAGCACAGAGGGAGACAGGAGGAGATAAAGTGCTGTGATTCACGGCGAAAAGAGGTGGAAGGAAATTGCTATTTCATTCAGGTGAGATAAAGCCATACCACACGAGGCTGGAAAAATGTGATAAGACGGTGCATATATTACACAGAGGGGGTGGAGAGGGGAAATTATGCATACCTCAATATTTTTACAAGCCACATTTTTCACCACGGCGGGGAAAAGGTCTGATGCGTTTTTACCTCGAGCAATCATCTGTGGGGAGTATAAGAAGCACAAAGGCACAAACTCAGCAATGTGCAATGTGACATCACAGCAGAGAGGATTTGGACTTTTATATATTTTATACTTGGGCTCCTGCACGAACACTAGCTGAGCAAAGAGTAACTGCGTTATGATTATTTCACCACCGACAGTGCCCTTCTTGTAGCAGTTTATGATCCCGTTATGATTTTTTTTTTCTATACTTAAAACACTTGCTTGTGGTCTACATAACATGTAATGGTGGTGCTTTGGTCAAAATACTACATAGATTATGTTTTATAGACCATTCCTAAGCCGCTTTCTGACTGTCTCTTCAGAATACAGCTTTTTGTGGGCGGTCTCATTTACATCCCGCAGCCCCTCCTCGAGGACAAGCCCCCTCGAGGACAAGCCCCCTTTGACCCCGTCAGCCATGTTGTAATTTTTTTTTTAGACCTTCCATATGGATTCTACTGTCACATGTAAGTTTGAAATATACGTTACTTTGTATTAGAAATGACAACAGCAAAGGATTTTAGCATGCATGTGCATATACGAGCCAGTCTGCCCCACAACAAAAATATAGTGAAAAAGAAGGAACTTAGTAACTATCAGTGATGGGCAAGGTACTTGGAAAATGTAGTAAACTAAGCTACAAGTTACACTCGATTAAATGTAGCTAAGCTACAGGGGAAGGTATCCTCGCAGAATTGTAACTAGCTATAGTACAAGCTACACGGCAAAAGTAGCTTGCTACATCAAAGCTACATTTAACGGCATTTCTATCTATTGGCCCACATGTATAATATCAATGTTCATGAAACTGAGAGTGTACAAATGGACTCAATAAGGGTCCATTACTATCAACTATCTGTCATTTAGCTGGGGACACCCTAAACTACCTCTAGGAATTCCCACACCCCACTGTATGTATTTATTTAAATTGCCTTTCTTTGGTCCAACCCTATAATGTTATTCATTTTCTTTACCTACAGTAAAAAAACAGCATCTTTATATATTTTGACCAAAAAAAAAGACCTTAATGTGTGTTCCTAAATTTGTGTTCCACGTCGTTGATGAAGAGAGCAGTTAGGATTTTGGTTTACAGGGTAAACAAGTAAAATTGAAGGTTTTGGCCATTGATTTCTCTTAACGCATACATTGGTCTAAATATGGCCAAGGAAATGCAATATTGTGGGTTTCCTGCATGTCATCTTCATTACTAGAGGAAAAGTTTAATCTGCAGGAGAGAATCCCTCTGCCATTTTCAAGTGATTATTTTTTTTGAGCGGTCAGCTTAAAGCGTCCCTCTGTCTCCGACTCCCTCATCATCAGGTGACATGAGTGCGTGTGTGTTAGGATTTTGCTTTCTGGTTTCAATGGCCCCGCCTTATCTGGCCTCTGATTGGCCAGTCCGTAAATTTTCGCCCTAACCTAACTAATCATTATGGATTTTCTCCGTATGTATGGATGTTCTCATTTATCCAGGTCATTGTATTGTCTTTATTTTTTTGGCCTGAATTTTTACTCCATTTTCTCTCATTGTAGCTTTGATATAAACTACCTCACTACATGCGTCTAAAAGTCAAGCCACTGGGAAATTAAACTTAGACTTAGACAAACTTTAATGATGCACAAGGGAAATTTTTCCACAGAGTAGCTCAGTTACAAATGATGGAAAAGATGGAAAGGAAAATGCAGGCATAAAATAGACTAAAAATTTACCATAGCAGCAATATAAAATATAACATATGTAGTATTTACATAATATATGTACAGTATATGATATATACTGATTTTATTTGTTTATATCATATATACAATATATAAAAATTACCATGTACCATATTACAGTAGTAGTGTCAAAGCGCTTTGAGTACCTTGAAGGTAGAAAAGCGCTATACAAGTACAACCCATTTATTTATTTATTTACAGTATATGTAACAGCTGCAGCATAAAATAGAAAGTAGATCCAGCAGAAAATAGACATTATAGACAAAGAGAGGTAGCTAACATAGAAGGTGTCCGCTAATAGACAGATATCATCTATTGCTGTATGGCGAGTAATTATACAGCTGGAAGGAGTGCGGAATGAGGGAGTTCTTAAATCTAGTTCTAGAAATATAGTTAAGCTACATAACTTAGCTACATGTAGCTTGTTACTGGCCATCACTGGTAACTATAACGTCGAACTACAACTAAATAAAAATGGCGCACTCTTGCAAAGTCCTTCAGGTAATTCTCTACCATGTATCCGCTGACGTAACTAAAGCAAATTACTTCACTCAAGTTTTAAATTTCAAATGTTTGGAAAAAGGGAAGAAGTTAGAAAAATATCTCCGCCATGCTTCCATGGTTTGATTTTAAATTTTGGGTTTATGGCGATCCTAAATACATAAAAACTGCTACCAACAGGTGAAGTTTGGTTTTGCGTAATATGTCCCCTTTAAGTCTCTCACAGTGTAGTTTCAGGACAGCTTTTAGGGCTCTTCCAACACGGAAAAGATGATTACTCACAGCCACGATGCGTTTCATGGCCTCCAGCTTCAGCGAGTCTTTGTTGCTGTCGAGCATCTCCTTCAGGTCGTCGTGTCTGACAGTGGGAGAGACAGAAAATATCTACATATATATATGGTTTGTGCCAAGACTGGTGTAGTATCTACTGTAATACGAAACAACATGTTTTTCCAGATTGTGGAAATCTACATTCCTGAGAGCAAGCAGACAGCCAGTTCTGTTAAACAGCGGCCCATCATTGTAGGCAGGTAATACAATATGGCCATTATGTGTGACATGCAAATGTGGATTGCATACATTTCAACAGAAAAAGGCTTAGTAAATCTGTCGATGGTATGCCGTAGTGCAGACATTTTACCGTGAGGGTCAGTAGCAGTTAGTTATGGCCTAAGCAAGATGCTTAGGACCACGTTTTGCAATCTCTGTGCCATGGCACACTATTGTACCGTGAAATATTGTTTGGTGTGCTGTGGGAGCTTACGAAATTTGACCTATTTGCTTAAAAACATTTTTTTGCAAACCAGTAATTATAATCTGCAAATGTGCCGTTGAGTGTCTGTGCTGTCTAAAGCTCGGCAGAGTAACCGTGTAATACTTAGTAATAATTCAGTAGGTGGCAGCTTCCAACCCGCACCAAGCCAGCGTGGAAGGTGTAGGCTAATAACCAGCATGAAAAGTACGCCAAATGGCAGAAACATGCTGAAGCTTTCGTCCAGCAGTGGACTGACAACGGCTGATGATGAGGTGGCAGCTGGTAGCTAATTGCTTTGTAGATGTCGAGAACGACGACAATGGTTTGCAGGTAAAAAGGTGTCTATGCTTAAACCAAAAATAAAAATAGGCGAGTGCCGCTAACAAAAGGCATTGAAGTTTAGGGAAGCTTATACAATGCTAAAACTGAACTGCCTGCAAAGTAAACAAAAACAGAATGCTGGACGACAGCAAAGACTTACAGCGTGTGGAGCAGACGACGTCTACAAAGTACATCCGTAAATGATATGACAACAATTAACAATATAGGAGCGCAAGACAAGAACTAAAACACTACACAGGAACACACCAAAAAACTAATAATAAGTCACAGCATGATGTGACAGGTCGTGACAGTACACCTACTTTGAGACAAGAGCTATAGTGATGCATGCTTGGTTAGGTTTTAAAGTCATATCCAAAAATTGCTAGAATGACTTGGTTATGGTTTGAATTCATATCAAACAATTGCGAGAACGACTTTTTATTGTCAATATCAGCTGCTGAGTTTAATTTTTTAATGTTTTCTGCTGGTAGTGTGCCTCAGAATTTTTTCAATTAAAAAAATGTGCCTCGGCTTGGAAAAAGGTTGAACGACACTGGCTTAGGGAACATTCACATACACAAACATGCCTTTACATGGTCATGGTGAAGTCAACTCCAGAACCATGAACCTGACAAATTGAAATTACATAATCTCGGTCTACAATGTACGCTTACAAATTGGGAACATTTTTGGGCAAGGCAACAATACCCACAGACACACTCCAACATCAGAGCTGTTAGTAGACCACAACCGGCCTCATTCAATTCTATCTTCAGGGATAATTAAATACTGTAGCGTTCCACAAACCAGTTTCCATGGCAACCAAAGGTGCAACGAAATAATCTCCTGCAGACCTTAGTTTCTACTGTGGCTCCAGTGAACAGACATCTTGGATTAGAACATCTCAGCAGAACAGTGGACACACGAACACGAACTACCCAACCAAAGCTAATTTGTTTAATGGCTCCTTCTAATGAATTTACAAGCATGGCTGGACTTGCTAGGCAATGAGCTGTATGGACTGTTTGAGGAAGAACCGGTTATTGTGGCCTAATTGAAAGAGTAAGAACACCATGACTATAACTATAATAATATCAATATAATAATAACTAGCAAATCAAGTAAACATGTTTAGAAGCCTCATGGAAAAAGAAATTTGGGTTTCTTCCCAAAGACCCAGCAGTAATTTGACACTAACTCTTCCTTCTTTAATTTTGGAGCTACAAACAGCTCTGAATTATTCAACCACAGGAGCACCCCAGGGCTCGAGTTACCTGATACGAGATCAACCAGACTCTCCACCTGGAAAAAGATGAGTTGTATTACACGGAAAGCAAGTTAGTATGAAAACGCATTTGCATGATTCTGAAGCGTTTTGACATTCCCAGCTTTGATATTGGAAGGATACCTAAATCAGCATATGCATCACAAGCAAATTTAGGTTAGCAACCAATGCCCTCGTAAGGCGGGAGCGCACACGCCGTGCCTTACGAGGGCAAACTGCCAAACTGACTTTGGAACAGATGAATTTTATTTCCATCATTAGACTTTTGGACTGTGTTCTATGTCCTGGGGCCTACAGGGAACCTCTGACTTGTTTTACATTTCCACCCTACCGCAAAGGTTGACTTTGAGAACTCCCGCCGCCGCCGTCCTCCAGCGGCGCTCGTTCCTCGTAATCTCTTCCTCCGTCGCCCCCCGAGCGCAGGTGGCGCAGCTCGTCGGGCCTCAGGGCGCTGTACCAGGTCTGCTGGCCGCCGTCGGGGGTCAGCACGGGGCTCTTGTCCTCCTCCAGCCCCTGCACTTGACTCTGCACCGTCTTTACCATATTGACGGCGTTCACGGGCAGCTGCAGTAGCTTCTGCATGGCGGTCATCTTTTCAAAACTTTGCCAAAAGATCTGACGTGACCTGTAGGATCCCGTTCGAGCAGACGAAGTGTAGAGGGAGTGTTCTCAAAAAGGCTGCGGCTCCTCTTTCCCGAGCAACTAGAATGATCCAAGTACTAATTTATGATTCAATGTATCCGGCGTAGACATTTCATGCAGGGAAGACGCCAGAAACGCTCCAGCTCCTGCAAAGATAGACGTCCTCGTGGTGACTGGCCACAGTAATCTGAATCCAGCAGGTTCTTTCTGCCGCTGATGTTGCTGCATCCGACCGAGCCGCCATAAAAAAGATGCTGGTCACAGAGGGGCGGGGAGTCTGCGATGGCGACCCCTCCCGCTGCTCACATGCTCACTGTTGCAGCGCCAGCCTCTCCCTGTCGCTCAGTCATTGACACACACACACACACACAAAGATGCTCTCGCATAATGACACGCCGCCACGTTGACACTAACCCCCTCCTCGCCAACACCGCTCTACCTCCTCACCATTTCACAGGCCATAGACCTCACCCTTCCAGCCAACAGACGCTTCCAAGCAGCCTTAAATCATCTCACTTATAAAGACGGTCACAGCTTTTCAATATTCAGCCTCCGTTTGCATCATCTTACGTGACTCAGCGCTCTCGGCAGCATCGTGATGAGGACCACCCTGCCTCTCTCTCTCTTGCTTTCTCTCGCCCAGTGGGAAGAAAATGAGTAGTCCTGTGATGATTTGCAACAGCTCTGTCAGATTTATTCTTGTCCGCCGCAGACTCAATATATATTCTTTCATACAGCAGGTGTTCTTTTTAGGTTTTATTCGCCTGTGGCATATTCTAAAAAAAATACAATTTAACATTAGAATGTTACAAAATGAATGCACATTATTGTTTGTTGTTGTACAGCAAACAGTGAGTAGTTAACTTAGCCTAGTATTGCTTGCATTTACATGACATTATCACGTCTGGCTCATTAAATATGCGTGGTGGTCTGTTCTCAATGGTACCAGGCGCCATTTAGCCTTTCTCGAAGAAAAATGCCCTATGCTTGAGTTGTTATCGGCTGTACGAACCCTTCAAATCGCGAAAATGATATACTCTTCTTCAGAGTTCTTCGAGAGGTAATCAAGAAGGGCAAAAGAGTGCAAGATTTTTGGAAAGACGCACTCCAGTCCGAAGGAGCCGAGTAGAAGTATTCCCCGGTTTGCAGTGAATACTTTGTTAAAGGTTTGTGTGATATTTTTAACGTTTACTGTTTCCCATTTAAGTAATGTCTTGATACTCTTTGTATTTCTGAAAACACAGATTGCTACAGGTGTTTCGTGAAGCTCAATCTCGGCAAGTCTACATAAAAGACATAAAATGTAAGCAAAATCAAAAACATTTAGCTTTAATCAATCATAAATGAAGCTTTCAGCGCATACACAATGTAACGGGAAAAAGACGCGTACTCATAAACTGCGTGTGCAACAACAATCAGAAGACAAACATGGCTGTAGACGCGATGAAATGCAACATTACCCGAGCAAAAACAATGCTAGATTTATCTGAGAGAGTCTCGATACCAATTTCCTTGACCCAGCCACACAAAAAGAAGTTGCATATCTCCATGCTTTTCCAAGTTTTCATCGGTTTTGTCGTGTCAAATGATGTCTGGAGCACCAGTTCGATATGTCTGGGAACTCCACTTATGGATAGTCCTTTATATCTCACTCGACACATTTTTTTTTTCAATGAAGTATAGGGATCTATTCCATTGCATAGTTTGATTTTTTTTTTGCTCGTATCTGCTTTTACAGGAAGATCTAGGCCTCTTGCGTACTCGGAGAGCGCGCTGCTTGCTGCACAGCAGCCATCTTGGCTTGGTTGACCACCACTGTTTTTCACGTCAAGAGACAGAATGCAAGCAATACTAGCTAATACTCCAAATACAGCTATCGATTATTTTAATAATCGACTAACAATTAGTTTGTTGGATTAATTGAGTATTTAGAAAAAACACGCTTTATAGCTTTATTGTGTATTTTAAGGGAAATAGTTAAAAATGTAAATATGTTTCTGCTTGCCATAACCTTCATGACCTTTTACCTTCTATTTAATTGATTTTATAATAATAATAATAATGGATTAGATTTATATCGCGCTTTTCTATTGTTATATACTCAAAGCGCTCACAGTGAAGTGGGAACCCATCATTCATTCACACCTGGTGGTGGTAAGCTACATCAGTAGCCACAGCTGCCCTGGGGTAGACTGACGGAAGCGTGGCTGCCAGTTTGCGCCTACGGCCCCTCCGACCACCACCAATCATTCATTCATCATTCATCCACCAGTGTGAGCGGCACCGGGGGCACGGGTGAAGTGTCCTGCCCAAGGACACAACGGCAGCGACTTTGATGTCCATAGGTGGGAAGCGAACCTGCAACCCTCAGGTTTCTGGCACGGCCGCTCTACCCACTACGCCATACCGCCCTTTTATTTACCTTCTATTTCATTCATTTACTTTTTATTCAGCTTATTTTACCTTTTATTTACCTTCCATTTACCTTCGTTTATGGTTTATTTACCTTCTTTTACCTTCTATTTACAATGTACCTGCTTTTTATCTTTTACTGTGTTTTACCATAGTTTAACTCCTAAATAACATGTTGTACGGTCTTTTACCTTATATGTACATTGTATTACCTTTAATATACCTTCTATTTACATGTTACCTTCTTTTACCTTCTCTTTAACTTGTTTTACCTTCTTTTACCCTTTCATTTAGCTTGTTTACCCTTTATATACAGTACCTTCCATTTATATTGTATTTACCTTTTGGTTACCTTCTTTTACCTACTATTTAGTAGGGCTGGACGATTATGACGAAAATACTTATCACAATTATTTTTGATTTATATTGTAATCCTGATTAATAACATGATTATTCATTAACTGGAAAACATAAGTATTTATTGTACCACTAAAACTCAACTTTAAATATATTTAAATATATATATATATGTATATAAATTAGCAACGAATAAACCACAGAAAAGTAAAAATACAATAATAGTAGTATTAAACAACATCAATATAAAAAATTTAAAAAAATTCAGTTTTTCCATTTTGTTTTTATGCCGTTTATTTTATATCTTTTACACTTATTTTACCACTATAAAGTGTGTTCTTTCTGTGTCGAATAAAATGTAATAACATGTTTGTTATTATAGTAAATTCAAAAATGCTCACATTTATTGGTGCAATACATCTTTGGATAATTTTGACCAGTATTTTAGGTCAAAGCATAACAATTGTGTAAATGTATCAATAAGTGCTTTAAGTACATTATGCTTGTGTCAGGTAATTTTTTGAAACCTTTATTTTGTAAATTGTAGCACAGTCAGACCGGATGTGGCGCATCATGCTATTATTGTGAACGGCGGAAGTGTGCTCTGCTGTTTTTCTCTGCTTGACGAATTAAGGCAACTTGAGGCTGAAAAAAGAAAAGAGCAAGCCTCTGAAGTCACGACTGCTGTTTGAACAATAATGTTAAATCGATGTCGTTCACAACAACACAAGCCGATGAGATGTGTTGTGGGTGTACAGATTGTTCTTATCTTAAACTTTGTAGTTTCAAAAAAAAAAAAGCAACCACGGTGTATTCCCAAACTTCTGGTAGATATTGTCTTTTATTATCATTATTATTTTTATTTTATTAGCCTTTATCACCCCTCATCCGTTTCACTGTCACAAGCTGGAAAATTTGCACACACAATGCACAGCCCATTAATCGTTTTTTTCCAGTTATTATATTTTCAAGATAGTGAGAAGCCATAATCGAAATCAAAATTCAATTAATTGTCCTCCTCTAATACTTAGCTTGTTTTACCTTTTACTTACCTTATTTTGCCTAATATTTAGCTTGTGTTACCTTCTATTTACATTTTATTTACTTTCCTTTACCTAATATTTAGCTTGTTACCTTCTATCCACCTTTTTTTAGCTTCTTTTACCTACTGTTCAGCTTGTTTTACCTTCTATTTACCTTCTTTGACCTACTATTTAGCTTGTTTTACCTTCTATTTAGCTTTTTTTTTTACCTTATATTCACTATTATTTTGCTTGTTTTACCTTTAATTTGCTTTCTTTTACCTAATATTTAGCTTGTTTACCTTCCATTTAGCTTGTTTACCTTCTAGTCACATTCTATTTAGCTTGTCTTACCTTTTAATTCACTTTCTTTTACCTAATATTTAGCTTGTGTTACCTTCTATTTAGCTTGTTTACCTTCTATTTACATCCTATTTCACTGGTTTTACATTTAATTGACTTTCTTTTACCTAATACTTTTTATTTACCTTCTTTTTTTAAACTTGTTTTACCTTCCATTTACCTTTTACCTTCTATTCATCTTGTAAATTATTTTACCATATTTGACCTTCTATTTAACTTGTTTAACTTTCTTTTCATTTTACTTTCAGTTACCTTTTATTTGCATTTTACCTTCTTTGACCATCTTTTACTTCCCATTTAAATTGATTTACCTTATTTTATGGGGTCTATATTTGTATCGTTTTTTTATGTGTTACACTCACTAAATGATTAATTGAAGCAAGATAATATAAATCAAAGCTTTTTTTAATAATTGAATTAATCAATTTAATAAATTAATCGTTGCAGCTCTAAAATACGGTGTAACCTGCAGAGTCAAACTCCCGTGAAACATATCTGGATGTAATCAATGTAAAGAATAAAAAATAAAATGTGGGTTAACTGTAGACTTTAAATGATCCATAAGTGTGAATAGTTGTTTCTCTATTATGTGTCCTGTGATTGGAATAGGCTACAGCTCACACATGTCCCTGATAACAGTCATTACCACGTTTAAACTTCTTCATGTTGGAAATCAGAGCGAGAAGAAGAAAATGAGCCCTGCCATGAGATGGTGACTGTGTCCAGGGTGTACACACCTTCCGCCTGATTGTAGCTGAGATAGGCACCAGCGACCCCCGCGACCTCAAAGGGAATACGCGGTAGGAAATGGATGGATGGAAGAAGAAAATGAACAGCTGACCAATCAGAGTGTCTTCACTGTGCAGGCAAACTGTATGCAAACACATATCTGCAATTCAGTCCCAATTAGACAGAAGTGCCATGTAAGCTACCGTATTTCCTTGAATAACCGCCGGGCATGTAATATGCGCCTGCTTTGAATTACTGCCTGGTCAAATTGGCTCCTGAAAATTATTAGCGCTTGCTTACTTTTACCGCCGGGTCAAAGTCGTGATGTCACGTTTGACGCTTCCTCCGTCGTCATTTCCAAAATAGCGGAGGAGTTGTTTTTTTTTGCGTTTATTATTTATAAACCAGGGGTCTTGTTCTACAGCCATACAGATCATCATACTGATGGTTGTGATATAAAACAACTTGTCTTTAACACTCTTACTAATATGCGCCACATTCTGTGAACCCACACCAAACACATTTCTGGAGAACATTGGCTCTGTAACACATTATAAACGCAACATAAGAATTACCCAGAATTCCAATGCATCCATGACTCGTGGCTATATTATACACCCCACTAGCACCAACCCCCCCCCTTCTTAGTGCGCTGGTTGAGGTGGGCGGGGTTGGGGGCGCGTGTATAATATAGCCAAGAGTCATGGATGCATTGGAATTCTGGGTAATTCTTATGGTGCGTTTATAATGTGTTACAGAGCCAATGTTCTCCAGAAATGTGTTTGGCGTGGGTTCACAGAGTGTGGCGCGTATTAGTAAGAGTCTTAAACTCGTTTATATCACAACCATCAGTGTAAAAGTTGTGACTGTTGACCAAGTACGCATTGCAATCTCTTATGAGAAACAGCGATATGCATGCAACCGACCGGAATGCAGATAGCATGGTGTAAAAGTGGGTGCGATGACATGTTGTAGAACAGTGGTCCCCAACCACCGGGCCGCGGCTGCAGAAATTTTTTAAAATTTATAATTATTTTTTATTATATCACACTAAATTTTTGACTGCATTCCATTGTCTGGGACGGCGTGGCGCATTGGGAGAGTGGTCGCGCGCAGCCCGAGGGTCCCTGGTTCAATCCCCACCTAGTACCAACCTCGTCATGTCCGTTGTGTCCTGAGCAAGACACTTCACCCTTCTGATGGTTGCTGATGAGCGCCTGGCATGGCAGCTCCCTCAATCAGTGTGTGAATGGGTAAATATGGAAGTAGTGTAAAAGCGCTTTGAGTACCTTGATGGTAGAAAAGCGCTATACAAGTACAACCCGTTTATTGTTAAGCGTAAGGGTGAGAAGAGGTTTTAAAATTATTAGTGCCTGCATACTTTTACGGTTTACCGCATGCCTTGAATAAGCACAGGAGAAGAGATTTTTAAATTATTTAGCGCCCAGGCGGCTATTCAAGGAAATACGGTATGTCAGATGCCAACAGTAGACCCTCCACTCCCCGCATCAAACTCTGTCATCACCAGGGAATGAGCTCCCTCTAGTGGTTGAAAAGAACACACGCGATTTTTTTTCTACTTCCCTATTATACAGTAACCTGCGATATGCTACAGTTCCAATTTATTCGCGTTATTCCTCAACTTTTGGCAATTGTTTATCCCTTCGTGTACCTTAGTACTAAACTAGAGTGTTTTGAAAAGAGTGGGGGAAATCACGTGACCAACGAGCTTGTCTCTCGCGCTGTCCAGTAGGGGTGGTGCTGAAAAAAAGATGGAGCCGAGGGCCTATTTGAGGTTATCCCAGCAGTACAAATGTCACCTTCCACGCCTTGCATCACACTTGCGATAACGTTTAAACATCAATCATGTTGTGCTGTTCTCGAATCTTCCAGAAGGTCACGCTGGCACCGGAACAACGTTAGTGCTCACGCGCACAAGCAAACCAAATCACGACCCGAGACTCCCTCCGACAGGAAAGGCGGCCATTAGAAGCTAGCTCGATTCACGCCAGATGTTGACATTGGAACACGTTCGTTCATAGTATAAATACATATATTGAAGAGTAGAAAGAACACCATTCTTGTTCTCCCACTTTACATCAGCACCTACACAGGTGAACACGTACCTTTTATAGTCCGAGGAGAAGATCCCTCCGCTTGCCGGGTCGTGGCCATATTCGGGCTCCCCGACGCTGGAGGAGCCCCCTTTCTCGTCGTTGAAAGCCGAGCTGGCGGACATTTTTTCGGTGTTTGCGCGTCACCACCCTTAAGGCGACCGAAATTTGGTGGTAAACGTAGTGGTTGTTCCACGGCTCTAAAAGGCGCACAGGCACCGCGTAATCCCTGGGAGGAGGGGGATAATGATTGGAAGAGGAGGAGGAAAGATGGGACCGTGACGTCACGGTCACATGATGCGGAAAGGTCAAGTACCTGGAAATCCTTGATGATATATATATATATATATATATATATATATATATATATATATATATATATATATATATATATATATATATATATATATATATATATATATATATATATATATATATATATATATATATATATATATATATTTATATATATATAGTGGAAGAGGGGTTAGTGCGTTTGCCTCACAATACGAAAGTCCTGCAGTCCTGGGTTCAATCCCAGGCCCGGGACCTTTCTGTGTGGAGTTTGCATGTTCTCCCCGTGAATGTGTGGGTTCCCTGCGGGTAGTCCGGCTTCCCTCCACTTCCAAAGACATGCACCTGGGGATAGGTTGATTGGCAACACTAAATTGGCCCTTGTATGTGAATGTGAGTGTGAATGTTGTCTGTATATCTGTGTTGGCCCTGCGACTTGTCCAGGGTGTACGCGGCCCCCCGCGGGAATAAGCAGTAGAAAATGGATATATATATATATATATATAGGAGGCAAAATTCTCCAATTAGATTAATTATTTTGAATTATTAATTAAATCCTGGAAAATGTAAGAAGCTGTTAAATAATTGTCTTTATTTGATTGATTTAAGTTGTTTTGGATGAGCCTAATTTTATCTTTTTATTTAAACATTTTTGGATTGTATTTTACTAGTACTTTCTTGAAAAAATGTTTTGTTTGTATAAGGATCTGGATCTTGCTTGCTCAACCTGGTAGATATTTGAAAAATATGTATTGGAAGTGCCTTAATTTGTTTGTACTTTGTGACCACAAATGTATTTATTGTCCAATAAAAACAAACAAAAAAACTTGCAGCAAAAAAAAAGAGATACAAAAATATCAATCGGCACATTTAAAAAAAATATTTGCAGATATGATTTTTTCTTATTGAACAATTGGATATGCAAACAAAATATTTTTTTTCAATCCAATATTTTTGACAACAGTTTACATATGACAATTGAATGACACTATGAATAAAAAAGACAATAAAAATGATCAGAGATTATATGAGGGCATTGTTGTCTATAATGATTTAAGAAACATTATTGTCATACCACCACTTGTGATGAAATTGTCAATAATAGCTTTACATTACTAGTCCAAAGATAATTAGGGTTTACTTTAAATAATTAACACTAATGAATGAAAAACGTTACAAACAAAAATATATATATCAAGGTGGCTGTCTTTTACAAACATACACAATTTAATGTGTGTAATGTAATAAATAGTTACTGAAGAGATATACTTTATGGCCAACACCTATTCTCGTTACAAAAAACACCATTGAAAACCATTAGATTGTGTTGCAAAAATATGAGTACTAAAGGTCCTGTTTTTTTTAGTACAAAATATTGAAACACTTTTATATTGGCATGTACAATGTCAATTTTAAAACTATTATTTATTCTAGTTACCATTTCCATCCATCCATTTTTTACCGCTTGTCTGTTTCGGGGTCGCAGGGGGTGCTGGAGTCTATGTCAGCTGCATTCAGGCGGAAGGCGGGCTACACCCTGGACAAGTAGCCAATTCATCGCAGGGCCAACACAAATAGACAGACAACATTCAAACTCAAATTCACACACTAGGGCCCGTTTAGTGTTGCCAATCAAACTATCCCCAGGTGCCAGGGGCGACTAGACCTAATACTGTACTGGGGCACACCTGGGGCACAAATAATTCATGTGAGCGTGCAAAGCGCGCAAGCAAAAACATTTTTAGCACTTATTTATCATAAAAAATACATAAATAGTGCTTTAAACTATGAAATCATATCAGATTATGTTGTATGGATCTTTGATTAACCACCTGAAATTAGCTAATGCATTTGACCTACTTGTGCACTTTTTTACTCCAGACTTATAAACTCCATCCATCCATCATCTTCCGCTTATCCGAGGTCGGGTCGCGGGGGCAACAGCCTAAGCAGGGAAACCCAGACTTCTCTCTCCCCAGCCACTTCGTCTAGCTCTTCCCGGGGGATCCCGAGGCGTTCCCAGGCCAGCCGGGAGACATAGTCTTCCCAACGTGTCCTGGGTCTTCCCCGTGCCCTAAACACCTCCCTTGGGAGGCGTTCGGGTGGCATCCTGACCAGATGCCCGAACCACCTCATCTGGCTCCTCTCGATGTGAAGGAGCAGCGGCTTTACTTTGAGTCCCTCCCGGATGGCAGAGCTTCTCACCCTATCCCTAAGGGAGAGCCCCGCCACACGGCGGAGGAAACTCTTTTCGGCCGCTTGTACCCGTGATCTTATCCTTTCGGTCATGACCCAAAGCTCATGACCATAGGTGAGGATGGGAACGTAGATCGACCGGTAAATTGAGAGCTTTGCCTTCCGGCTCAGCTCCTTCTTCACCACAACGGATCGGTACAACGTCCGCATTACTGAAGACGCCGCACCGATCCGCCTGTCGATCTCACGATCCACTCTTCCCTCACTCGTGAACAAGACTCCTAGGTACTTGAACTCCTCCACTTGGGGCAGGGTCTCCTCCCCAACCCGGAGATGGCATTCCACCCTTTTCCGGGCGAGAACCATGGACTCGGACTTGGAGGTGCTGATTCTCATTCCGGTCGCTTCACACTCGGCTGCGAACCGATCCAGCGAGAGCTGAAGATCCCGGTCAGATGAAGCCATCAGGACCACATCATCTGGGGACGGCGTGGCGCAGTGGGAGAGTGGCCGTGCGCAACCCGAGGGTCACTGGTTCAAATCCCACCTAGTACCAACCTCGTCACGTCCGTTGTGTCCTGAGCAAGACACTTCACCCTTGCTCCTGATGGGTGCTGGTTGGCGCCTTGCATGGCAGCTCCCTCCATCAGTGTGTGAATGTGTGTGTGAATGGGTAAATGTGGAAGTAGTGTCAAAGCGCTTTGAGTACCTTGAAGGTAGAAAAGCGCTATACAAGTACAACTCATTTATCTGCAAAAAGCAGAGACCTAATCCTGCGGGTACCAAACCGGAACCCCTCAACGCCTTGACTGCGCCTAGAAATTCTGTCCATAAAAGTTATGAACAGAATCGGTGACAAAGGACAGCCTTGGCGGAGTCCAACCCTCACTGGAAATGTGTTCGACTTACTGCCGGCAATGCGGACCAAGCTCTGGCACTGATCGTACAGGGAACGGACCGCCACAATTAGACAGTCCGATACCCCATACTCTCTGAGCACTCCCCACAGGACTTCCCGAGGGACACGGTCGAATGCCTTCTCCAAGTCCACAAAGCACATGTAGACTGGTTGGGCAAACTCCCATGCACCCTCAAGAACCCTGCCGAGAGTATAGAGCTGGTCCACAGTTCCACGACCAGGACGAAAACCACACTGTTCCTCCTGAATCCGAGGTTCGACTATCCGACGTAGCCTCCTCTCCAGTACACCTGAATAAACCTTACCGGGAAGGCTGAGGAGTGTGATCCCACGATAGTTGGAACACACCCTCCGGTCCCCCTTCTTAAAGAGAGGAACCACCACCCCGGTCTGCCAATCCAGAGGTACCGCCCCCGATGTCCACGCGATGCTGCAAAGTCTTGTCAACCAAGACAGCCCCACAGCATCCAGAGCCTTAAGGAACTCCGGGCGGATCTCGTCCACCCCTGGGGCCTTGCCACCGAGGAGACTTATAAACTGCTACTGGTAAAAGCAAAAAGGAAGAGCAATTAATATTTTTGAAATATTTATTGCAGTAATCATCTGCAAATTTAACATCTACAAAAGTAAAACAAAAAATAAAGCACCCCCACATCTCTGGGTTCTTTTATATTATTTAATTTCCATTTATGGCAATGTGGCTAATCCTATTTCAGATACACAAAACTATAAAATATACACAAAACAATAAAGCCACAGTAGTAGAATAAATGAACAACTGTTGTGTGTCTGTTCAGGGAATCATTTTCTGAGAAGTAAACTGTAACGTCTCGTTTTCATTTTTGCAAAGTGGTCAATCACTCTGGGCAGACATGGAAATATTACAGTAACTGTTACACAGTTGACCAGTGGTTCCCAACTGCTGGGTCGTGACATAAAAGTGGATTGTGTGTTATTTTCAGTGAGTCGCAGTCAGATGTGTGCATGAAAAAAAAAAGTTTAGGGAGAAAAAAATGAAATTGTGGCAACAAAACCAGATTATTTTAGCCTTTTTTCTAGTGACTATTAGTGAGTATTTTAGCAAAAGGCAAACCGACTAACAAGTTGGAGGAGGACTCAGGACAGACATGGAAATATATTTAAAAAAAATCTAAATGGGGCAACAAAACCCAATATTTGTAGCCATCTTTCTGAAAACAAATACAGAAATATTACTATTTTTTCTGGAAACAAAACCAGATGCTTTAGCTGTAGCCATTTTTCTGGTGACAAAACAAGATTATTTTAGTCAAAGTCGCACCGATTAACAAGACAAGTCTACTGTGCTATTTTTCTGTGAAATAAACTTGAATGATTTAAAAATGTGGCTCACGACTTGATGATATGGAAAAAAGTTTTTCTTCCTGAAGATAAACCATTTGAGAAGCACTCAACTCACACATGCTTACTCCAAATCATCATTGATGCAGAACCAGCAGACAATAACCAACATTATGTTTCATGTTCATTAGAAATTCCCCCGACAGCTCGTACAGCAAATGAATATGTTTGTCTTGATACAAGGAATAACGTTAGCAAACTTAGCATCAATTTAAGAATCTTATGTTGCCTAGCTAGCTAGGACTTCACTTACATCTCTCATTCCTGCTGCTTCCTCTCTGCTGCGGGCGAATAACTTTCTGATATCCATCTAGGAGTTACAGTTTGAGTCAAATAAAAATCAAAATAATGTAATTAACAAATTGTTGTTGGCTAACGTTACCTGCCTCAGCAGTGATTCGCCCCTCTCTCTCTCTCTCTCTCTCTCTCTCTCTCTCTCTCTCTCTCAAGCGAAGTCTCGATCCACACGTGAATAAATTACCATATTAAGTAGCCATGTGCTCACTGTTTCGTGGAGTGAATACAGTAGCAATCAATTACCATACTAAGTAGTATGTGCGCTGTTGTCTATGTTATGTAGACTTAAAACTCTGAAGCGTTTTCTTTTTTATTGGTGAAATTTTTACTGGGGCACTGCAGATCAACAGTGGGGCACGTGCCCCACTGAAATATGTCTGGCGACGCCCCTGCCAGGTGCATGTTTTTGGAAGTGGGAGGAAGCGGAGTACCCGGGGGAACCTACGCAGTCACAGGGAGAACATGCAAACTCCACACAGAAAGATCCCGAGCCTAGGATCAAACCCAGGACCTTTGTATCCATTTTTGTTTTGTTTTATTTCATTAAAATTTGTTACAGCGTAGCGTAGAGAGCAAGGGCGTAGAATTGGGTAGGGACGCTAGGGACACGTCCCTACAAATATCCAGCCGCTACTGTGTAGTCACTATCAATACAAGCGCTGCCCGTAATGTTTAGTCAATGATTATGGCACAGAAAGGGTTAAATGTCGGTCTCTGCTAGAAGTCCCGCCTCTAACCTAAATATCGCTCCCTGATTGGTTACTGGTTTCATGCTAACTTACGTGTGATTGGCTGTCCCAGCTGTCACTCCTTCTGCTTGTAAAAGCTAGCCTACATGCTAGTTGCTAGCGACCGCGTGAGAGGCGGTGCAACTGTCAGTGCAAGTTGTCAACATGTTCAGCATTTGTTGTTCCTGGCACACGGTAGATAGATGGATTTTAATATTAGTGCTGTGCGGAGGTGAAAGTTAACCTTAAACATGTGAATTCAACTACTTTAGTCTCCGTTTTTTAACATGTAAAAACATCAGCTGTCTTTTACTACGGACTGCAACAGTCCGTTGTCATGGATACATGACAACAACTTCCATTCATACCAGTCATACGTGCCTGAGGCGGAGTGATAGCCTGCGCTGTGATAAGGCTTTAGAATAGTAGCCGTGCTCAAAATATACACCACGGTTAACAGCCAATCAGATCGCCTTCCCGTGTTTTTTTTTTTAATATTTTTTAGTTTCATGTATTTGTGTAGAAGTGAGCAACGGTTTGAAAATACCAATGAACAATACAACCTCACTAGATGATGATGTGATTTTACAATTATAAAATATAATTAATTTATATTATACGTAATATTCATATTTAGTAAAAATCCTTTTTGCTCAGGCAGTAACTGTACCATCAAGCTCTATGGTCATTGTCCCTAATGTATCTGTCATGCATCAACATATTTTTTTGTAAGGTGACAGACAGCAGAGAGGCTGGAGTTGATGGAGGAGGAGAGGCCAGAGAAGTTAGAGGAAGAGAGGAAGTAGAGAAGGAGAGGCTGGAGATTATTACTGTTCATTTATGTTTATTTACAATGTTGTATTGCATTAATGTATTTCTGATGTTGTTGATGGAAAGTAGGCGATGTTAATTGACAGTATGATGCACAGCACTACACTAAAGAGTAAAGATGAGAACTCTTTGAAGTTGTCTCCTATGCTTTCATTTTAGTTGCTTTACCCTATAACATCTGCAAGACATGAAATTATGATTGCTAATGTAAAAAAAAAAAAAAAGTTAACTTTCAGAGTGCTGCCTTGGAGCACTTTTGTGTCCCCACCAATCTCAAAATCAAACCTACTCCCTTGGTAGAGAGAGACCTTTCAGGCACATTTTACTGGTTTAAGATTGGACGAATAGTTTGGTGTGCACGTAGGAGTGTGTGCGTGTGTGTGTGTGTGTGTGTGTGTGTGTGTGTGTGTGTGTGTGTGTGTGTGTGTGTGTGTGGGTGTGGGTGTGGGTGTGGGTGTGGGTGTGGGTGTGGGTGTGGGTGGGTGTGGGTGTGGGTGTGTGTGTGGTCCAAAAGGAACAAATACAAAGAATGCTAAAAAAAAAAAAGTTAACATAATATATATACATGGAGTATTGAAAAGGTCAATTGCCAGATAGTGATTTAAATATGGTCTCTGGCGACCTCATGTGGTGGGATAGGGTAAATACTGTATAAAAGAAAATTCGTCACCGTTGAGAACCAAGAGTTGAGTTGAGTTTGAGTTTATTTCGGACATGCAAGCATACAACATGATACCTCACAATTTCCAGTTTCTGTTTTCAACATGTTCGAAAAGGAGTAGGAAGAAGCAGAGCTTATTTAATCCTACCCCTTAAAAGTATAAAGCGATCGAATTACAGGCTGAATGCAGAAACATCTTTGCATATGCAATTAAAACATCTAAGAAAATATAGGCATTTTAACAAGAATGACAATACTTTATGCGCCATGAACTTATATTTTGGACAGGACTTACTGCACACATTGCTGTTCAGAATCACCCTACGTGGATGACGTAATGAACAGAAAATGACGTCACAGACTTGAAGGCCAAAATAGAGGCACGGGAAATCCCATCTCTTAAAATTGTGGCAGAATAAAATAGAACTAGAACATTTTCCAACAATAACCTGACTGAATATGTAATAAACTAAATAACTTTTTTTATGTCACCTGAACGATAACACAGCATGGAAAAGAATGACATTGCGTGATAAAGCTCTTCCGGTCCGTTTTCCGGGTTGGCAGGACTCTGTAAAATCCATATTATATGTGCTATAACTCATATGTTGCGCTACACTTATTTGGCTGGTAGTTATTTGTTTCAAACAACAGTAAAAGTAAAACAAAATACGTTGTGTCTAACATGTTTTTTACTTCCTGTTTTCGTCTTTTGATGTGTCGTAAAATGTGGTTGCCGCGGCAACAAGATAAGTCCACTTACAACACAACTAGGTTGCATGTTTGTTTTAAACAAACCACCACAAAAGACAGAAAAGATGAGGAAAAACAGCTCTACCCTAACCGCGTATGTCTTGTGAATTGTACACGGATATATATGTATATATATATATATATATACCGTATATGCTAACCTGATACCATCTATGCTGACCTGACCGTTGTGTTGCTTGTTTGCTAGCTCCTCCAGAGCGATGAAGAATTCCACTTCGGGGATGCAGCGACACTTCCAGAGCTCCAGATACACAGGCAGCTTCACGGGGTTCCCAAGCCGAAAAGGCTCCCGGATGATGTCGGACAGCAGAGCCACGGGAAGGAGCAACGTTCACAGGAAAGCCATTCGGGTAACTTCAAAGTAGAGTAGGGATTCATTGCTCTTTGAAGGTACCCGGATCCAGAGGACCCGTTCCTCTCAAAGAGCCGTAAAAAAAGTGGCTATCCATTATATTTTATATATTCTTTATATCAAGGAAGCAATCAATGGTAGCGGTTATAAGATACAATGTGGATCAGAATAATTTAACATCACAGAAATACTGAATTCTGAAATATTGGCTATATATATATTTTTTGCGTCAACATTCCATAAAGTATTGCAATATCCCCATGCTTTGACAGTGACATCACTATTTTAAAATATCTATCACCTAAAAAATGTTTTCATAGTCCATCCATCCATCCATCTTCTTCCGCTTATCCGAGGTCGGGTCACGGGGGCAGCAGCCTAAGCAGGGAAGCCCGGACTTCCCTTTCCCCAGCCATTTAATCCAGCTCCTCCCGGGGGATCCCGAGGCGTTCCCAGGCCAGCCAGGAGACATAGTCTACCCAACGTGTCCTGGGTCTTCCCTGTGGCCTCCTACCGGTTGGACGTGCCAGAAATACCTCCGTTGGGAGGCATTCGGGTGGCATCCTGACTAGATGCCTTAACCTCCTCATCTGGCTCCTCTTGATCTGGAGGAGCAGCGGTTCTACTTTGAGCCCCTCCCGGATGGCAGAGCTTCTCACCCTATCTCTAAGGGAGAGACCTGCCACCCGGCGGAGGAAGCTCATTTGGGTCGCTTGTACCCATGATCTTGTCCTTTCGTTCATAACCCAAAGCTCATGACCATAGGTGAGGATGGGAACATAGATCGACCGGTAAATTTAGAGCTTTGCCTTCCGGCTCAGCTCCTTCTTCACCACAACGGATCAATACAGCATCCACGTTACTGAAGACGACGCAACGATCCGCCTGTCGATCTCACGATCCACTCTTCCCCCACTCGTGAACAAGACTCCGAGGTACTTGAACTCCTCCACTTTGGGCAAGATCTCCTCCCCAAACCGGAGATGGCACTCCACCCTTTTCCGGGCGAGAACCATGGACTAGGAAAATGTTATAGTACAAGAGAACTTAACATTCGAAAAATACATAAATAAGTCAGAATAACGTGTATTGATGGATATAAAAAGTCTAATATACAACAAGAACAAAAATTGGGTCACAATAAAAATGTGGGTACCCAATTGTACGTGTGCACGCTTGAACTACTTCACAAAATAAGATAACTGAATAAACAACACACACATATATATATATATATATATATATATATATATATATATATATATATATATATATATATATATATATATATATCCATCCATTTTGTACCGCTTATTCCCTTTGGGGTCGCGGGGGGCGCTGGTACCTATCTCAGCTACAATCGGGGGGAAGGCGGTGTTCACCCTGGACAAATCGCCACCTCATCGCAGGGCCGACACAGATAGACAGACAACATTCACACTCACATTCACACACTAGGGCCAATTTTAATGTTGCCAATCAACCTATCATACATATATATATGTATATATATATATATATATATATACATATAATAAAAAAAAAAGTATATCCAAAGACTCACAGGGAGACACTGTCTGGTCCTATCACCACAATAATAAATGAATGAATCCTTTAGACCAGGGGTGTCCAAACTTTTTCCACTGAGGGCCATACACTGAATAATCAAAGCAAGCGGGGGCCATTTATTTTAAAAACCAATACAATATATGTATAAAATATATACATTTAGGCCTCCACTCAGGTTTGATCCCGGGAACTCCAAAGGGTTTTGGTAAAAATAAAATGTTAAAAATGTGTCATTATTCAGTATTATTATTTTTATTATTATTCAAATTTTACATCTCTAGATCAGTGGTTCTTAACCTGTGTTTGATCAAACCCCAGGGGTTCGGTGAGTCGGCCTCAGAGATTTGGCGGAGCCTCTGCTGCTATTTACAACCGACTCATCGTGTAAATAAAAACTTCTCCCTATTGGCGTATTATGGATACACCCAAACAATGTTCCTTTTAATTTTCTATCTGATTTGCAAGTGTTTAATGTGTTGTGAGTTCATGCACTGTGTTGGCTTTGTACTTTGAACAAGGTGATATTCATGCAGGGTTCATTCTGTGCACCAGTAAAAAAACATACCGTGTTTTTCGGACTATAAGTCACAATTTTTTTCATAGTTTGGCCAAGGGTGCGACTTATACTCAGGAGCAACTTATGTGTGAAATTATTAACACATTACCGTAAAATATCAAATAATATTATTTAGCTCATTCACTTAAGAGACTAGACGTATGAGATTTCATGGGATTGAGCAATTAGGAGTGACGTATAGTATGTTCTATATGTTATAGTTATGTGAGTGACTCTTTCCATAATATGTTACGTTAACATACCAGGCACCTTCTCAGTTGATTATTTATGCGTCATATAACGTACACTTATTCAGCCTGTTTGTTCACTATTCTTTAATTATTTTAAATTGCCTTTCAAATGTTTATTCTTGGTGTTGGATTTTATCAAATACATTTCCCCCAAAAATGCGACTTATACTACAGTGCGACTTATATATGTTTTTTTCCTTCTTTATTAAGCATTTTCGGCGGGTGCGACTTATACTCCGAAAAATATGGTATAACTTTATCTTGAATTTGAAAAACTTTTTTTTTTTTTTCAAGAAAGAAGGGTTTGGTGAATGCGCATATGAAACAGGTGGGGTTCAGTACCTCCAACAAGGTTAAGAACCACTTCTCTAGATCAACATTAGGTCTATCTGTCAATATAACGTTTTTAAATATTTAAGTCGTATGCTTTTTTTATTGAAAAAAAAACACAAAATATGCAATATTTTCACCCAATAAAATTTAAAGTAGAATATTATAGATTATAGAATAATTTGAGCCGGAAAAAAGGTCAAAAACTCATAACACCATTGATTTTAATTCACTATTATTTTTTGTACAATGACACTTAAAACAAAATACACTGATCCAAAAGGGTCCTTCTCATTAAAGTGTTAAAAAATAAATTATAATTTTTTTTTTACTGTTTACTTTTAACACAATGGTCTAGAGAACAACTTCAGATCCATCCGTCAATTATAATTATAATTTTTTTTTTTTGTTTATGTTTTTTGTTCGTTTTAGGCCATATTTAAAAAAAAACAGCTCAGTTTTTTATGTGGCAAACACAAAATATCCAATATTTGCCCCAAAAAATATCTCAAAGTGGAATATTTAATGTGACGTAATTGGAGCCTTGAATTGGTCAATAAGTCATAATTGATTTTGATTCACTATTTTAAAAAAAAAAAATTTTAAAGAAAGAAACAGCCTGCATGGCAGCTTTGAGTTATTAGAGTAAACATTGCAACGTTATTGTTACATTTCACCTGTTTGCTCTTTTATACCACTTTTTATGTTTTTAATTTTTTTCCATTGTATTTTTAAAATGTGCTGTGGGGCCGTTAAAAAATGTCCTGCGGGCCACAAATGGCCCCCGGGCCGCACTTTGGACACCCCGGCTTTAGACAGACTTTGTCTCCAAAAGACTGGAAGCCAGAAAGTGCCACACTGGTCTTCAGGTCAGAAAAACAAATGGGGTCGCAATTTACAGACCTACTAGCAATCTCCCCGTGGTATCAAAGATTGCTGAGAGGTGTGTCGCAGACCAGCTATTGGCCCATCTTCACAATTCGCCGTACAGACTACACACCATCCACTTTGGATTCAGAGCTAACCATTCCATCGACACTGCCAATTGTGTTTTGTTTTTGTTTTTTTAATGTAAAATCCAAGACCGACAAGGAGGTAGTTGGTGCTGTTTTCTTGGACTGGAAGAAGGCACCATTAGCCATCTCAAAACTGTGACGGTTCAATTTCTCTCCAAGCTGTCCTGTTCAAAATTGAATTGACCATGACCAAAATCATCTTGCTAATATGATTTGCTAATACTAATGAACAATATGTTTATTATTAGTACTGTAGTTTGCAGTGGTGAATAATGCACTGCATCATAATATACTGAGAGCTGTTACGTAATAACACACACTATTCAAAACATCTGACTTGTACTGTTACCATCTAGTACAAGTGTACATAATGAAGTGGCCAGAAGTCTCACTTGTTTTACACCACGTGGTAGTGTGGCGCTAATATTCATTAATTAGTCACCTGTTGTGCAAATGAATAGTTATCAGGCTTATAATAACCCAGTATGTCATACAGTATAATGTTTCAGCCCAGAATGCAATCCAGAAGCTGCTCTTTGGAAACAGTAATTGCCGTAGCAAGAAACGTAAACAGCATTCATCTGTTCTAGGGTCAAACTGTCCCCAACCCTAAATTTTCATTCAGTGTATAGGCAATATTTTAACCTTTTAATCCCTTGACCATTTTCCTCTAAAGCAGCAGTGTCAAACTTGTTTTAACTTAGAGCCACATTGCAGTTGTGGCTACCCTCAGAAGGCCGCTTGAAACAATGAGTAATACTGTACATGGGGCGGTATAGCTCGGTTGGTAGAGCGGCTGTGCCAGCAACTTGAGGGTTGCAGGTTCGATCCCCGCTTCACTGCCGTTGTGTCCATGGGCAAGACACTTTACCCACCTGCTCCCAGTGCCACCCACACTGGTTTAAATGTAACTTAGATATTGGGTTTCACTATATAAAGCGCTTTGAGTCACTAGAGAAAAAACGCTATATAAATATAATTCATTTAATTTCATTACATGTAAAAGGAGTCACCTCCTGATTTTATAATATGATTACATATGCATTTGATCATTATATATATTTTTTTACGTACTCTTTAGGCTGGCATCTTAGTCACCATAATTATACAGTAGAGTTTATGGTGTTACGGTAAATGGAGAAATGGTACCACTGCTTTTTAACGTTAAAATTCTGACAAAAAAGCGGCCAATTTTTTTACTGTAAATCTATGGTTGTTGTTGTTTTTACCGTGTTTTACAGTCAACAGAATAAGGGTACCACTGTTTTGTTTTTTTTTACGGTAAAATTCTGGCGACTTTTTTTTTTACCGTAATTTTTACATTGTACAATTACATGGACAATTTGCTTTGAAATCATAAGTTCATCAATTGTAAGATATTTACTTTTATTTTACCAAAAACATTTAAAATATATGATAATACCTCGCCTATTGCCCGAATGCAACTGAAATAGGCTCCAGCACCCCTCGCCACTACAAAAAGGACAAGCGGTAAAAATTGGATAGATGGCAAATACATTATTAGGAAACAGAATTAATAGTTCATTATTATTACAGTTTATAACTACATTCCAACCTTAATGCATACAAATGTGACTAATATTCATTACATTATTAACTTTAACAACATTATTAATACATAAGTCAAGTTGGTATTTGACTATTTTTATTTTAAGAAAATAAAGTCTGTTATGTGTGATACTATTTTATTTGTAACATTACTAGATACTATTTAAATTAAAAAAAATATATGCAATTGAATGCAGCCCATGTATTTGTTTTTCTCTCAAAACGGAAAGAACAAATACATTTTGTAAGAAAAAATATCGTACTTTGTTGACGCATATTACTTCAATCTTTTGCAGGACACATAAAAGGATGTGGCGGGCCAGATCTGGCCCAAGAGCCCTGAGTTTGACATCTGTGCTCTACAACAGTGGTTCTCAAACTTTTTTTTCATCAGAAAACACTTGGTTTTCCAAGTACCACCATATTGACCATCATTAAAATATAGAAGCGCAGTAGGCCTAAGTATTCATTAAATACAAGGAAGAAGTAATATTTAACAAGTATATTTAATATTTTAGGCCATTGTGAGATGACACGCGGTTTGAACAGTAACACTGTGTTTGAATATAGGAAAACAAAACACTAATCACTTGATTGAGTGATTCTTTAAAGGCCTACTGAAACCCACTACTACTGACCACGCAGTCTGATAGTTTATATATCAATGATTAAATCTTAACATTGCAACATATGCCAATACGGCCTTTTTAACTTACTAAATTGCAATTTAAAATTTTGCGCCAAGTATCCTGTTGAAAATGTTGCGGTATGATGACGCGTTTGTTGACGCGTGCGTGTGATTTCACAGATTGTAGCGGACATTTTGTTCCAGCCCCGATCCCAGCTATAAGTCGTCTGCTTTAATTGCATAATTACACAGTATTCTGTACATCTGTGTTGCTAAATATTTTGCAATTTGTTCAATTAATAATGGAGACGTCAAAGAAGAAAGATGTAGGTGGGAAGCGGTGTATTGCGGCCACCTTTAGCAACACAAAAACAGCCAGTGTTTCCTTGTTTACATTCCCGAAAGATGACGGTGAAGCTTTACTATGGAACAGAGCGGTCAAGCGAACATGGTTCCCTACCACATGTCAACCGGCAGGTTTCGGTGAGAAAATGGTGGTAATAAGTTGGCTCTTACCGTAGACATGAGCGGAGAGCTTGCGTCGTTCCTTGTGCACCTGTCAAAGAGGCAGCTGCGGACTCTCTTGCCTCCTGAACGTGGGATGCTTCCACCGTGGAGGAGGGAAAAAAATAAAAAATTTCAGCCCGGCCCCAATGGCTGCCTTTGCTTCGCCTTGTCGAGAAACGTGGCTTCCCTCAGAGACACTGACGGTCACCACACCTGTGGCCACACACCTCCGACTTTTGCTAAAACACTAGTAACAAAATAAGCAGATAATCGATTTTCCAGAATTATCCCTGTAAATTTGTCTAATAACATCTGAATCACTCTGCCGTCTAGTTTTTGTTTTGTTTTGTTTTTCCTGGTCCTTCACTCTCACTTTCCTCATCCATGAATCTTTCATCGTCGCTCAAATTAATGGGGAAATCGTCGCTTTCTTGTTCCAAATCGCTGTCGCCGCTGGTGGCCATGATTGCAAACAATGTGCGGATGTGAGGAACTCCACAACCCGTGACGTCACGTGCACATCGTCTGCTACTTCCAGTGCAGGCAAGGCTTTTTTATTAGCGACCTAAGGTTGCAAGCTTTATCGTCGATGTTCTCTACTAAATCCTTACAGCAAAAATATGGCAATGCCGCAAAATGATCAAGTATAACACATAGAATGGACCTGCTATCCCCGTTTAAATAAGAAAATCTCATTTCATTAGGCCTTTAATGTACAGTACCTCTAGATGGAGCCTGCGTACCACAGTTTGAGAATCCCTGCTCTAAAAGATGATGTTTTTCACCCTGATACAGTTGTATATAGGTGATCTTTGTCATTTGCGCACTGTTTTTGTTTTATGTAAAATGGCTTGTAAGACCTTCCACCAATCATAGCAGCTCCACAAATGAGTTTAGATGTTAAGCGACATCTAAAAACTTCTCCTTTGGAAAAAACTCCACTGATTACGCAACTTTAGAGACTGATTTAGTTCCACATCTTGGCAGGTGCTGGATGAGAATGGCTATGACGTCACACCTCGGCCACTTCTCCAACCTGAGGTTAGGGACCCGCACTCCAAACCAATCAGATACATTTTCGAAGACCTCTTCTCCAGATGGGACACGTCGAAATCGTCTTCCTTCTCCAACGTGGCCTCTTCTGGGTAACCACATGCATCTATACCAGCTCCATGAATGAATCCATTAGCCACTCATTCCATTTGTAGCGCTTCAGCCTTGGTCTTCATCATACATTTATCAACATTGTTAGCTGTTTTACAAGTATAAAAAGAAGTTAACTGCAATATAATACACTAAATATCGTCCCCTGTTTGTTGTTGTTAATTGGTTGTCAGAATCATGAATTAGAAATCAAATATTTTCATAGCTGTGGCATAAAAACATGTTTTAGGCCTTCTAAATATGCCCTCTAGATATGAAATAACACCTTTTAATCACATTTACAATCTCTTAATCCAATATAGTACAGTGGAACCTCAATTTCCAAATCCCCTTTTTGCAAAGTTTTCGATTTACAGATTTTTCGAAGAAAATGGCGACTTTGCTTTTATTAGTATGCAGAAGAAAGAGGTTGGGTTTTACCAGGGTTTGTTTGTCTGTTTGTTAGCAACATAACTCAAAAAATGAATGATACATTTTAATGAAAACTTTAGGAAATGTTAGAAAAAATCAAATGCCTTCTCTCATTCCTTTACGACCTCCAACACACGGACCACACACTCGTGCTACCCAGGGAATTTTGGAAAGGTAGTTTACTTATGGTCCGGCTAATTGAATATATATATGTGTATGTATGTATGTATGCACGTATGCATGCATGCATAGATTGATTAACGTGGATCCCGACTTAAACAAGTTGAAAAACTTATTCGGGTGTTACCATGAACTGTGCAATCTACTAATAAAAGTATCAATCAATCAATCAAAAGCATGCGTATCTGTGTGTGTGTGTATATAAATATATGTATACATATATGTATGCATGCATGCATATGTTTGTGTGTATAAAAATGTATACATATATGTATATATAAATATAAATGTATGTATATATATCTGTATATATATTATATATATATACACTGTATATATATCATGTGTATATATGAATTATACATGTGTATATAGCGTATATATGTATATATGTACAAATATATGTATATATACTGTATATATATATACATATATGTATATGTAAAATATATGCGTGTAAGTGTATATATATAAATGTAATATATGTTTATATATACATACATGTATGCATGCATGCATATGTTTGTGTGAATAAAAATGTATACATACTGTATGTATATATAAATATATATGTATATATAAATGTATGTATATATATATATATATATATATATATACACATATATATCTGTATGTATATTATATATATATATACACACTATATATCTATATACGTTTATATATATCATGTGTATATATAAATTATACATGTGTATATAGCGTATATATGTACAAATATATGTATATATACTGTATATATACATATGTGTATATGTAATATATATGTCTGTATGTGTATATATAAATGTAAAATATTTATATATACATATATACATAGATAAATACATACACACACACATATATATATATATATATATATATATATATATATATATATATATATATATATATATATATATATATATATATATATACAGTTGTGATCAAAATTATTCAACCCCCACACAATTTTGGTGTTTTAGCAAGTTGGACATTTATTCCGTATTTTGTTTATAGTCATATCAAACAAAGATGCATTAAATAGACAAATGCAACTTGAAGTACAACATTATATTTTGTAACATACCAAACAGTGTCATTTCTCTTAATATCTCATTGACAAAAATATTCAACTCCTTGAAGATCATAACTCTTAAGAACAGAATTTGTATAAGGTCTTTTCAATCAGGTGTTGAAAACACCTGTAGATGTGATTACAACCATAACGAGCAACAATTAAACTGATTGAAAAAGACTGTGACGCTCAGCTTCTTGTAGATGGTCAATGGTGTATTTGCAACATGGTGAAGTCCAGGGAGTGGTCAAATAAATCAAGAGAGGAGGTAATTTATCTTCATAAGAAAGTATATGGATATAAGAAAATAGCAAAGACATTACACATTCCAAAAGACACAGTTGGGAGCATAATTCGCAAGTTTAAAGCTAAAGGCACAGTGGAAACACTACCGGACGTGGTAGAAAGAGGATGCTGTGTGCAACTGCTGTCCAGTATTTGAAGCGTACAGTGGTGAAAAACTCCGGGTAACAGCTGAGGATCTACAACAGGACATTGCAGAGGGGGGAACGCAGGTTTCGTCCCAAACAATAAGGCGCGCACTACGAGATGAAGGCCTCCATGCCAGAACTCCCAGGCGCACCCCACTTCTGACTACCAGGCACAAGGAAAATAGACTCCAGTATGCAAAAAATCATCTGGACAAACCCCAAAGGTTTTGGGAAACTGTTCTATGGAGTGATGAGACAAAACTGGAACTCTTTGGGCCTATGGACCAATGTTATGTTTGGAGGAGAAAAAATGAAGCTTACAAAGAGAAGAACACCTGGCCTACTGTTAAGCATGGTGGGGGGTCAATAATGCTCTGGGGCTGTTTCTCTGCCTCAGGTACCGGGAATCTCCAGCGCGTTCAAGGCATCATGAATTTTATTTCCTACCAGGATATATTAGCTGCAAATGTCATGAAGTCAGTGACGAAGCTGACGCTTGGGAGACATTGGACCTTCTAACAGGACAACGATCCCAAGCATACCTCCAAATCAACATCAGAGTGGTTGCAGAAGAAGGGCTGGAAGACTCTAGAGTGGCCTTCACTGTTGCCAGACCTAAATCCTATAGAAAACCTGTGGTGGGACTTGAAGAAGGCAGTTGCAGCACGCACGCCCAAGAATGTGAATGAACTGGAGGCCTTTGCCCAAGAAGAATGGGCTAAAATACCTGTAGATCGTTGCAAAAAGCTTGTGTCCGTTTATGTATCACGTTTGAAGGATGTAATTACTGCCAAAGGGTGTTCTACTAAGTACTAAAGATGCATATAACTAGGGGGTTGAATCATTTTGTCAATGAGATATTAAGAAAAATGTCCTTTTTTGGTATTTTGTAAAAAAAATATATATATATATATATATATATATATATATATATATATATATATACATATGTGTGTGTGTTTGGTGTGTGTATATATATATATGTATATATTATTCAAGTTTACACTGTTTCTTATGGGGAACTTGGTTTTACTATACAACTAACGAACAATGTTCAGGAACCAGTTATGTTTGTAATTTCAGGTTCCATTCTATTGTAATGCTGTTTGAGACTGAGCCATTTGGTATCCATGAAGCTGAACAGTGCGCTCTGATTGGTTTGGTAAATAAATCAGTACATTTTATTGATATATAATTTCTCACAGAGAGAGTTCACAAAGATACATTTCAAATAAACTGATATGATAATGAAAACAATGATGTAAAAGATAATAAAAATGGTAATTGATTATTACAGAATATTACTGTAACTCATGATTAAACAAATATATAGCCAATTCGACATTAGTATTGCAATGCTTGGTGTTTTAGTCATTGTTATGCTTGAAAATGCTTCATTTAGGACAGAAATCATTGAATGTGATTTTAAAAAAACATTTAAAAAAAAATCTGTCGCTAAGCCGCATCATTTGAAGCACGATGTGGCGAAGGACGACTGTAAGACAGTTTGGAAGACAGCTTGCATGCAAAAGTAAATGCCAGTGTTACTGCCACTTAGTGTCTTGTTATTGACATTGCTGGAATCAAGCCTTGTGTGGAGGGTATTTACTATATCAAGTTCTTTGCATGTTATATTTTTTTTCTCAAACACTTGCTAAGGTAATCCTCAAATTTTTGTTTGACTTTTAAGGCCCTTTGTCTTCGACAAAATATTTTTTCCGTTGTTTTTATCCTTAAGATCATTTATGTGGAGCAGCAGACCCCCCAGCATGTCCACCAAGAACTCAATGACCATCCACAGTGGAGACATCGCTTTCAAGTTGGAGAGCATCCCGCAATCCGGTAGCCGTTTTTTTTTTCTAATTATCATTGAACGCCATTGCAAGTATTTTATAATTTTATGTTTTTTAAAACTCCCATCCAGAGGCAAAGCGACAGGCGGCCCCTGTGGGTCAACATATGTTGGAGGAGACCACTTCGGACGAAGTGGTCAACATCTACCTGACTGAGACGGACACCATCACACTTCTGGACCTTCTCAGCACCTGTGTGTCGGAGGAGGCTGACGACGCACAAGCTATTAAGTCAGTAAATAAGCTTTTCTTTTTTTGTCCTGTCCAGCTACTCAGGCAAATCATATTGTTGATATAGATGCCCATATCTGTTGTACATATTTACTTTACAAAAGAGAAGTGTGAGATACTTCTCCTGTTGCCTTATTTGTATTTGACTTTATTAAATGGAGTTATATTATTATTTGGTGCAGCCAACTGGAGCAGGATGGGATAGAAAGAGAAAAAAGGAGGAGAGAAGGAGACATTGCGGGGCCAAGAGGGGCATAAGACAGAGAGACAACAACAACAGTACAGCATCAGCAAATATGATATTACAAATATGATACGAAAATTAATAGCAAAGAAGCAGTTAGTTAAGTAAATATTCATAACACACAAAGGACAATGAACATAATTGCACTACAAATGGAGCAATACAAATACCAATAGAAATAGCACTATTGATAATGAATAATAACAATGTTACCTCTATTATCAACAAAACAAATGCAACAATACATATATGTAATGATAACTTTAAGTACAAAATAAAAGAGATAAATGGAGAGGAAGAAAGAGAATTGAATTGTAGTAACCTTGTAGATTGTTATAGTAACAATATGGGAGTGTGCCGTGTTTTATCCAGTTTCCTCTAGGGGAACAACGTTAATATAAATTAGATGAAACGTGGTTATTTGCATGACTGTATGTTTGCATATGTGCTTGTTTATGTACAGTATGTGTATATATATATACATATATATAGTTGTAACTAAGCTTTTCTAAAGAAAATATTTCTACACTGCAGTTATTCTCAAAATGGTGGTAGACGGCTTCCATCTAGTGGTAAGTCAAATAATCACTTAATTATATGCCGTTAATTTTAATTGATTCATTATTTAATTGAAGTGTTTTATTGTCCTGTATTCAAACACAGTGTCACTGTTCGATGGGTTTGTAATGTTACAGTGACCAAAATATTAAATAAAACTGCTACCTTGTTTTGATGAATACTTAGGCCTACTATGCTACAGTTTTTTAATGTTGTCATTACGGTGGTACTTGGAAAGCCAAATGTTTTTTGAGGTGGTACCTGGTGAAAAAAGTTTGAGAACCGCTGGTATACTGTGTATTTGTATGTATTTGTTTGGCGAATCAGTGTATTCTACCAGGAAGTATTAGTAAGACCATACTGACAAAATAGTGGATGAAAAGTTGTACTAATGTCATTGTAATACAAGAAAAATCTCAATATATTAAGAGAATTAAGTTTCAATATTATGTGAATACAATAATTTTACTTTTTTTTTTTACATTCTTTTACATTTTTATTACAAAAGAAGAACAATCTTAATACACCATGACAATTAAGATGTAATATTATGTGAATATAGTCATATTACAGAAAAATATATTTTTTTGTATTTTGATTTTTATCACAAAAAAGTCTGGTTTTTGTTTTTATAAATAAATTGTGCATGAAGAAAGTTGGAATATTAACAATTCAAATTGCCAATTAGAGTAAAGTTGTAATTTTATGGCAGGGGAACAACATTTTATGAAAAAGTTCAGTTGTTACAAAAGTATATTTTTAATATCAATGTCGGGGAAAAAAATCAACTACAGCATGACAATAACTTTGGGGGAAAAAGTCAAATTCTGGGACAATAATGTTGTCATATTATGGGATTAAAAACATCAAAATCATACCAGAAAAGTTGTATTATTATGAGAAAAAAAAACGTAAATATGCTTCACCGAGATAAGAGCAGTAAATAGATATATTTGGTTCTCATAATATTACTAGAGACGACATGTAATTTAGGCACCACGGTGGAACAGGAGTGTGCCACTGTGTGCATGTGCCTCACAATACAAAGGTCCTGAGTAGTCATGAGTTCAATCTCGGGCTCGGGATCTTTCTGTGTGGAGTTCGCATGTTCTCCCTGTGACTGTGTGGGTTCCCCCTGGGTATACTCCGGCTTCCTCACCCTGGCAAAACCATGCACCTGGGGATTGGTTGATTGGCAACACTAAAAATGGGCCCTGGTGTGTGAATGTGAGTGTGAATGTTGTCTGTCTATCTGTGTTGGCCCTGTGATTAGGTGGCGACTTGTCCAGGGTGTACGCCGCCTTCCGCCCGAATGCAGCTGAGATAGGCTCGAGCACCCCCCGCGACCCCAAATAGGGACAAGCGGTAGAAAATGGATGGGTGGATGGAACATGTAATTTAATGACAATAAAGTCTTAATATTATGCATTGTAATAGTAAACAGCCATTAACTGACACTAATCCTCTGTGTGTATCTTCCAGGGAGAGCAACCTCCTCTACATCGAGCAGTGCAACAACAAAATGGGCAACGACAAATACATTGCTCGGGCGGTGCAGACGTTCGTCGGAGCGTCGAAAGACAAAAAAATCCAGAGCGAAAAGATTTTTATGCAGGATGAAGGTACATAAACATTCACACCAGCCACATTGTTAAATAAATGATTTCTCTCCAATCAGCGTTTTTAAGTTCAATACCTGTGCAGGTAGCATGGCCACCATTTGGGATATCTATGACTCATTCCAAATTGAAGCTACTACTAAAACAGAGAAGGCTTCTGACAGCGCCATGGCGGTCAAAAAGGGTCAAGGGACCAATGAGGGAGAGAGCTACAGCACCGCCAGCACAGCAAACACAGGTAATAACCTAATCACCGCCATTTTGTTTGTTTTCGAACCTCACCCCTAATGGATACTACATGTACACTGGATTAAAAAATTATACTCAATATCTCGTAAAAACTTTAGATGTATGCTTATTTCCTGATACAGTCTCCAGTATTTACTCAACTGCAGAGAGTGCAAGGCATGTATTAGTAATTGGGATGAGCATTTGACGAATTGACTAATTTGAGCAGATTAATGCTGCTAAACACTGTCGGCATCCGAGCAAGAGGAGAACAATGCGGATTTACCATGTTCACAAATTGAGTATTTTTTTTAAATAAACTTACTATTAGGAGTGTCCCGATCCGCTAATATAATTATCATCGGTCCGATATCATCAAAAAAAAAAACAAGGATCCGAAATACCGCCTCGCATATAAACTCTCTGATGTAAGCCTATTTTATTTTGTACTTTGGTGAAGTCCTTAACAAAACGTAAACATAGTAGGCTATAGGCTACCAGGAGCTAGCAGCTACACAACAGCTAAGCACACACACAAGTTAGACGTACGTTATGCAGTCTATAATCGCACGTGTCAATATTAAAAAAAGTATCAAATAATTACAGTTGCATATCACACTTACAGTACATACAGAAAGTATTCACAGCGCTTCTTTTTTTCCACATTTTGTCATGTTACAGCCTTATTCCGAAATGGAATGAATTAATTTTTGTCCTCAAAATTCTACACACAATACCACGTCATGGCAAAGTGAAGATTTTTTGTGTGTGTGTGTTTTTAGAATTGTATTAAAACAAAAAAAATAAATAAAAAAATCACATGTACATTAAGTATTCACAGCTTTTGCTTAATACTTTGTTGATGCATCTTTGTCAGCAATTACAGCCTCAAGTATTTTTTAATACAATGCCAAAAGCTTTGCACACCTGTCTTTTGGGCAGTTTCGCCCATTCCTCTTTGCAGAACCTCTCAAGCTCCATCAAGTTGGATGGGAAGCGTCGGTGCACAGCCATTTTCAGATCTCTCCAGATATGTTTAATCAAATTTAAGTCAGGACTCTCTTGGAGCCTTTTTTTGGATATCTTGGCTGTGTGCGTAGGATTGTTGCGCTGCTGAAAGATAAACGGTCGCCCTAGTTTGAGTTCAAGAGCGCTCTGGAGCAGGTATTCACCTAGAATGTCTCTGTGCAGTCCTGCATTCGTTTTCCCCTCTATCTTGATTAGTCCCCCAGTTCCTGATAGTGAAAAAAAACCTACGGCATGATGCTGCCACCACCATACTTCACTGTAGGGATGGTATTGGTCTGGTGATGAGAGGTGCCAGGTTTCCTCCAAACATGACGCCTGGCATTCTCACCTAAGAGTTCAATATTTGTCTCATCAGAGCAGATAATTTTGTTTTGTCATGGTCTGAGAGTGTTTCAGGTGCATTTTGGCAAACTTTTTACGAAGGAATGGCTTCCGTCTGGCCACTATAAAACACAGGCCTGATTGGTGGCTTGCTGCAGAGATGGTTGTCCTTCTGGAAGGTTCTCCTCTCCCCACAGAGGAATGCTGTAGCTCTGACAGAGTGACCATCGGGTTCTTGGTCACCTCCCTGACTAAGGGCCTTTCCCCCCGATTGCTTAATTTAGACAGCCGGATAGCACTAGGAAGAGTCCTGGTGGTTCCAAACTTCTTCCATTTAAGGATGACAGAGGCCTCTGTGCTCGTTAGGACCTTGAAGGCAGCAGATATGTTTGTGCCTCAAGAAAATCCTGTCTCGGAGGTCTACATACAATTCCTTTAACTTTATTTTTGGTTTGTGTTCTGCCATGGACTGTCAAGTGTGAGACCTTATATACAGACGGCTGTGTGCCAATCCAAATGACCCCAATTAGGCTGTAGGAACATCTCAAGGATGATCGATTGACACGGGGCACACCTGGGCTCACTTTTGAGCTTCATAGCAAAGGCTGTGGATACTTATGCACATTTGACTTCTTCTTTTTTTAAATTTAAAATAAATTTGCAAAAAATGTGTAAAAAAATACATTTGCATTGTCGTTATTTTGTAGCGTGTGGAGAATTTTTAAGACAAAAATGTATTTATTACATTTTGGAATAAGGCTGTAACTGTGATGATCTGTTGCCCGGATATTGCTTTGTTTAGATTTAGGATTCCCTTGTTTTTGTTTTAGCACCCCTGTTTGTGTTCCTCGTTGCCATGGGTGCTGATTATGTTTACCTACCCCTGGTTAGTGGTCAGGACGATCACCTGCTCCCGGTCACTAATCAGAGAGCTATTTATTTCTGCCTCTCGCCACACTCTGTCTGGCTGTTTTGTTTGCTTCACACAACACTTAGGTTGGTTTATTGCTCCTTATTCTTGTGCTAGTTTTTCTATAGCTTCCCGTGCCAGCGGCACGTTCCTATCTTTTGTATCTTTGTCTAGTTATACTAATAAACCCTTTTTCTTACCTGCATACTGCTTTCGAACGTCCATTTGCATCTTGGGGAAACGACCAGTGCATAACCATACGACCCCTCCGTAACAGTAATATAACAAAATGTGGAAAAAGGGAAGCACTGTGAATACTGTCCACATGCACTCTACAAGGTCTCCAATGCAGAAGTGTATTAGAAAGTGTGTAGTAACAAACCTGTCCGCATCATTCAAGGTACTGCGTCGTCAGCTTAACTTAATGAATTATTGTGTGTATCGGGTGTTGCCAAAAAAACAACTATCACAACTCCGCTTCAATGTAAAGACAGCATTAATCGATTTCAGACAGATAGTAATATAAATAGTATAGTGTTTTTCATACTTACCGTTGCTTTCTGTTTAAGTAATTGCACTTGATCAAGCCATTAACCTTCCACACTACAAAATAATCCAAGCGGATTTTGTGTGAGACAATTTTTTTAAGGTTCCGGGAAAAAGTTGTATCGAAACACCCCCTACTTATTTTGGAGCTATACAGAGTAGGATACAATATCATTTTAAAAGCCACTGAAATATGTAGGATAGGGCCCCTTTCAAGCCTACTTCTGCTCTACAGATACCATATTTGCTTTGGTGAAGATGTCCACCGTGACACATGATAGTATCATTCATCGCTTGTATGAAAAAGTAACATTTGTTATTCTGCGGTTTATTGGGCCCACCCAGATTTTTTAATTCTAAGGCTGTCTAAAATAATGAGAGGTGACTGGGACTGAAGATGAACAATGTATTTTATACATAACAGTAAGTACAAACAATAGCAGAGTACCGAGCCATTTAAAGTCCGGAACAGTCTTTGAAATTGTTTCCCTCCTCAAATACAGTACAGGCCAATAGTTTGGACACAACTTCTCATTCAATGTGTTTTTCTTTATTTTCATGACTATTTAAATTGTAGATTGCCACTGAAAGCCTCAAAGTGAAATAACTGAAAACGTTGTATATTCTAGTTTCTTCTAAATTGCCACTCTTTGCAGACTCTTGGCCTTCTCTCGATGAGCTTAAAGGGGTAGTCACCTGAAGTCCCTTCACAGGTGTGCTTGAAGCTCTTCTAGAGAATGCCAAGCGTGCAAAACAGTAATCAAACTTTTTGCCTGTAGTCTACGTTTGTCCAATTTGCAGCTCCGCCGTGGCAGAGGTCGAAACCGAAAGTTAACTTGGCGCGTGTGTGTTTGCGCACACACACTTCTGTCAAATCTTCCTTTGTCTCGTTCCTATACTTCTTCCTCCAGAAAGATAGAAACCACAGTGTGCATTCTTGGAATGTATCTTCTCCGATCAGAACCAAGGCCAATGCTAGTTATTTCTAAGGCGTTCAGTTCTCCTTAAAGATGGATAATATTCCTTCTGTTGAGGAAATGGGGTCAAACGGCTCAGAAATATCCTGCTCAGGTGTTGACTTCATGTTTTTCTCCCCTAAAAGGAAGGACGGTCAGCACCAGAAGCTCCCTGTTTGCCATAAAGATACAAGGCGATGCTTTGAGCGACGAGCTGGACCCTCAGCTTATCCTGCAGTCCGAGAGCTTCCAGGGTAACCTGTTCATCATGGAGCGCTGCATCGCCGCTAACATCTTCCAGCCCAAACTGGCGTCTTACAGAGAACTGGCCGTCATGCAAGGTGACACCCGGCAGATTTGATGCTTTCCATGCGTTTCTATGTAATGACCACCGAAATGTTGCTAAGACCCCACGTCCGTGAGCCAACCTGACTCTGAGGAGCCCACAGAGGAGAAGGAGGAGGATGAGTATGAAGAGGGAATGAAGGCGGTGGAGGAAGAAAAGAAGGAGGAGGAGAAAGAGGAGGAGGAGAAAGAGGAGGAGGAGGAGACTGAGGAGAAAGTGGAGGAAGAGGAAGAGAGGCCAGATCTGGAACATCTCTGGACCTTTTGCTGTGAGCTCACCAAAGGGCGCAAGATCACCAGCATGGCTTGGAACAAGGAGAACCCGGTAAAAATGAAATACTCTCAGAACTCTTGTATCTTTATGTTGTTATGTACAAAATATTCGTTGTATCTCTCTGTCAGGACCTGCTGGCAGTGGGCTATGGTGACTACAGTAGTTGGAAACCAGGACTGATCTGCTGCTGGTCCATAAAAAACCTCATGGTACATTCATTTTATTCCATAAGACAGCATCATGGCTTGTTTTCCAAAACTAATAGAAGGTGAAAATGGAGAAAATATTGTTTAAAAAATTATAGGTCAGTCTTGTATCCAAGATTATTATCTAAAGTTGGTAATTTTTTATGCAAATGTTCTCCAAAGCATGCGAAAAGTTAACATATAGCAAGTACCAAGTTATATGACTCTGAGTTGTACGGCTAAAGGAGTTGATAATGTTAACGTGCTCGCATGCTAACATTAGCATGTTAACAGCTAACATGACTCTATGATGTACTGCTTCTATTGGCTAAAAATGTTAGTAATTGTGAACTACCAAGATAATGACGTGAACAGCTAAAAAAAAATCTTCAAAATGCAAGGCTAGCATGCTAATAGTTAACATGTGTCAAGTATCAAGTTACATGAATCTGAAGTGAACGGCTGCCAAATAAACGACAAAAGATAGCGTGTTAATTTTAGCAAGCTAACATACTTTCGACACCCTTGAACTAAGATCAAACAGGAAATACTTACAAAACAAGAGCACCAGGACAGGAAGTGATACTAAACACAAGCGGAAAAACACGGCGTGGCGCAGTGGAAGAGTGGCCGTGTGCAACCCGAGGGTCCCTGGTTCAATCCCAACCTAGTACCGACCTCGTCACGTCCATTGTGTCCTGAGCAAGACACTTCACCTTTGCTCCTGATGGGTGCTGGTTAGTGCCTTGCATGGCAGCTCCCTCCATCAGTGTGTGAATGTGTGTGAATGGGTAAATGTGGAAATAGTGTCAAAGCGCTTTGAGTACCTTGAAGGTAGAAAAGCGCTATACAAGTACAACCCATTTATAAGTAACATTTTAAAATTCAAGTGTAAAAAGAAGTTAACCACTGAATAATACAATTAAAGACAGTGAGAGGGAACAGGATGGTCTTTGCAAAGCGATACTGTCACCTGGTGGCCTTTTATAGGTGTTGCTGGAATTTTAGATTATGAGTGGATTATTTAACTTGGATAATGACTTAAACAATTTCAAAAACGTATTCAGGTGTTACTATTTAGTGGTCAATTGGGCGGAATATGTACTGCACTGTGCAATCTACTAATACAAGTTTCAAAGTTTCAAGTGTCCCAAGTGTGGCCAGGGGGGCATTTTGCCCCATTATTGTATTTAGATTACGCTCCTTGGCATATTTAAAAAATATGACATACAATCGAACATCGATTTACAAACTTGATCAGTCCTTGAACAGGGTTCGGTAATCGAAAAGTTTGTGTAGTGAAGCAAATATCACCATAAGAAACAATGTAAAAATGAATAATTGGTTCCAGTCTTTGACAAAGGTTAAGGTTAGTTCACTTTGGACACAATAGAAAGTGTTATACTGTGCATCACACAAACATACCAAGACAGTTGAGAGATCAACTGTCCCTTCATTAACAAGACAAAACAACAACTGTCTGCGCTGCTCTACCAACACGCGTGCGCACACACATTTTGGTACCCTCATAAACGATTAGAAATCACACAATTCTTAACTTTAACAACCATATAGCTACAATTAACAACATTAAATGGCCTACTGAAATTAGATTTTCTTATTTAAACGGGGATAGCAGGTCCATTCTATGTGTCATACTTGATCATTTCGCGATATTGCCATATTTTTGCTGAAAGGATTTAGTAGAGAACATTCACGAAAAAGTTTGCAACTTTCGGTGCTAAGAGAAATGCCCTGCCTCTACCGGAAGTCGCAGACAACGACGTCACGTTTGATGGCTCCTCACATATTCACATTGTTTTTAATGGGAGCCTCCAACAAAAAGTGCTTTTCGGACCGAGAAAACGACAATTTCCCCATTAATTTGAGCGCGGATGAAAGATTTGTGTTTGAGGATATTGATAGCGATGGACTAGAAAAAGAAAAAAACACGATTGCATTGGGATGGATTCCGAAGTTTTTAAACACATTTACTAGGTTAATTCTGGGAAATCCCTTCTCTTTCTATTGTGTTGCTAGTGTTTTAGTGAGTTGAATAGTACCTGATAGTCGGAAGGGTGTCTCCACGGGTGTCTTGACGCCAGTGTCTCAGGGGAGTCGACGGCAGCTTTATGGACGAACAAGCTCAGCTTTTCTCCGGTAACAACTGACTTGTTAAACACAATTTTCTCACCGAATCCTGCTGGTTGACATTTGGTAGGGATCCATGTTGGCTTGACCGCGCTCTGATCTATAGTAAAGTTTCACCTCCAGGAACTTTAAACAAGGAATCAACGTGTGTTTGTGGGGCTAAAGGCTAAAGCTTCCCAACTCCATCTTTCTACTGTGACTTCTCCAATATTAATTGAACAAATTGCAAAAGATTCAGCAACACAGATGTCCAAAATACTGTATAATTATGCCGTTAAAGCAGACGACTTTTAGCTGTGTGTGTGCGCAGCGCTCATACTTCCAAAAAACCCGTGACGTCTTGCGTACACGTCATTACACGACGTTTCGAAGACGAAACTCCCGGGAAATTTAAAATTGCAATTTAGTAAACTAAAAAGGCCGTATTGGCATGTGTTGCAATTTTAATATTTCATCATTGATATATAATCTATCAGACTGCGTGGTGGGTAGTAGTGGGTTTCAGTAGGCCTTTAGAGAGTAAAATGAACTTCGGCAAATGAGCAGACGGACGGCATGAAGGTAGGGGGTGGGGCCGTATGTGTGTGTGCGCTCTTGGAAGAGGCATTGCTGAATGAAAGGTATTCTTCTCTTCCGCTGTGAAGTAAATCTGCTTTGTGTTTTTTTTTTTCCTTCAAAAAAGTCAGTTGTCATCACAATTAAAAACTCTTATTTCTTTGATACGAGTGGACACAAAATGGTTGCGAGCGAGAAACCAATTGAATAAATGAAACGTTGGTACACAAACTCATGTTTGCAAAGTTTGTGCAACGAAAAGTCGGGGTTGGTAAATTGAGGTTCCACTGTATTAGTTATTAGATATTATACATTTTATCATCTGTAGCGCAAAGCTAAGAAGTGGATGTTTTGTTCGGATAGTTTAGCATATATGGACCTACATTAGATTGGCATCTTTATGGCATGAAATGTTCCACTGTAATTGTTTTTTTCATGTTTTAACTGCTCTCAGAAAGACCAAGTTTCCAATTTGAGCTGAATTATGTTTGTTGTACAAGATGGCGCCAGCCATTACTGAATGTGCTGTGTGCAGTGGCCGGAGCGCGTTTACCCCTGTCACAGTAGCGTCACGGCGCTGGACTTCTCTTCCTGCAAACCTGACAAACTGGCAGTGGGGATGTTCGATGGCACCGTCGCCATTTTCAGCGTGCGTAGCCAAGACCAGTCCACATATCTGGCCAGCAGCAGGTAAGGCCAAAACCCACCTGGAGAAGAATCCAACATACTGAGAGATTGTTGGCATGTTATGTCGTGCTGCGAAAGGGACTGCATCAAAAAGCACGTCCACCCCGTGTGGCACATCACCTGGGCCAAACAGGAAATGAAATTTTCCGACGAGGAGATTGTGGAATCCGTGGTGTCTGTGTCAGAGGACGGTCACGTCATCAAGTGGCTCCTGTGCAGCAGCGGTCTGGACGGCATAGGTGCAGTGAAATATATTTGACACAAATACACAACATCACATGATATCACCTCCGTGTACCGTAAATGCCATTCTTCCGTAACATTTTGCAAAACACAGCAGCAACACTATGTCAGGAGGTTGCCGACGGCCGCAGCTGTTAATGCTGATGTTCTTTAGACCTAGCTTTAGAAATGGGTACCGAATTTGGTACTTTTTTTCGAATGACCAAATTCCGTCGCTAATACCGAGTATCGATTCACGTAAAGTCAAAGGGTGCCATATTTCCATACGTTTGTGCATGTGATGTCACGTCCGGGCACTAGCTCAAGCATTTAGTGGGTAAACCACCACTCAGCGCGGACTCAACTGGACTACAAGTTGAGTCCAGTTGATGAATACTTCTGTAATACGAAGTTACAATTTTCCATGCCAACATAGGAAGAAAAAAGCCCTCAAAAGTATAGTAAGACTCTACTTTTCCCAATGTGTTAAGTCAATGCTAAGTTATATTGGATTTGCTAAAGACATGCTACCAATTAGCCTTAGCAATTTGTACATGGGGATTACAAGATTTCCAAATTTGGTAGTGAAAACTACAAACCCCATTTCCATATGATTTCGGAAATTGTGTTTGATGTAAATATAAACGGAATACAAGGATTTGCAAATCCTTTTCAACCCATATTCACTTGAATCCACTACAAAGCCATGCTGTTGTAACACTTGTCTTGCTGAAATAAGCAGGGGCGTCCATGATAACGTTGCTTGGATGACAACATATGTTGTTCCAAAATCTGTATGGACCTTTTAGCATTAAGTGCCTTCACAGATGTGTAAGTTACCCATGCCTTGGGCACTAATACACCCCCATACCATCACAGATGCTGGCTTTTGAACTTTGCGCCTATAACAATCCGAATGGTTATTTTCCTTTGTTCTCGAGGACACCACGTCCTCTGTTTCCAAATGTAATTTGAAATGTGGACTCGTCAGACCACAGAAAACACCTTTCCACTTTGCATCAGTCCATCTTAGGCGAGCTTGGGCCCAGCCAAGCCGGTGGCGTTTCAGGATATTGTTGATAAATGGGTTTGGCTTTCCATAGGAGAGTTTTAACTTGCACTTACAGATGTAGCGACCAACTGTAGTTACTGACAGGGGTTTTATGAAGAGTTCCTGAGCCTATGTGGTGATATCCTTTACACACTGATGTCGGTTTTTGATGCAGTACCGCCTGAGAGATCAAAAGTCTGTAATATCATCGCTTACGTACAGTGATTTCTCCAGATTCTCTGAATTTTTTGATGATTTTACGGACAGTAGATAGTAAAATCCCTAAATTCCTTGCAATAGCTCATTGAGAAATGTTGTTCTAAAACTGTTCGACAATTTGCTTACAAAGTGGTAACCCCCACACCATCCTTGTTTGTGAATTACTTAGCATTTCATGGAAGCTGCTTTTATACCCAATCATGGCACCCAACTGTTCACATTTAGCCTGCACACCTGTGGGATGTTCCATATAAGTGTTTGATGAGCATTCTTCAACTTTATCAGTATTTATTGCCACCTTTCCCAACTTCTTTGTCACGTGTTGCTGGCATCAAATTCTAAAGTTAATGATTATTTGCAAAAAAAAATGCTTATCAGTTTGAACATCAAATATGTTGTCTTTGTAGCATATTCAACTGAATATGGGTTGAAAAGGATTTGCAAATCATTGTATTCTGTTAATATTTACATCTAACACAATTTCCCAACTCATATGGAAATGGGTTTTGTACAACTCAGATGCACATGATAAGTATATTACTTGCAGTATAGACACTTTGTTTGGGGAACATGCTTTAGTATCATGCTTCAAACCCTGCTTCACAAAGCTGTGCACTACAAAACATGCTCATTGTATCCATTTAATCCTGCCTTCCTCCTTTTGAATAAAAAAACTAAAAAAATAAAATAAAAAACAATTTTTATTTATTTTTGTTTTAATATATTGTGCTCCTGAGTTAATGTCGCTGATCAATTTGAATTCATTATGGTTTATTGAGTTAATTTATTTCATTTTTCAGTCTCAAATGTTTCAAGTCAGTCAAAAATGTTTAGAGTTTAAAAAGGAATTACATTGTTTTAAATTTCAGGCAAATATTTACTGTTACAACTAAAACTAATTATAATAAAGTTGTTTTAAGTTGAACTACGGTTCTTTATTGTTTTTTTATGTTAATAAGGATACAATATTATGCAGAGGTGTACTTGTAACAATTTTATAGACAAATTATACTATTTAAAGTCGTGGCAGAGAGTAGCAAGGGGCTAATTGAAAAGCTAGGATGGTCCTAGTTGGACGTTGAACAGGCAGGCGAAGGACGTGGCCAGACAGGCGTACCCGCCTCATTACAACAAGATGGGATGCTGGAAGCTGTTGGGTTTGGTCTCCTAAAGTCCTGTTTGTTACTTGCTGGCTCCAGGTGATGCCTTCAATTCTCCAAAGGGCCCTGGTTTCAGAACCATCAAGCCTGGCCGCCAGGGTGGTTTTCAGCGGCCATGTTTCGGAGCCGTACACGGGAGTGTCCAAACTACAGCCCAGACGTCATGAATTTAAAAAGGAATCAGGGCTATGTTTTTCAATTAATTTTAAGTATTTGACAATCTGATGGCCGCAAATTTACCGCCATATTGTGGACATTGTGAGTAAATCAGGCTAACTACCATGAATTTTGTATTGAAGTGAATAGAGCACAGTATTTACTCACAGTGTATGACCCAATCTAAGCAACCTTCCCTACTCACGGAGCGAAAAAAAAATAATAAATGTGGATATTATAAAAAAAAATGTCCAAGCTCCATTAAAATTTTTAAATTACACTCATTCAAATCCATTACAATGTCCATCCATCCATCCATTTTCTACCGCTTATTCCCTTTCGGGGTCGCGGGGGGGCGCTGGCGCCTATCTCAGCTACAATCGGGCGGAAGGCGGGGTACACCCTGGACAAGTCGCCACCTCATCGCAGGGCCAACACAGATAGACAGACAACATTCACACTCACATTCACACACTAGGGCCAATTTTTGTGTTGCCAATCAACCTATCCCCAGGTGATGGGGAAAATGCACTTATTCATGTTTGGGGCATTTCAGCTGCTTGATATTTCTGATTGAATATAAAACTTTATTAAGGATGTCGTCAAGGAAGTAAACAAGGTAAGAGTCAAACTTTCATCCATCCATCCATCCATTTTCTACCGCTTATTCCCTTTCGGGGTCGCGGGGGGCGCTGGCGCCTATCTCAGCTACAATCGGGCGGAAGGCAGGGTACACCCTGGACAAGTCGCCACCTCATCGCAGGGCCAACACAGATAGACAGACAACATTCACACTCACATTCACACACTAGGGCCAATTTAGTGTTGCCAATCAACCTATCCCCAGGTGCATGTCTTTGGAAGTGGGAGGAAGCCGGAGTACCCGGAGGGAACCCACGCATTCACGGGGAGAACATGCAAACTCCACACAGAAAGATCCCGAGCCTGGATTTGAACCCAGGACTGCAGCACATAATTCTAATATTTAATCATTATTTTTTTTATCCATTACGTTAATTCAATATGTACTCATATACATGTATAGGCTATAAACAGTACAGGCTAAAAGTTTGGACAGACCTTCTCATTCAATGTGTTTTTTATTTTATTTTCGTGACTATTTACATTGTAGATTGTCATTGAAGGCATCAAAACTATGAATGAACACATGTGGAGTTATGTACTTAAAAAAAGAGGTGTAATAGCATAAAACATTAGCATGCTAACATTAGCTTGCTTGATTACATAGATGATTACGTACAAGATTGTTTACTTCTAAGATAGCGCCAAGTATTAAAATGCACAAATTTTGAATTTAACATACAAAATTAGCTGAACAGCTAGCTTAAAACATCAGCATGTCGATATAAGAGACGTTAGCATACTTCCAAGATGGCGCCAAGCATCAAAATCCATGATTTTAGGTTTAAACAACTGGATAGTTAAGTTATCATAATTTAGATTTGATCCTTTATTAACACATATGCACCGTAAATTGGTACCAGGGATTAGATACCATATCAATTCAAATGTGAAATTTACCCATCCCTACCTCGCGTTAGTTAGAGTCCCCCTCGGTTATTGGCTTTTATAGACCACTACAGGAGACTGAGCTGTGAACTGAATAGAGGCGTCAATTGGAGCGTTTACGGTGTGTTAATCAACCCAGACATGCTGGAGCTGAGGAGAATCCAAGATGGCTTCAAGAAGTCGGATGGGAACAAAAGAAAGAAAGAAGATATTCTGGTGTCCACGGCAACGCCTGGTCTTTGTCTGGATTTTCATCCCACGGTAAATTGAGGCCGCAACTTTGTGCTGAGGAATATCGTTGCTATTTTTTTCACGCGGAATGAAATGATATCGTTGCACCCGTCAGGATCCTACCATCTACCTGGCCGGCACGTGTGAAGGCGTCATCCATAAGTGCTCCGTCTCCAACCATCATCACTACCTGGCTATTTATCAGAAACACCTGGTAAGTCAGCATCCAGCACTATCTTGACTACTGTGTATGCTCACCCCCCCCCCCCCCCACCCCGCCCCCCCCAACGTTCCCAGTGCTCTGTGAACTCCGTCGAATGGTCCCCGTTCAGTCCCGACCTGTTCCTGAGCTGCTCGTCGGACTGGACCATCCTGCTGTGGAAGGAGGACTGCCTGATGCCCGTGATAGGCTTCACCTCAATCCAGACTCCCGTGCTGTCTGCCAGGTGGTCCCCGCTTTGGCCGTCCGTCTTCGCCGCCATCAACGAGCAACAGCTGGAGATCTGGGACATGAACGCATCTCTGTGAGTCACCGCAGACGTACGGTATTGCACAGTCCATCATGGCATGGAACAATACTGTAGAAAGTCAACTTGGATATATTTCAGAGTAGTCAGTGTACAGCTTGTACAGCTGTATAGATTTACTATCCATTAAAAATGAGTCAACATGCAACCGTTAATTGTCTAAATAGCTAGCAACACCAGCGGGTAGCAAGATAGTCAAGCATGGTACACGAGTGCTGCCAGCAGCTCTAAGCTGCGGTTCATTTTAACATTCTTACAAGTGTAAAAATGTGATCATTAAAACTTAAGGGGACAGAAAAGTATTTGCAAAGCGAAATTTCACTGAGTGGCCTTTTCATGGGTTTTTAATTAAAAAAATAAATATTATATATATATATATAGATAGATAGATAGATAGTACTTTATTTATTCCGTCAGGAGAGTTCCTTCAGAAAAATTAAAATTTTCAGCACAATCCCATTCAAGTTTAGACAAACATTACAGGAAGACAGAACAGGATCGCTGACGGGTCTGCCGGCTTCCAGCGCCCCTTACAAAAAAGATGAGATAAAGGTAAACAAAGGGGGGGGGGGGGGGGGGGGGAGAGAAAAAAATAGAAGATTAAAATAAAATTTTAAAAATCGGTCTTTGCCTGGGCCCTGGAGAGGAGGTGCAGACTGAGGCCAAGGGAAAAAAACAAAAAAATAAAAAAACAACTCATAACCATGGTACACATCCCTCTTCCATGTGTGTAAGAAGGAAACATCAAACATCAAAAAACACAGAGGACATTAAAGACATTAAAGCAGCAGATACAACCAGACACTTCTACATACAGCTATGAATAAAAAGTAAAAGAAACATAGGGACGGCGTGGCGCAGTGGGGAGAGTGGCCGTGCGCAACCCGAGCGTCCCTGGTTCAATTCCCACCTAGTACCAACCTCGTCACGTCCGTTGTGTCCTGAGCAAGACACTTCACCCTTGCTCCTGATGTGTGCTGGTTGGCGCCTTGCATGGCAGCTCCCTCCATCAGTGTGTGAATGTGTGTGTGAATGGGTAAATGTGGAAGTAGTGTCAAAGCGCTTTGAGTACCTTGAAGGTAGAAAAGCGCTATACAAGTACAACCCATTTATATCCACTGTGGTGGCCTCTGCGGTGTTCCACGCCATCGTCTGCTGGGGAGGAGGGAGCATGGTCAGAGACAGAAGCAGACCCAACAAAGCAACCAAGACAGCCTACTCCATATATATATATATATATATATTTTTTTTTTTTTTTTTTACTGTATTCTTTAAAAAAAAATGTTTATTATAGTTATTTAATAAACTGTTCATATTGGCATCTTTGAGTACTTAAAGAAAGTGCTACATAAAAGTCCTGTACTAATATTACACTGTATTGAACTGCTCATGTGTGATTTCCAGTTCTATAGTTATCACACTTTTCCTTTTTTCCATCGCCGGTACCCTTTTATGGTGGCATTTTTTTTTTTTATGTGAAAATGAGTCGACAACACACAACTGTTATTGTCTAGATAGCTAGCAAAGCAAGTAAGTAGCAAGATAAAAGTGGCTGGCCTACAGTCAAGCGTGGTGCACGAGTGCTGACATCATCGGGGAGCTGAGGTTAATTTTGAAATTTTTACAAGTGTAAAAATGTGTAAAACTTTAAAAAAGACACAAAGAGGGGACATGAAGTTATTTGCAAAGCGATATTGTGATTGAGTGGCCTTTTATGGGTAGTGCTTTAATTTTTTTAAATACCTTGTCATATATCCTATTGTTGATATTGGCATGTTTGAGTACCTGAAAAGTGCTATTTAAATGTCATGCATTACATTTTTCTGAACTGCTCAGGTTCATTTTACAGCTCTATGGTTATCATCACACTTTTCCTCTTTGCCATCACTTGCACCCTTCAATTTTGGCATAACCAAAGTTAATTTGGATATATTTTAAAGTAGTCAGTGTACAGCCTACATAGCAGTATAGATTTACGATCCAATGCAAATGAGTCTGGTATTGTCTCGCGAGTAGCGAGAAGAGGGTCTGGCCTACAGTCAAGCATGGTGCAAGAGTGCTGCCGGCACCAGTTCATTTTGACATTCTTACAAGACTAAAAAATGTAAATATTAAATGTTTTAAAAGACAGGAAGAGGGGAGAGGACAGTATTTTTAAAGCGATAATGTCATCGAGTGGCCTTTTATGGTTATTGCTTTAATAAAAAAAAATTTAAAAGCCTTATATTGTAATGAACCGTTAATATTGGCATCTTTGAAAAAACTGCTACACAAATTTAATGTATGAATATTCAAAAAAGTAAACCTTGATATACTTTGGAGTAGTCAGAATATTGTAAGGTTTTTTTTTTGTTTGTTTTTTTATTATTTTCAATACTGTCATGAAAAGTGGCAACACAAGTGAGTGGCAAGATAATTGTTCCTTGCCTTGCAGTTAACCATGGTGCATGAGTGCTGCCGGCACTGTAGAGCTCATTTAAGACAAACAATTAATTCCAACATAATCTTGGCAGTGATTTGGTAAAAAAATGGCTGCGTGTTGACACATGTTCACACACAGTAAATCTACACAACATGTACACTGACTACTCGGAAATGCTGATTATCGGTCCTGCTAGACACCGACCTCTATTTAATAATACAACTGTAACATTTGACAACCAAATAATTAAACAAGGTGACTCTGTAAAACATCTGGGTATTATCTTCGACCCAACTCTCTCCTTTGAGGCACACATTAAAAGCGTTACCAAAACGGCCTTCTTTCATCTCCGTAATATCGCTAAAATTCGCTCCATTTTGTCCACTAAAGACGCTGAGATCATTATCCATGCGTTTGTTACGTCTCGTCTCGATTACTGTAACGTATTATTTTCGGGTCTCCCCATGTCTAGCATTAAACGATTACAGTTGGTACAAAATGCGGCTGCTAGACTTTTGACAAAAACAAGAAAGTTTGATCATATTACGCCTATACTGGCTCACCTGCACTGGCTTCCTGTGTAATTAAGATGTGACTTTAATGTTTTACTACTTACGTATAAAATACTACACGGTCTAGCTCCATCCTATCTTGCCGATTGTATTGTACCATATGTCCCGGCAAGAAATCTGCGTTCAAAAGACTCCGGCTTATTAGTGATTCCTAAAGCCCAAAAAAAGTCTGCGGGCTATAGGGCGTTTTCCGTTCGGGCTCCAGTACTCTAGAATGCCCTCCCGGTAACAGTTCAAGATGCTACCTCAGTAGAAGCATTTGAGTCTCGCCTTAAAACTCATTTGTATACTCTAGCCTTTAAATAGACCTCCTTTTTAAACCAGTTGATCTGCCGCTTCTTTTCTTTTTCTCCTCTGTCCCCCCCTTCCTTGTGGAGGGGGGGACCATGGATGAAGTACTGGCTGTCCAGAGTCGGGACCCAGGATGGATCGCTCGTCGGGACCCAGGATGGACCGCTCGCCTGTGTATCGGTTGGGGACATCTCTACGATGCTGATCCGACTCCGCTTGGGATGGTTTCCTGTGGACGGGACTCTCGCTGCTGTCTTGGATCCGCTTTGAACTGAACTTTCGCGGCTGTGTTGGAGCCACTATGGATTGAACTTTCACAGTATCATGTTAGACCCGCTCGACATCCATCGCTTTCGGTCCCTTGGGGGGGGGGGGGGGTTGCCCACATATGAGGACCTCTCCAAGGTTCTCACTGGGTGTGAATTTTCCTTGCCCACGGGGTGTAAGTTTTCCTTGCCCTTATGTGGGTTCTTCCGAGGATGTCGTAGTCGTAGTGGTTTGTACAGTCCTTTGAGACATTTGTGATTTAGGGCTATATAAATAAACATTGATTGATTGATTGATACTCTAAAGTATCCCCAGGTTTACTTTCCATAGTATTGTCCTTTGAGAAGACGCAATAAAAAAAAGCTCACGGTAGTATGAGGAGTGTACGTACTTTGGTGTGCATTTCCAGCCGTTTGGGAGCAGACATCTAAACTGTCTGCGTCTCTCCCTTCAGGCAGGACCCGGTTATTGTGCAAGAGGCAGCACCGGGCATCCACATCACCACCCTGCTTTTCGCCAAAGGGACGGACTGCGTCGTGGTCGGAGACACAAGTGGAAAAGTGACCTTCTACAAGATCAAGAACCTGAGTGTAGGCCCCGGCAAGAAGGTAACGATGCTTGCGTTAGCTTTGTCGCAGTTCATCATGTTGGTATTTTCACACCACAGTTTGACCCTGGAATCGATTGTTTTATTTTACCATAAATTCATTCGTTATCGTTTCTGTTTTTTTCCATCAAGGTGCCAAATCTGGAGGATCTGATTCACTTCGGCGACTCCAGCTCGAGTTGATATTTTATATGTGACCTATGCAGTGTGCCGCAACCATACAACCTGATGTGATCCAGAACAAAAATGCCGCCTTTCCAAAGATAATATCGCTACATTCAGACTTAAAAAAAAAACATTCTTATTTTGTGTCACACTGTGAGCTATTGTGGCGGTAAACAAGAGGGAGACAAATGTTTGTACAGTGCAGGAATGTGCAGCCTGGCTAACGTGATTATTCATGGCTGACAGCGCTTCCTTTCACTGCGAGCAAGGCAGCTGCTCTGTCTACTCATCACAAACACACTTGTCCTTGCATTCCGCAGCTAAACTATTTCAAACCCAGACGCATGGAAAACATAAACTTGTACGGTTGAACGCCTTACAGCCCGTCAAAGTTTCCAAAAAAAATGTTTCACGTTTTACAAACCCCAAAACCAGTGAAGTTGGCACGTTGTGTACATCGTAAATAAAAATAAAATACATTGATTTGCAAATCATTTTCAACCTTTATTCAATTGACTAGACTGCAAAGATAAGACACTTAACGTTAGAACTGGAAAAAAAATGTTTTTGCAAATATTAGCTGATATCGAATGTGATGCCTTCAATATGTTTTGAAAAAGCTGGCACACAAGGCAAAAAAGACAGAGAAAGTTGAGGAATGCTCATCAAATACCTACTTGGAACATCCCACAGGTGAACAGACTAATTGGGAACAGCTGGGTGCCATGATTGGGTATAAAAGCAGCTTCCATGAAATGCTCTGTCATTCACAAACAAGGATGGGGCGAGGGTCACCACTTTGTGAACAAATGCTTGAGCAAATTGTCGAGCAGTTTAACAACAACATTTCTCAACGAGCTATTACAGGGAATTTAGGGATTTCACCATCTACGGTGTGTAATATCATCAAAAGGTTCAGAGAATCTGGAGAAATCACTGCACGTAACATTGAATGCCCGTTACCGTTGATCCCTCAGGCGGTACTGCATCAAAAATTGACATCAGTGTGTAAAGGATACCACCAAACGGGCTCAGGATCACTACAGAAAACCATTGTCAGTAACTACAGTTCGTCGCGACATCTGTAAGTGCAAGTTAAAACTCTACTATGCAAAGCCAAAGCCATTCATCAACAACACCCAGAAATGCCGCCAGCTTCGCTGGGCCCGAGCTCATCTAAGATGGACTGATGCAAAGTGAAAAAGTGTTCCGTGGTCTGACGAGTCCACATTTCAAATTGTTTTGGAAACTCTGGATGACCAAAGAGGGAAAGAACCATCCGGACTGTTATTGGTGCAAAGTTCAAAAGCCAGCATCTATGACGGTATGGGGGTGTATTAGTGCCCAGGGCATGGGTAACTTGCACATCTGTGAAGGCACTATTAATGCTAAAAGGTACATACAGGTTTTGGAGCAACATGTTTCCATCAACGCAACATCTTTTTCAGCAAGACAATGCCAACCCACATTCTGCACGTGTTACAACAGCGTGGCTTCGTAGTTAAAGAGTGGGTACTAGACAGGCCTGCCTGTAGTCCAGACCTGTCTCCCATTGAAAATGTGCGGCGCAATATGAAACCTAAAATACGACAACGGAGACCCCGGACTGTTGAACAACTTAAGCTGTACATCAAGCAAGAATGGGAAATAATTTCAAACAGTGGTCTCCTCAGTTCCCTAACATTTACTGAGTGTTGTTAAAAGGAAAGGCCATGTAACACAGTGGTAAAAATACTCCTGTGCCAACTTTTTTGCAATGTGTTCCTACCATTAAATTCTAAGTTAAGGATTATTTGCAAAAAAAAATATGTTTCTCAGTTCCAACATTAAATATATTGTCTTTGCAGTGTATTCAATTGAATATAAATTGAAAAGGATTTGCAAATCATTGTATTCTTTTATTTACAATTTACACAACATGCCAACATCACTGTTTTGGGTTTTGTATATTCTGGACCTCTAAGCCAGTATGAGCTGAGTTGGTACACCAAGTACTTTGATTTGGTTATTTAGAGTTCATCTGTTTGTTTGACACAAAGCAACACTGGTTGTGTTATGTTAGCTGCCTATCTAAGCCCTGACTGGTTAGCGGACAAAGGACTTGGTTATCCCTGACTATTTATAGAGTCAATTTGTTTTCTGAGAGATGCTGTAAAGATGCAGACTTTCATGTCATTCCGAGCCGCTACCTTTCTGTGCACTTTTTAGCTGCCATGGCTGATTGGACTCTGCTTTTTATAGGCAAAGGACTTAGATTTGTTAATGCTGTGACTTTAGAATGTAACGATAATAACATTTCATATCATGGCTTTTGTGACCAAAGTTGTTACGATTAAAATGATTATGGTATTCTTGGATGTGCTCAAAAGGTACTTAAACACACACTGACATCTTTTTACCGAATTGTATTTTTTAATTGTTAGTGTGTCTTGCATTTATGTTTGGTTGTAAGCTAGCAAGCGATTAGCCTGCAAGTGACTTCTCTCAGAAATGAGCAGTGTCACTCATATAGATGTGACATTTGTGAACGAACTGAGTCTTTTGAATGGATCTTTTAAGTGAACAATGAGAACCAATTCCCAGTTTTGAGCTGTTCGTTTGGGTTTTTCTTTTTTTTTTAATGCTCATGCCGATACGGCATTGGCAATTGCCCACACTACTAGACAATGAGACATACTCCTATTTTTATATATATATATATATATATATAAAAAAATGAGACATACTCCTATTTTTATATATATATATATCCACCCATCCATCCATCCATTTTCTACCGCTTATTGCCTATCGGGGTCGCGGGGGGCGCTGGCGCCTATCTCAGCTACATATATATATAAAAATAGGAGTATGTCTCATTGTCTAGTAGTGTGGGCAATTGCCAATGCCGTATCGGCATGAGCATTAAAAAAAAAAGAAAAACCCAAACGAACAGCTCAAAACTGGGAATCTGTTCTCATTGTTCACATATATATATATATATATATATATATATATATATATATATATATATATATATATATATATATATATATATATATATATATGTAGGTGTGGGAAAAATCACAAGACTACTTCATCTCTACAGAACTGTTTCATGAGGGGTTCCCTCAATCATCAGGAGATTTTAATGGAAGCATTCACATACAATGGTTTATATAGGGCACAGAGTGGGTGGGTACAGGCAGGCATAGGGTGTGGTGATTGGCTCATGTGTTACCTAGGAGGTGTTTCCGTCTGTGGCGGCATGTTGAAATGATTTCACTGCGCTTGTTGAGGGATGATAGATCTGGATGATATATAATAAACAGTTTCTCTTTTAAGCATAGGTTGCATCTTTTATTACCACTGTTGTAAGGTGTGCTGGATGCAAGAATTTGCCATGTTATTGAATATTCAACATTATTGTCTTTGAGGTTCCAAATGTGTTTGCTGAGTTCTGTAGAATTCCGCAAAGTCTGGTTTCTAAAGGAGGCGTTGTGATTATTCCATCTTGTTTTGAACGCTCCTTCGGTTAATCCTACGTACGTGTCGGATGTGTTAATGTCCTTGCGTATTACCTTTGCTTGGTAAACGACTGATGTCTGTAAGCACCCTCCGTTAAGAGGGCAATCAGGTTTCTTGCGACAGTTACATTCCTTATTGGTTTCAGAGTCGTTTAGTCTGGGGGTAGGCAGTCCTTTTGCAATTGCTTTGTTGTGGTTTGAAATGATTTGTTGTATGTTATTCATACAGCTGTAGCTCAATTGAATGTTGTTCTTGTTGAATATTTTTCTTAGGGTGTTGCCTTTGGGGAAGTGTTTGTCGATCAGAGTGAGGAACTTGCGGCCGATGTTGGTTGAGACGTTTTTACTGAATGGCGGATTGTACCAGATGATGTTGTTTCGTTTTCTGCTCTTTTTTGGTTGGTTTCCTGGAGTGGATTCATAGGTGAGGGTGAAGTTGTATCCGCTGTCATCTAGCAAAGCTGAATTCGACCAAGCAACCCCCCCGTACCAGAAAGCACTTGATGAAAGCGGATACAACTTCACCCTCACCTATGAATCCACTCCAGGAAACCAACCAAAAAAGAGCAGAAAACGAAACAACATCATCTGGTACAATCCGCCATTCAGTAAAAACGTCTCAACCAACATCGGCCGCAAGTTCCTCACTCTGATCGACAAACACTTCCCCAAAGGCAACACCCTAAGAAAAATATTCAACAAGAACAACATTAAATTGAGCTACAGCTGTATGAATAACATACAACAAATCATTTCAAACCACAACAAAGCAATTGCAAAAGGACTGCCTACCCCCAGACTAAACGACTCTGAAACCAATAAGGAATGTAACTGTCGCAAGAAACCTGATTGCCCTCTCAACGGAAGGTGCTTACAGACATCAGTCGTTTACCAAGCAAAGGTAATACGCAAGGACATTAACACATCCGACACGTACGTAGGATTAACCGAAGGAGCGTTCAAAACAAGATGGAATAATCACAACGCCTCCTTTAGAAACCAGACTTTGCGGAATTCTACAGAACTCAGCAAACACATTTGGAACCTCAAAGACAATAATGTTGAATATTCAATAACATGGCAAATTCTTGCATCCAGCACACCTTACAACAGTGGTAATAAAAGATGCAACCTATGCTTAAAAGAGAAACTGTTTATTATATATCCTCCAGATCTATCATCCCTCAACAAGCGCAGTGAAATCATTTCAACATGCCGCCACAGACGGAAACACCTGCTAGGTAACACATGCGCCAATCACCACACCCTACGCCTGCCTGTACCCACCCACTCTGTGCCCTATATAAACCATTGTATGTGAATGCTTCCATTAAAATCTCCTGATGATTGAGGGAACCCCTCATGAAACAGTTCTGTAGAGATGAAGTAGTCTTGTGATTTTTCCCACACCTACATATTGCACTCTACCACGGTATCGAGCACTATTCTCTGGATAATCCAATCAAGACATATATACATATATATATATATATATATATATATATATATATATATACATATATATATATATATATATATATATATATATATATATATATATATATATATATATATATATATATATATATATATATATATATATATATATATATATATATATACATATATATATATATATATATATATATATATATATATATATATATATGTGTGTGTGTAAATGTATATATATATGTAAATGTATATATATGTATGTGTGTATTAGGGCTGTGAATCTTTGGGTGTCCCACGATTCGATTCTTGGGCCACGATTTGATTCAAAATCGATTTTTTTTTTTTCAATTCAACACGATTCTCGAGTAAAAAACGATTTTTTTTCCCGATTCAAAACAATTCTGTATTCATTCAATACATAGGATTTCAGCAGGATCTACCCCAGTCTGCTGACATGCTAGCAGAGTAGTACATTTTTGTAAAAAAGCTTTATTTGTAAAGGACAATGTTTTATCAACTGATTGCAATAATGTAAATTTGTTTTAACTATTAAATGAACCAAAAATATGAATTATTTTATCTTTGTGAAAATATTGGACAGTGTGTTGTCAAGCAAACGTAAGCCACTGTGACACTATTGTTGATTATTTTTCTTTTTATAAATGTCTAATGATAAAGTCAATGAGCGATTTTTAATCACTGCTATGTTGAAATGATAACTAATATTGATACTGTTGTTGATAATATTCATTTTTGTTTCAATACTTTTGGTTTCTTTCGTTTTTGTGTCTCTCAATTGCTCTGTTTATTGCAGTTCTGAGTGTTGCTGGGTCAGGTTTGGTTTTGGAATTTGATTGCATTGTTATGGTATTGCGGTGTGTGTAGTGTTTTGTTGTATTGATTATTTAAATAAAAAAATAAAAACATTTTTTTACAAATGAGAATCGTTTCTCAATCGCACAACGTGAGAATCGCGATTCGAATTCGAATCGATTTTTTCCCACACCCCTAAAGTGTATATATATGTGCATATATACACATGTAAAATATATGTGTATATATACTATTTATATCTATGTTTAAAAATATAATGTATACATTATTAAAATATATATACCTATGTGTATATATGTTTGTATATGTATATATATATATTAATATATATATATATGTATATATATGTGTGTATGTATATATATATATATATATATATATATATATATATATATACACACACACACATATATATATACATATACAAACATATATACACATATAGGTTTATATATTTTAATATTGTATAAATTATATATATATATATATATATATATATATACATACATATACACAGTATATCCATGTTCTACCGCTTATTCCCTTAATATATAAATATATATATATATATATATATATATATATATACATATATTCTAAATAGTATTTAAATATGTAAAAAATGTAATATTTTTCAATTGTATTTATTTTGTATTGGATTTATTTATTCATGTATTCCCTTTTCTGGTTCATTGTTCTGATATAAGTAGGTAAATCTTCCATTCCATCCATCCATTTTTCTATGGCTTGTCCCTTTCGGGGTGCGGGGGTTGCTGGAGCCTATCTCAGCTGCATTCGGGTGGAAGGCGAGGGACACCCTGGACAAGTCGCCACCTCATAAGGGCCAACGCAGATGGACAACATTCACACTCACATTCACACACAAGGGCCAATTTTTGGTGTTGCCAATCAACCTATCCCCAGGTGCATGTTTTTGGAGGTGGGAGGAAGCCGGAGTACCCGGAGGGAACCCACGCATTCACAGGGAAAACATGCAAACTCCACACAGAAAGATCCCGAGCCTTGGATTGAACTCCGGACTACTCAGGACCTTCGTATTGTGAGGGACATGCACTAACCCCTGTTCCACTGTGCTGCCCAAGTAGGTAAATCTTACACACAAATTTTGTTCGCACATTTTTTATTATCTCATTTTTATTTTAGTTGCATTTATACTTTTGGTATCTTCATGCATTTTATTCTTAGTATTTGTATTTTTTGTAAGTATTGTTCAAATGATAGTTTTATGAGTGAGAGAAAATTTTAAATGGTGATGTCACCGGTAAAAGTATTGAAATATAGCACCGCCTTATGAAAACCAAACAGAAGTAACCCGGATGAGAATGAGGTTTAGGAGGGTGAATATAAACCTCAAAACAGCTCTAAAACAACACCTCCAGGCAACTTCAACCCTTTACTAATACCCTCCTCCATTCGCATCCCATATCCCCGGATTTTAAATAACCTAATATAAATAATCAAATGTACTTCTAATATATATACTTGTTCTTATGCTATCTGAACTCACTATGTTCTCTGCTCGCTACCAAGTAAGACCTACACGGTTTCAATGTCCATTTTTCTGTTGATGCGATTGTTGATGACTGAAGTACTGATATCAACTTGTAAATAATGTAAATAATTCAATGCATATACTATGATGATTAACTTATGTGAGGACTGTATTATGCTGATAGTATATATTTGTACCATGAATTAATTAACGTGGACCCCGACTTATTCGGGTGTTACCATTTAGTGGTCAATTAATTGTAGGGCTTCACGGTGGGAGAGGGGTTAGTGTGTCTGCCTCACAATACGAAGGTCCTGCGTTCAATCCCAGGCACGGGATCTTTCTGTGTGGAGTTTGCATGTCCTCCCCGTGAATGCGTGGGTTCCCTCCGGGTACTCCGGCTTCCTCCCACCTCCAAAGACATGCACCTGGGGATAGGTTGATTGGCAACACTAAATTGGTCCTAGTGTGTGAATGTGAGTGTCAATGTTGTCTGTCTATCTGTGTTGGCCCTGCGAAGAGGCAGCGACTTGTCCCGGGTATACCCCGCCTTCCACCCGATTGTAGCTGAGATAGGCGACAGCGCCCCCCGCGACCCCAAAAGGGAATAATCGGTAGAAAATGGATGGATGGATGTACGGAATATGTTCTGAACTGTGCAATCTACTAATAAAAGTATCAATCAATCATTAAAAAAACCTTCAAGACCTCAAAAGCACGATAGCTACCGAGCTAAAAGCACATGGCCGAGACATGCTGTAAAACCATGATGTTTCATTATACTGGTAATATTTACATCTCTATTGTGGCTATTTCAGTACATATATTGTCAAGCAGCAGCACAGAATGAAAAAGTTATGTCCAAAAAATATTATAAAAAAAAAAGAATATGGCAGTTTAATGTTTCCAACTCAAGCGATAACTAAGCAAGTTAAATGTATTTCAACACAACTTTACAATAGTGTGTGCACGTCCTAAAGTCCAACAGGTTTACATCCTGTTTCAGAACCAAATGTTGTGTTTTCACTGGGAAGTGAGAGACTCTTGTCTGCTTTCACATATTCACTTTAAACATGACATATTCAGGTAAATTGCAGGTTAAATATTATCAATTAGATATGGCGTTATTTTATTAGAGCAGTGGGCTTGCTCGATAATGTTATATTAATGTTAAAGCTGCACCTTGAATGTCCCGGATGTTCCCCAATTAGCGTGAAGGTGGAGCTCCAAACTTCCTGACGGCTGCAGATAGACAACCTCCGCGGCGTGCTCTCACTTCCCGCTTACACGGTGACAGTCTGCAGCGAATGTCCCGAAGGTCTCACCGGAGAGTTAAACAGGTTTTTTTTAGACTGAGCAGAATTTTTGGTTTAATGCCGGTGACTTGAGAACAGGACTGCCGATGATCCGAATAACCATTCCATCCATGGAGAGGGAAGTGGACGAGTCAGGAAAGTCCAGAAAGGTAAGAATGTTTTACTCCTCCGCTCTTGTCGTCTTTCATTAATTGTGTCGTTTATTTGAAGACATTCGTGCGTTTGCTTTTGTTGAATTGAGACGGAAATAAAGAAAAGTGGGCACCTGGGAAAGGGGCGGGGCAAGCACGCTTTCTCAGGTTGTCAGATGACGTGCGTTGCGTTCAAGACACCTCCGTAAAAAAACTTTGTTGGTTTGAAACGCTGAAGGTGATTATTTTTATCCCGTAACATTCGTAATGTGCTCTCATTACCTTAGGAGTCATTCCTTTACAACTTCATTCCTGTAAGTGGTATTGCAAACGAGTCTCCTACTCTTCCGCTGTTGGCGTCTTTCACTTATTGTGTCGTTTATTTGAAGACATTCGTGCGTTTGCTGTTGTTGAATTGAGACGGAAACAAAGAAAAGTGGGCACCTGGGAAAGGGGGCGGGGCAAGCACGCTTTCTCAGGTTATCAGATGACGTGCGTTGTGTTCAAGACACCTCCGTAAAAAAACCTTTGTTGGTTTGAAACGCTGAAGGTGATTATTTTTACCCCGTAACATTCTTAATTTGCTCTCATTACCTTAGGAGTCTTTCCTTTACAGCAGGGGTGTTAAACTTAAGGCTTGCGGGCCGCATTAGGCCCGCGAACAGGTTTTACCCGGCCCGAGAGATGAGTTGGCTAAATATACCATTAATTGATTAACGTGGACCCGACTTAAACTATTTGAAAAACGTATTCGGATGTTAACATTTAGTGGTCAATTGTACGGAATATGTACTGTACTGTGCAATCTACTAATAAAAGTTTTAATCAATCAATCAGAGTATAAAAACGAGCCAAAATTTTGGAATGAAAGAAACAGCTGTTCTAAATGTGTCCACTAGATGTCGCAATAGCAATTATTTCTACCTTTTATAGATGATGCTACATATGTAAAAGAAACGAAAATAAACCACATGATGTGAGTGCACCAGTCGAGGAAATTTCAGCAAACTACATTAATAACATCCTGTAATTGGAATTTGATATTATTATTTTATGGTGATAGATTGAAAATTAACACCAATGAGTTGACTGATTAACATTAACACAGAATTTATTCAGAAAGTATAAATAATGACAAATAAAGATAGAATACTATTAACCGCAACATGTAAGTGTAAACAAAACAAACAACATTATGATTTGTACATTTTCAGAATGTGCTTGTTGTATTTTAAACAAAGAAAACAATCTGAAGTAGTCTTTATTTTTAAGTTATTGTGCCGTGATTTTAGCAGTCCGGCCCACTTGGGAGTAGATTTTTCTCCATGTGGCCCCCCATCTAAATTGAGCTTGACACCCCTGCTTTACAGCTTCATTCCTGTAAGTGGTATTGCAAACGAGTCCTAATCTTCCGCTGTTGGCGTCTTTCATTTATTTTGTCGTTTATTTGAAGACATTCGTGCGTTTGCTGTTGTTGAATTGAGACGGAAATAAAGAAAAGTGGGCACCTGGGAAAAGGGGTGCGGCAAGCAGGCTTTCTCAGGTTGTCAGATGACGTGCGTTGCGTTCAAAGCACCTCCGTAAAAAAACTTTTGTTAGTTTGAAACGCTCAAGGTGATTATTTTTACCCCGTAACATTCTTAATTTGCTCTCATTACCTTAGGAGTCATTCATTTACAGCTTCATTCCTGTAAGTGGTATTGAAGACGAGTCCTACTCTTCCGCGGTTGGCGTCTTTCATTTATTGTGTCGTTTATTTGAAGACATTCGTGCGTTTGCTGTTGTCGAACTGAGATGGAAATAAAGAAAAGTGGGCACCTGGGAAAGGGGGCGGGGCAAGCACGCTTTCTCAAGTTGTCAGATGACGTGCGTTGCGTTCAAGACACCTCCGTAAAAACCCTTTTGTTGATTTGAAACGGTCTAGGTCCATCCATCCATCCATTTTCTTCCGCTTATCCGAGGTCGGGTCGCGGGGGGAGCAGCCTAAGCAGAGAATCCCAGACACGTGTCCTGGGCCTTCCCCGTGGCCTCCTACCGGTTGGACGTGCCCTAAACACCTCCCTAGGGAGGCGTTCGGGTGGGATCCTGACCAGATGCCGAACCACCTCATCTGGCTCCTCTCGATGTGGAGGAGCAGCGGCTTTACTTTGAGTTCCTCCTGGATGACAGAGCTTCTCACCCTATCTCTAAGGGAGAGCCCCGCCACACAGCGGAGGAAACTCATTTCGGCCGCTTGCACCCGTGGTCTTATCCTTTCGGTCATGACCCAAAGCTCATGACCATAGATGAGGGTGGGAACGTAGATCGACCGGTAAATTGAGAGCTTTGCCTTCCGGTTCAGCTCCTTCTTCACCACAATGGATCGGTACAACGTCCGCATTACTGAAGACGCCGCACCGATCCGCCTGTCAATGTCACGATCCACTCTTTCCCCACTTGTGAACAAGACTCCTAGGTACTTCAATTTTTACCCCATAACATTCTTAATTTGCTCTCATTACCTTAGGAGTCTTTCCTTTGCAGCATCGGTGTCAAACTTAAGGATCCGGCCCGTGAACAGGTTTTATCCGGCCCGCGAGATGAGTTGGCTAAATATACCATGAATTGATTAATGTGGACCCGACTTAAACAAGTTGAAAAACTTATTCGGATGTTAACATTTAGTGGTCAATTGTCCGGAATATGTACTGTACTGTGCAATCTACTAATAAAAGTTCCAATGAATCGATAAAAGTATAAAAACGAGCCAAAATTTTGGAATGAAAGAAACAGCTGTTCTAAATGTGTCCACTAGATGTTGCAATAGCAATTATTTCTACCTTTTATAGATGATGCTACATATGTAAAAGAAACAAAAATAAACCACATGATGTGAGTGCACCAGTCGAGGAAATTGAGCAAACTACATTAATAACATCCTGTAATTTGAATTTGATATTATTTTTTTATCGTGATAGATTGAAAATTAACACCAATGAGTTGACTGATTAACATTAACACAAAATGTATTCAGAAATTATAAATAATGAAAGATTAAGACAGAATAATATTAACCGCAACATGTAGGTGTAAACAAAACAAACATGATTTGTACATTTTCAGAATGTGATTGTTGTATTTCAAACAAAGAGAACAATCTGAAGTAGTCTTTATTTTTAAGTTATTGTGCCGTGATTTTAGCAGTCCGGCCCACTTGGGAGTAGATTTTTCTCCATGGAGCCCCCCATCTAAAATGAGCTTGACACCCCTGCTTTACAGCTTCATTCCTGTAAGTGGTATTGCAAACGAGTCCTACTCTTCCGCTGTTGGCGTCTTTCATTTATTGGGTCGTTTATTTTAAGGCATTCGTGCATTTGCTGTTGTTGAATTGAGACGGAAATAAAGAGAAGTGTGCACCTGGGAAAAGGGGCGGGGCACGCACGCTTTCTCAGGTTGTCAGATGGCGTGCGCTGCGTTCAAAACACCTCCGTAAAAAACCTTTTGTTGGTTTGAAACGCTCAAGGTGATTATTTTTACCCCGTAACATTCTTAATTTGCTCTCATTACCTTAGGAGTCATTCGTTTACAGCTTCATTCCTGTAAGTAGTATTGCAAACGAGTCCTACTCTTCCGCTGTTGACGTCTTTTCATTTATTTTCTCTTTTATTTTTTGACATTTGTGCGTTTGCTGTTGTTGAATTGATACGGAAATAAAGAAATGTGGGCACCTGGGATAGGGGGCGGGGCCAGCACGCTTTCTTAGGTTGTGTGTTGCGTTCACAAAAGCTTTGTAAAACAACGGTTTGTTGGTTTGAAACACTTGAATTCTAATTTTTTTTTGTCCGTAACATTCTTAATTGGTTCTCGGGACCTGAGGACTCATTGTTTTACAGCAGGGGTGTCAAACTCAGATACAGAGTGGGCCAAAATTTAAAACTGAACAAAGCCGCGGGCAAGGTTGAACAAAACCTTTTAATAGGGACCCAAACAAGTTTTGCAGTGAATATTGAACAAGCAAAGCTTAAATAGGGCAGCACGGTGGAACAGGGGTTAGTGCATCTGCCTCACAATACGAAGGTCCTGAGTAATCCTGGGTATAATCCCGGGCTCGGGATCTTTCTGTGTGGAGTTTGCATGTTCTCACCGGGACTGCGTGGGTTCCCTCTGGGTATTTGGGCTTCTTCCCATGCAACAGGCAGAGCTTATATAACGTAATAGTGCAAAATCAACTTTCAAAAAACATCAGTGGTATATTAAATAAAATTTGATTTAAAAAAATAATGCCTCTTTTCTATTTGCAGCATTCTGAGGTAAATATCAACATTAACTTTTTCCACAGGCTAATAAATTCAAAAATAAAATAAAAATGAGGTGGGCGGGGTTTGGTGGTAGCAGGGGGTGTATATTGTAGCGTTCCAGAAGAGTTAGTGCTGCAAGGGTTTCTGGGTATTTGTTCTGTTGTGTTTATGTTGTGTTACGGTACAGGTGTTCTCCCGAAATGTGTTTTGTCATTCTTGTCTGGTGTGGGTTCACAGTGTGGCGCAAATTTGAAACAATGTTAAAGTTTTGTTATACGGCCACCCTCAGTGTAACCTGTATGGCTGTTGACCAAGTATGTGTGTGTGAAAGCCACATATATTATGTGACTTGGCCAGCACGCTGTTTATATGGAGGATAAGAGGACGTGACGACATGTTGTAGAGGACGCTAAAGGCAGTGCCTTAAAGGCACGCTCCCAATATTCTTGTCCGGGTGGAAATCGGGAGAATGGTTGCCCAGGGAGATATTCGGGAAGGGCACTAAAGTTCAGGAGTCTCCTGGGAAAATCGGAAGGGTTGGTAAGTATGAGTATTAGCGGTGAATGTGGTGTTACCGGCGGGCCAGCTCTAATGTTGATTTAATATTGCCTCAAGGGCCAAATGAAATTAAACGGCGGGCCACATTTTGCCCGCCGGCCAGCGTTTGACACCCATGTTTTACAGCTTCATTCCTGTAAGTGGTATTGCAAGTATTTTCTGTGGGCATTTCCTTAATGTAACAATATTATTGCCCTTAATTTACAACTTTGCTCTCTTTGCATTCATTTTTTAAAATCATGTTTATAAGCAATATTTTATTTTTGCAACTTTTAAAAAAAATGAACTTTTTTTCCGCATCACAATGTTCTAACTTCACAACTTGATTTTTATACCATGACTACTTTTTCTTGAGGATCATATGTATCATATCATCCATCCATATTCTACCGCTTATTCCCTTTGGGGTCGCGGGGGTCGCTGGTGCCTATCTCAGCTACAATCGGGCGGAAGGCGGGGAACACCCTGGACAAGTCGCCATCTCATCGCAGGGCCAACACAGATAGACAGACAACATTCACGCTCACATTCACACACTAGGGCCGATTTAGCGTTGCCAATCAACATATCCCCAGGTGCATGTCTTTGGAAATGGGAGGAAGCCGGAGTACCCGAAGGGAACCCACGCATCCATGGGGAGGACACGCAAACTCCACACAGAAAGATCCCGAACCCGGGACCGAACATTGACCACTCAGGACCTTCGCATTGTTAGGCAGACGCACCAACTCCTCTGCCACCGCGAAGCCATATCATATCATATCATATCACTATAATTGCTACTATACAACTTTTTTCATAAAATTTCCAATTGTATTTTTGCGAGTGATGACTTCTTGGAGTCTTGACTCTTTAGTAACTTTTGTAATTTTGTTCTCATTACTTTACAACACGATTGACGCTATGGCACTTCTCATGACTTTGTTCTAATAATTGTACATATTTTCTCTCATAGCATTTTGACTCGGCATACCTTGACAACTTTACTTTTTACTCGTTACTTTACAACTTTGTTTTTGCAACAATACTTATTTTGTATTTCTTCATAACGTTGCAACATTTATGACGCTACAACTTGTTTTCCCTCGTGATATAAAATGTTTTATTCTCGTAACAGTGCAAGTTTACAACTGCTTTAGTTTTGTGACTTTACGTTTACCTACAGCAGGGGTCGGCAACCCAAAATGTGGAAAGAGCCATATTGGACCAATAATACAAAAACAAATCTGTCTGGAGCCGCAAAAAATTAAAAGCCATATTACATACAGATAGTGTGTCATGAGATATAAATTCAATTATGAGGGCTTAAAGAAAACTAAATGAGCTCAAATATAGCTACAAATGAAGCATAATGATGCAATATGTACATACAGCTGGCCTAAATAGCAGGTTAGCATCGATTAGCTTGCAGTCATGCAGTGACCAAATAATGTCTGATTAGTACTCCACACAAGTCAATAACATCAACAAAACTCACCTTTGTGCATTCATGCACAACGTTAAAAGTTTGGTGAACAAAATGAGACAGAAAAAGAAGTGGCATAAAACAAGTCTTAGAAATACGGAGAAAGTTATACATGTAAACAAACTATGGTGAGTTCAAGGACCACCAAAATTAGTAGGACAAAACGGCGCTCACTAAATACTCGAATCGGTGAAGCATGTTTAATGTTAACAGCAGAGGTGGGACCAAGTCATTGTTTTGCAATTCACCTTTTTAAATAAACCAATGGTAAAACTGGACACATCCTCAGTGATGTAACCTAGGATCACAGGGGGTTTCGGGTCTTTCAACAATCAGAGCCCCCCCTAGGCGACCCAGCCAGGGTTGATCAGGCACCAGCCTGTGTCCAGGTAGCGCTACTGCCCTACATGCCACGCCTCTCCCCTCCTGATCCACAGCCACCTTGATGCCACTTCTGCTGCATCTGTGACTAACTTCATGGCCCTTTGCTGGCTGGCCCCTGTGATGCCAAGCATTCTGTAGGCCTTGCAGAGAGATTTGCCCACAAACCTTCGACATCCCACTTCAACAGGCCGGCACATTGCTCGCCACCCATTGCTCCTACACTCCTCCACAAGCTGAGAATACTTTGCGCTCTTCCTCTCATTGGCCTCCTCCATACGGTCCTCCCAAGGCACTGTGAGCTCCAAGATGATTACCTGCTTGGAGGCCACTGAGGTGAGCACAATATCTGGCCTTAGTGTTGTTTTAGCAACCACGTCAGGGAACTTCAACCGCTTTCCCAGATCAACTGACTTGCCAACAGACCAGAAGAGGTGTTCCGGGCAGCCGGTGTTGACTTCTCCCCAGCTCTGATGAAAGCAGTACTCTTCACTGGGCGGAGGCTCTTGCTGTGACTGACTCCCCTGCAGATGGCATCAGCTATGGCCTTCAGGACCTGGTCATGTCGCCAGCGGTACTGCCCTTCACCCAGGGCTTTTGGACAACAGCTTAGGATGTGCTCCAAGGTTCCTCTCCTCTGGCAGAGGGGGCACCCTGGTAAGTAAGTCTCAAGTCTTTGCCTTCAAGTCCTGAGTCAAGACAGGCAAGTCCCGAGTCAAGACTGAAAAGTCTCAAGTCAAGTCCCAAGTCCTGCATTTTGAGTTTTGAGTCATTTCAAGTCCTTTTAACCACAAACTAATATATTTACACAGATTGTGTATGCTTTTAAAACGCTGTATTTATTTTTTCATGCACAACATTAAAAGTTTGGTGGACAAAATGAGTCAGAAAAAGAAGTGGCATAAAACACCTCTTTGAAAGTCAGAGAAAGTTATACATGTAAACAAACTATGGTGAGTTCAAGGACCGCCAAAATTAGTAGGACAAAACGTCGCTCACCAAATACTCGAATCAGTGAAGCATGTTTAATACAAACAGTGTGCCTTATAACAATTTGGGAGGTTTGGGTCATGTTTTTCCTCCTACAGAAACCCTATTAAAACAAAAAATATGTTTTTTCCCCCTCATCTTTTTCCATTTTTCATAAATTTTTGAAAAAGCTCCAGAGAGCTACTAGGGCGGCGCTAAAGAGCCGCATGCGGCTCCAGAGCCGCGGGTTGCCGACCCCTGACCTACAGTATACAACTTTTTTCCCGTGACGTTCTGACTTATCGTACCTTAACAATTTTATTGTTGTAACTTTGCGACTTCACTGCCATAACTTTACAACTTTATTTGTGTGACAAAACGTATGATATTATATAACATTAATAGCTGTTCTTGAAACATTCTGACTTTTCGTAACTTTACAACTTTATTCTTGTAACTTTGCGAAATTACTGCCATAACTTTACAACTTTATTAGTGTGCCAAAATGTATTGTATCTGATAGAATTCTGTCTTTTGTCACAGTATTCAGACTTCTCATAACTTTACAACTATATTTTTGCAAATGCAAAAACTCGTACCTTTACAACTTTTTTTTTTTTAAATTTCTAACTGTTCGTAACTTTACAACTTTTGTGGGACTTTTCTCCTTGTTATAATCTGACATTATTCCCGTAACCTTGAAACTTTACTACCACTTTACTTTTGTGACTTTACAACACGTGCTGTCAAAACGTGTTCTATTATATAATATCGATAACTATTCTTTTGCCTTTCCAACTTTTTTCTCACAGCATTCTGACTTTCCAACTATATTCTTTCAACTTTGTGAGTTCACTGGCATAAATGTACACCTTTATTATGACAAAACTTATGCATAATATTGATAGCTATTCTGATAACATTTCGGCATTTTTCGCAACATTCTGACATTTCGTAACTTTACAACTGTATTTTTGTAACTGTGCGGCTTTTTACACATAACTTTTATTTTCATAAAATACAATTTTTCATATTTTTCCTTACTTTTTTCAACTTTTTATTTGTGATATTTTGACTTTATTCATGTAATATTTCAACTTTGCTACCAAAATTTTACTTCAGTGGTTAAACAATTTTATTATATAATATTGACTTCTTTTACCTGTACAACTTTTTTTCTCCCAACATACTGACTTCTCGTAACTCCACAACTGTTTTCTTGCAACTTTACAACTTTGTTGCCATAACTTTGCAACTTAATTAGTGTGACAAAACATATTTTATTATTATATTAGGTATACTGGAAAAAATCGTCTTTTCTCGTTATATTCTGGTTTTTTGTAATTTTACAATTGTAGTTTTGCAACTTTGCAACTTTTCACTCCAAACTTTTTTTCGTAACTGTACAACTTTGTTTTTGTGACAACAACTTTTTTTCTAACTTTTCGTAACTTTGCAATTTATAGGAGACTTATTTCCTCATTTATTTTCTGACGTTTTTTTCTTGTAACCTTTCAACATTTCTATTATATGATATTATTAACTATTCTTTTACCTGTACATTTTTCTCACAATAACGTGACTTCTCGTAACTTTCCAAATGTATTCTTGCAACTTTGCGACTTCACTGCCATAACTTTATAACGTGTTAGTGTGAAAAAACGTATGAAATTATATTAATAGCTATTCCGATTACATGTCGTCATTTCTCGCAACATCCTGACTTCTCTTGACTCTACAACTATTTTTGCAACGTCACAACTCTTTACTCATAACTTTACAACATTGTTTCCGTAAAATAAAAATAGTAGTTCTTACTTTTTGTTATTTTGCAAATATACTACCAAAGCTTTACTTATGTTACTTAATATTTGCTGTCAAAACATGTTGTATTGTATAATAACTGTTTTACCTATGTATACTAGTTTCTTCTCCCAAAATGCTGACTTTACATCTTTATTCTTTTAACTTTGCGATTTCACTGCCATAACTTGATATGTTTATTTGTGAGATAAAACAATTCATATTATATTCATAGCTATTCTGTTAACATTTTGACTTTTCTCGCAGCATTCTGACTTCTCGTGAACTTGCAATTTTACAACTTTTTTTTTATCCCACAATATTCTGACTTCACCTAAATTCACGACTTTACTGTCATTAGGTTACAATTTTTCTTGTTTAGCGTTACTTTTTTTTCTCGCGCTATTTGAACTTCTCATAGTATTACAACTTTCTTCTGATAAGATGACAACTTTTTTTCCTGCAATATTCTGACTATTCAGTCTTTGCTAGGGCTGTGAATCTTTGGGCACCACACGATTCGATTCTTGGCTGTAACTATTCGATTAAGAATTGCTGCAAATAAGAATTGCAATCTCACTACATATTTCAATTTTACATGGAAACTATGTAATTTACAAAAAAATGTGTCATTCTCTTGTGTTTTCAGGTCTTCCGGATTGAAGTGCTGTTCAATGAAAGGAAACATTTTGTGCTGAGAAGAAAGAGCGAATTCCAGACTCTGCACAGAAAAGTGTGTTCTGAAACCATGGAGAAAACCATCATCAGAATATGACATACAGCACAGGCCAAATGTTTGGACACACCTTCTCATTCAATGCATTTTCTTTATTTTCATGACTATTTACATTGTAAATTGTCCCTGAAGGGTTTAAAACTATGAACGAACACATGTGGAGTTATGTACGTAACAAAAAAAGGTGAAATAACTGAAAACATGTTTTATATTCTAGTTTCTTCAAAATAGTCACCCTTTGCTCTGACCACTGCTTTGCACACTCTTGGCATTTTCTCAATTAGCTTCAAGAGGTAGTCACCTGAAATGGTTTTTACTTCACAGGTGTGCTTGAAGCTCATCGAGCGAATGCCAAGAGTGAGCAAAGCAGTAGTCAGAGCAAAGGGTGACTATTTTGAAGAAACTAGAATATGAGACATGTTTTCAGTTATTCCACCTTTTTTTGTTAAGTACATAACTCCACGTGTGTTCATTCATAGTTTTGATGCCTTCAGTGACAATCTACAATGTTAACAGTCATGAAAATAAAAAAAACGCATTGAAAGAGGAGAAGGCTGACCAAACTTTTGGCCTGTACTGTATATGATACACTTTGGTTGAATGTACCGGTAATCATTTTTATTTTGAATTTTCAGCTCAGGAAGATCATCCAGACTCCTGATTTCCCATGTAAAAGGGGTCCTCATCTGAGGACCAAACCTCTGCAGCAGAGGATGCAGGAGTTGGAGGATTATATTCAGGTAACTCCACAGGACAACATTTTCCACAACTAAAGGGAAACATTTTAAAATGAGTTATACGAGAGTATGCTTGGCAGGATAGATCGTGGTGTTCTGTAGTTGGTATAGCGTCAGTGATGTCACGTTTTGTGTGCAGGACATCATCTACACATATGAAGACGTGCCACAGGAGCTGTTGGACTTCCTCCATGTCAAACATTATCACTCCAGCAACAAGATGAGCAGCTTGGAGTAAGACCAATCAATCCTATTGATTATATTTATTGTGGGCTACTCAACAAGGCTGTACTCCTTTAGCTCTCCCATCCAAAGGCAAAACCCAGTAACTCAATTTTGGTCAGAACTGAGCTGATAATATTTTTGGAGTTCCTAGGTGATGTGCTTTACATTAGTGTATGCGATATTGTAATTTGTTCCGTAAGTAAGCTGTTACGCGCATGGCAGGACCTAGCAACTACCACATAACCGCGTAGATACAACAGAAAAACCTAGTATCTCAAGGGACCAATCGGAGCTTCTTTGTCAGTCGCCTTATTGTCTTTAATGAGACATTTGCACGAATGGGGGCCGACGGTCAACCTGATTATGTGATATTATGGCACGAGGGGATATTTGGAAGATTAGCCCAGGACGTTGCAAGGACCTTCATTAAATGTATTGTTCTTGATTCTTCCCCTTGCATACTCTTTTGGGCAGATAACTGTGGAGGTCAAAATAAAAACTGGACGCTGTACACGGCTCTTGCCCAATGTGCAAACGCAGAATGGGGCCCACCCGAGATTGTGATAAAATATCTGGAGAAAGGGCACACGTTCACGAGAGCAGATTCAATCCATGGCTCAATCGGCAAGAAAATTAAAGCTCAAGAAAACATCTATACGTTTGATGACTTTGTAAATCTTTGTAAGACAGCATCAAGATAGATTGGTTTTCCTTTGTTTTCTCAAAATCAGCTAGAAGTGAGTTACTAGGTTTTGCCTTTTGACAGGAGAGCTGACATCGTTGTCTTTTCATTTACTTGTGCTTTTGATGATTAATTATTATTTACTTGTCTTGATTTCAGATCGCTTGATGACCTGGACAGTCAGGAGTATGGGTAAATCATATATTATCATATACATTGACATTCTATATGATCTATTACTTAATTAGAAATAAATAATCTATTGCTAATTTACCTACTGACAACTACATCTAATACTTATTTATTGTTACCACGGGATGATTTATTACTTTCTTACTTGGATAAGAGTTAGGATTAAATAAACTCTGCTTCTTCTTACGCCTTTTCGGACATGTAAGGAGAAACTGGAAATATGCCATGTCTCATATTGTAATAGTTTTTATGTTTGAAATAAAATGATACCATAACATTTATATACTTAACAATACCTTCTATTCAATGATCTATTACTTGTTTGCTTAGTTACAAGGAAATAATCTATTATTTTTTTTACCTATTTACAATTAAATGGTCAATTAATTATTCACTCAGTTACAAACATTGTACTTCATTGCTTCTATACTTTAGTTATATACATATATAAATGTTTGTGTGTGTGTGTATATATATGTGTGTGTGTGTGTGTGTGTGTGTGTGTGTGTGTGTGTGTGTGTGTGTGTGTATGTATATGTATATATATATATATATATATATATATATATATATATATATATATATATATATATATATATATATATATATATATATATATATATATATATATATATATATATACACAGTATATGTGTGTGTGTGTGTATATGTGTGAATGTGTGTGTATATATATATGTATGTATCTATGCTTATATACGTATATGTGTAATAAAATTATCTCTCCCAACTGTACTTAACACCAAGAGAATAGTCTTTTACTTGGTTCCAGATACATTAGCTATTGCCTGTTTACTTGGTTTCAAATAAATTACCTTTTATTTACTGAGTTACAGATGAGTTATTAATTACCTATTTACTTGGTTACAGATAAATTATTTCTTTACTTAAAATATTTCAGCGTAGTAGGCTCAAGTATTCGTTAAAAACACGGCAGAGGTTTTATTTAACAAGTCTTTAAGGTGGCGACTTGTCCAGGGTGTACCCCGCCTTACGCCCGATTGTAGCTGAGATATGCGCCAGCGCCCCCCGCGACCCCAAAAGGGAATAAGCGGTAGAAAATGGATGGATGGATGGATGGATAATATTTTGGCCTCTGTAACATTACCAAAAATCATCAGCAATTCTACTCCAGGTACATTACATATTTACATACTCCTTTGGCGTACCACTAGATGGAGCCCGCATACCACCAGTGCAGAGCTGGGCAAATATTTCCACTGGGGGGCCACATTGAGAGAAAAAAATGTGTCTGGGGGGGCCAAGGCGTATGTGTGTATGCATGATGTATACACATTTAACTGTGAAAATCTGCTGTACAGTATGTGTGTTTGGGTCCCTTTTTTTTCCAGGAACACTAATACCAAAAGTAACAGAATTCTAAAAAAGATATGAAAGACCACCTCAAAAAAACGAACGGGAAATGTTACAGTTTTTTACTGAAGGAGACACCAGAATGTACATTGAGATAAAGAAAGTGGGATTTACAATATTATCTATGGACAATAAAACACTAAATATTAAGAATATATGAACATCGCTCCTCTTTTACTTGTCAGACCAGCTCCTCCATTGACATCTTTTACAATCAAGCAAAACACAACAAAAATGTAACTAACAGCAAAATATGAATGCAAGGGGTAATAAACCCCTACAATATGCTATATCATCACTTTTATGCAGAAATTTGTTGTAAAAATTTGCTTCCGCATCTGTTACTGACACATGCGTTTCGGTCTGGTTGCGCTGAAAACAAACCCCGCCCACTCTGCTTTGTTCCTGTTCCGAGCTGCTGTGACGTAGATTACCGTAATAACTCGTATAACACTCAAAAGTGAAGATTTCAACCATTGAAATGCTTTCTATTGTTCAAGACATATGGTCATTGGAAAACAACACTACATACTACATATCATAATGGCGGCGACAGTTATGTTAGAAATCTACAAAAATGATATATAACGCTCGGGGGGCCGGATTAAACATCCTAATGGGCCGTATTTTGCCCAGGTCTGCACTAGTGGTACGCGTACCACAGTTTATTACCTTCTTTACTTAGTAACAAGTACAGTAAAGAGTATATTACCTTTTTACCTAGTTACAGTATAGGTCAGGGGTCGGCAACCTAAAATGTTGAAAGAGCCATTTTGGACCAATAATACAAAAACAAATCTGTCTGGGGCCGCAAAAAAATAAAAGCCATATTACATACAGATAGTGTGTCAGGAGATATGAATTGAATTAAGAGGACTTAAAGAAAACTAAATGAGCTCAAATATTCCTACAAATGAGGCATAATGATGCAAAATGTACATATAGCTAGCCTCAATAGCATGTTAGCATCGATTAGTTTGCAGTCGTGCAGTGACCAAATATGTCTGATTAGCACTCCACACAAGTCAATAACATAAACAAAACTCACCTTTGTGCATTCATGGACACACAACGTTAAGTTTGGTGGACAAAATGAGACAGAAAGTGGCATAAAATACTACTAGAAAGTCGGAGAAAGCTATACATGTAAACAAACTAGGGTGAGTTCAAGGATGCCAAAATTAGTAAGACAAAACGGCGCTTGCCAAATACTCAAATCAGTGAAGCATGTTTAATAAAAACAGTGTGCTTTACAAAAGTAGGGAGGTTTGGGTCATGTTTGTCCTCCTACAGAAACCATATTAAAAAAAAATATATTTTTTACATTTTTTTCCCCTCATCTTTTTCCATTTTTCATACAGTTTTGAAAAAGCTCCAGAAAGCCACTAGGGCGGCGCTAAACCTCTAGAGCCACCGGTTGCCGACTCCCGGTATAGGTCAGTTTCTGTTGATTATTTTCTTATTTGCAAATAAATGAGCTATTCCTACTTTATTGGTAAATTATCCATTACTACCTTAGTTATGAGTTAATGGTATAGTAATTATTTACTTAGTTACAAGTAAATGACATGTGGATGATATAGAACTCATTTAGTACATGTGCTTAATTACAAGTTAAGTTACTTAGTTACTGGTGGGTGGTATAGCTCGGTTGGTAGAGCGGCCGTGTCAGCAACTTGAGGGTTGCAGGTTCGATCCCCGCTTCCGCCACCCTAGTCACTGCCGTTGTGTCCTTGGGCAAGACACTTTACCCACCTGCTCCCAGTGCCACCCACACTGGTTTAAATGTAACTTAGATATTGGGTTTCACTATGTAAAGCGCTTTGAGTCACTAGAGAAAAAGCGCTATATAAATATAATTCACTTCACTTCACATTGTTAGCTATTTTGACTTACTTATCAGCAATGATTACTTTAATAATGATTGTTTACTTTATTAATATTATTTATCCTCAGTTTCCAGTTACCGCATCAGCGAGTGATGGGGTTCTTCCAGGATCCGTACGTGTCCGACCGCACATCAGGTATGTCCCTGGTGTCTGCACGTCCACGTCCGTCCAGCAGACTTGTAACGCCACCTGTCTGTTGCAGGTCTCCCTGATGTGGTTGTGGGGGGAGTCCTGCAAGGATTCTACCCGCGGGGCAACCGTGTGAGCTTCACAGCCCTCGCCGAGCCCGACTCCTCTGGGAAGGCTGGAATTTAACCAATGGGAGGGTCCACCAGTGGAACGGAAAGCCATCACCATCTACTAAAGGAAGTCGACAAAGGAACGTAGACGCCGAATTCTTCCATTAAAAGTCTACATTTTAGCAGAGTTCTTAATTTTGTACAGTAACAGCGGCCATTGTTTTATCACTCTTCATGTTGAAAGTGAAGTGAAGAGAATTATATTTATATAGCGCTTTTCTCTAGTGACTCGAAGCGCTTTACATAGTGAAACCCAATATCTAAGTTACATTTAAACCAGTGTGGGTGGCACTGGGAGCAGGTGGGTAAAGTGTCTTGCCCAAGGACACAACGGCAGTGACTAGGATGGCGGAAGCGGGAATCGAACCTGCAACCCTCAAGTTGCTGGCACGGCCACTCTACCAACTGAGCTATACCGCCCCAGTCTCTAATGCAGTCAAATGGAAATACAAAAATGAGAATGAAATGTTTTGTATAATGCTCATTTTACTTGAATTTTAATTGGTTTTACACGCCAAAGCAGCTGGTGCTGATTTCTAATAAAACAATTCACATTTAGTTTTCCTCATTCTTTAAAATTCAAGTCCTTGTGTTTACACAAAAAAAAAGTAGTGATTTTAAAAAATATATATAATTTACTATACAGTCTATATCTTCATTACCAAAGCTTTTTTGGGACGCAGAATTTATTTTGGGTTTGAATTTTTTAAACTACATTTTTCAATATTTGCTGACAACTTCATTGAATAAAAATTACCGAGCAAAATTTCAGTGTGTAAAAATTCAGTGTAAAAACTTCCAACTTGACACCTCAACGGCTGCTTCTGAGACAGGATCGATTGCTTCCGTTTTGATTTACCAGAAGTGGGTCTTGACGTTTGAAGCAACGAATATTTCTGCACTGACTTTTTCCGCATTTAATTTTTTTTTAAACACTGAATTTTTATACAATTAAAATTTTTACTCAGATTTTTTGTACACCGATTTTAAAAACACTATTTTCACAAACATCATTTTTTAACGCACATTTTGTTCACACATTTTTATTCAATGAAGTTGTCAGCATAATTTCATTTACATAAATTCAGTCCAAAAAAAGCTTTCGTAATAAACACAAGTTAACATCTTATTATTAATTTTGTTTTTGTTTGATTTTTGAATCGAAATTACAATTCTGTGAACTGAATATTGTTTTTACATCAAATTATAATGACAATTTCATTTTATTTAATTTCATAATTTCATTTAATTTACTGGAAGTGTGTCTTGAGTTTCGAAGCAGCCAAAGATCTGCAATGTATTTTTGTTCACTGAATGTTTAAGCACACCATTTTTCTCACAAATTGTTATTCAATAAAATTGCTAGCATTATTTGGTTAAATGTTTAGCAAAATGTGTCTTGTTTGAAAAATCAATACTGTGTTTTAAAATTCAGTGCAGATCGGTCCGCAGCCGAGTGTGAAGCAACTTTGATGGGAATCCGCACTTCCAAGTCAGAGTCCATGATTCACGCTCAGAAAAGGGTGGAGTGCCATCTTCGGGTTGGGGAGGAGATCTTGCCCCAAGTGGAGGAGTTCAAGTACCTCTGAGTTTTTTTCACGACTGGGGGAAGAGTGGATCGTGAGATCGACAGGCGGATCGGTGCGGCGTCTTTAGTAATGCAGACGCTGTATCGATCCGTTGTGGTAAAGAAGGAGCTGAGCCGGAAGGCAAGTCTCTCAATTTACCGGTCGGTCTACCCATGGTCATGAGCGTTGAGCTATGACCGAAAGGCCAAGATCATGGGTACAAGCGGCCGAAATGAGTTTCCTCCGCCGGGTGGCGGGGCTCTCCCTTAGAGATAGGGTGAGAATCTCTGTTATCCGGGAGGAGCTCAAAGTAAAGCCGTTACTTCTCCAGATCGAGAGGAGCCAGGGAGGGGTTTCGGGCACGTCAGACCGGTAGGAGGCCATAGGGAAGACCCAGGACATGTTGGGAAGACTATCTCTCCCGGCTGGCCTGGGAACGCCTCGGGGTCCTCCGGGAGGAGCCGGACGAAGTGGCTGGGGAGAGGAAAGTCTGGGCTTGTCTGCTTAGGCTGCTGCCCCCGCGACCCGACCTCAGATAAGCGTAAGAAGATGAATTGATGGATTAATTATTTGTTGTTTGTAAATTCAATACCCAAGTCTCGTAAATTCAATTAAATTATGAAATGACATCAAATTAACATTTTATAAATGTTTCTGTATAATTCCATGTAAAAAATTCACTTCACAAAATTCAAATTAAAAAAATAATGTATATATAAAAAAAAAAGCTTTCATAATAAAGCCACACATTAACCTCTTACTATTATTAATTTTGTTTTATTTGACTTTTGAGTCAAAATGTTCCTAAGAAACGCAGCAGCTGGTTTCGAATGGTGCTGTGCTGCACTTAAAGCAGTCATTTGCAAGCCAAGCCAAACTCTTCCACACAATGTGGCGTAACACGACACTGCACCCTGGGGCCTGAAAGTTGTCATGCAGCGACAAGCAGTGGCGAGCACTGTTTGGACTGACTTATTTACCTGAGGGCTGACAAGACCCGCGATCTGTTATTTCCAATTTCTTAACTAAACACAACCAGTTTGCTCCACGAGATTGCACTGACTGACATTCAGCAATACCGCTGTAAATGACACAATTGGCATGTGTCACGACATTTCTGTACTCTTGAAGTTGGACATGGTTGTTGATTTATGCAGGAGGCAGGGGCCCAACAGGAATGTGGGTCTGAGGGGACCCTCAAGCACTATTAATAGATGAAGGGACCCAATATCAGGTGTTCTCGAGGGTTGCAAAAACATGCAGCGGCACTGAAGACTTTGATATTGTGGGTAATAATACTTCTCAGTGGCCTAGTGGTTAGAGTGTCCGCCCTGAGATTGATAGGTTATGAGTTTTATAGTCATACCAAAGACTATAAAAATGGGACCCGTTACCTCCCTGCTTGGCACTCAGCATCAAGGGTTGGAATTGGGGGCCGAATCACCAAAGATGATTCCCGCACGTGGCCACCGCTGCCCCTCACCTCCCAGGGGGCGATCAAGGGTGATGGGTCAAATGCAGAGAATAATTTCACCTAGTGTGTGTGTGACAATCATTGGTACTTTAACTTTTAACTAATATAGTCACAAATTGATATGTAGGCAATGGCATGCATGACTAGTCAAAGACCCTATATAACGCAGGGGTGTCAAACTCGTTTTCATTGAGGGCCACGTCGCAGTTATGGTTGCCCTCAGAGGGCCACTTTTAACAATGAGTAATATATGTATATATATATATATATTTATATATATATATATATATATATATATGTATATAATACATTAACAAAAATTTTTTTTACATAAGCTGCAAAAAAATATAAACATTTTACTCCAAAAACTTGCAGCTCAGTCACCAAAATTTTACAGTAAAAGCAGTGGTTTTTTTGCAGCATTTAAAAAAAAAATCAATAAATGGAATGGAATGGAAAAACAATGCAACTGTTATTGGCGGTAAAATACAAGCAACAGAGCTGCCAGGTTTTCGTTTTTTCACCGTAAAATTTTGTTTTTTATTCTTTTTTTGTTTGTTTTTTAATGTTTGAGTGCCTAATTCTAAATGAAAAAAACATTACTGATTTTACGGTAAAAAACTCAGTCTGCGGAATTTAACCGTAAAATCTATTGTCAGTTTTAGAGTCGACAATTTCTTTATTTGTTTTGAAATCATAAGTCAAAGAGATATTTAGGTACAGCATTTATCTTTATTTTAACAAAAAATATTTTTGGAATATGTGATAGTATAGTATTTGGATTTTGATAAAATTTAATTTTAAAAGATATGCAATTGCTGCGATGAGGTGGCGACTTGTCCAGGGTGTACACAGCCTTCCGCCCGATTGTAGCTGAGATAGGCGCCAGCGCCCCCCGCGACCCCAAAAGGGAATAAGCGGTAGAAAATGGATGGATGGATATGCAATTGCATGCAGTACACAATGTTTAATGTCAAAAGGGAAAGAACAAATATATTTAGTGAAAAAAGATTAAGCATTTTATTAACGTATATTACAAACCCTGTTTCCATATGAGTTGGGAAATAGTGTTAGATGTAGATATAAACAGAATACAATGATTTGCAAATCATTTTCAACCCATATTCAGTTGAATATGCCACAAAGACAACATATTTGATGTTCAAACTGATAAACAATTTTTTTTTTTGCAAATAATCATAAACTTGTGAATTTGATGACAGCAACACGTGACAAAGAAGTTGGGAAAGGTGGCAATAAATACTGATAAAGTTGAGGAATGCTCATCAAACACTGATATGGAACATCCCACAGGTGTGCAGGCTAATTGGAAACAGTTGGGTACCATGATTCGTTATAAAAGCAGCTTCCATGAAATGCTAAGTAAATCACAAACAAGGATGGGGTGAGGGTCACCAATTTGTAAGCAAATTGTCGAACAGTTTTAGAACAACATTTCTCAATGAGCTATTGCAAGGAATTTAGGGATATTACCATCTACGGTCCATAAAATAATCAAAAGGTTCACATAATCTGGAGAAATCACTGCACGTAAGCGATGATATTAAGGACCTTTGATCCCTCAAGCGGTACTGCATCAAAAACCGACATCAGTGTGTAAAGGATATCACCACATGGGCTCAGGAACACTTCATAAAACCGCTGTCAGTAACTACAGTTGGTAGCTAAATCTGTAAGTACAAGTTAAAACTCTACTATGCAAAGCTAAACCCACTTATCAACAACACCCTGAAACGCCGCCGGCTTTGCGGGGCCCGAGCTTACCTAAGATAGACTGATGCAAAGTGGAAAGGTGTTCTGTGGTCTGACGAGTCCACATTTCAAATTATATTTGGAAACAGAGGACGTGGTGTCCTCCAGAACAAAGAGGAAAATAACCATTCAGATTGTTATAGGCGCAAAGTTCAAAAGCCAGCATCTGTGATGGTATGGGGGTGTATTAGTGCTCAATGCATGGGTAATTTACACATTTGTGAAGGCACCATTAATGCTGAAAGGTCCATACAGGTTTTGGAACAACATATGTTGTCATCCAAGCAACGTTATCATGGACGCCCCTGCTTATTTCAGCAGGACAAGTGTTACAACAGCGTGGCTTCGTAAAAAAAGAGTGCAGGTACTTTCCTGCAGTCCAGACCTGTCTCGCATCAAAAATGTGTGGCGCATTATGAAGCGTAAAATACAACAGCGGAGACCCCGGACTGTTGAACGACTGAAGCTCTACATAAAACAAAAATGGGAAAGAATTCCACTTTCATAGCTTCAACAATTAGTTTTCCTCAATTTCCAAACGTTTATTGAGTATATTTAAAAGAAAAGGTGATGTAACACAGTGGCGAACATGTCCTTTCCCAACTACTTTGGCACGGGTTGCAGCCATGAAATTCTAAGTTAATTGTTATTTGCAAAAAAAAAATAAAGTTTGAGTTTGAACATCAAATATGTTGTCTTTGTAGTGCACTCAATTGAATATGGGTTGAAAAGGATTTGCAAATCATTGTATTCTGTTTTTATTTACATCTAACACAATTTCCCAACTCATATGGAAACGGGGTTTGTGTATATATATATATATATATATATATATATATATATATATATATATATATATATATATATATGTATATATATATGTATATATATATATATATATATATATACATACACACATACATACATACATGCATCCATCCATTTTCTACCGCTTATTCCCTTTTGGGGTTGCGAGGGGGGGGCATGTATATGTATATATATATATATATATATATATATATATATATATATATATATATATATATATGTATATGTATATATATATATATATATATTAGGGGTGGGCAAATTAATGCGTTAATTACGAGTTAACTCATCAATCTATTAACGCCGACAATTATTTTATCGCCCATTTGCGTATGTTGTTTACATGCTTTTATTTTGTTAACGCCTTTTCTTCTAAAGATGGCGGCGCCCGGAGGGGCTTCGGCGTGGAGGGGCTCTTCGTAAAGATGGAACATTTGGCAAAAATACCGGACAATTCTGCAAATTTCATGGCTGGCTTACAGCGTGGTCACTCCGGGATCACTTACGACCGCCAGACAATTCTGAATGTGGATAGATCGGGCCGTTTTGGACTGAATGACGCGTGCTTGCTAGACCGGCTAGCTAGCATGGGAATACTTTGCCGGCTACATCCAGCGGCCTGTGAAGCAGCGGACTATATGTGTTGTCTGTCTATTTATGAATAATGCAGACGAGGCGTGTTGGCTGAGTTCTTAACGTTTGCTTTCAGAGCGTGCATATCACAACATACAAGATGCCGTCATGGCGACACACAACCTTTACCGGGCTACCGCGCATGCTGGGTAGGGTAGTTCTTTTTTTCCCTGGCTCATAACATCACAATATAGTACCATGTATATGATGCGTTCAGTTTATCAAAGCACCAAGCAAACAATCGGAAAATTCCCAGCATATCAATTCCTAGATATGGTCATAATTATTTTAAGTGCACTACGCATAATAAACACAGCATTATTAATATTGCTACTACGGATAATTTAATCAAAAATTCCCTAAAACAGCCCACTACCTATAATATAGGTTTTTTAAACATAAGATCCCTGATAAAAAAATGTTCCTGCTGTTACCTCAGAAATTGCCTGTTCAGATGTTATGATTGTGGCTCAGAGATTTGTATGTAGATTATATTTATTTTCCATAATAAACAGGATAACTTAAATACCCTGGCAGTGGAAATAAGCTTAAATGTTTGTATTGACATTTTTGAGTTGATTTTCATAAAATATACTATTTAACTGCTACTGTTTAACAAGTACTGATTTGAATTGTGTTTGCACAACAAATGTTTTGGCGCTTTTGTTCATGTGGGAGAATATTCCAATAAAGGTGCACTACACACTACTTTTGAATTCATTATTGGGCTTTGCGTATACAATGCAGTTAATCGCGATTAATCAGAGAAAAAGTGCGATTAACTTCGATTAAAATTTGTAATCGTTGCCCAGTCCTAATATATATATATATTTATATATATATATATATATATATATATATATATATATATATATATATATATATATATATATATATACACATATACATATATATATATATATATATATATATATACACATATACATATATATATATATATATATATATATATATGTATATATATATATATATATATATATATATTTATAAATGTGTGTGTGTGTGTGTGTGTGTGTGTGTGTGTGCGTGTGTGTGCGTGTGTGTGTGTGTGTGTGTGTGTGTGTGTGTGTGTGTGTGTGTGTGTGTGTGTGTTTCCCAGCGGGCCTTTCGGATATCTCCCTAATTCTGAGGTCTCAAGGTTAATTGGCAAGTATGTGCGGGTCACCAGTTGAAGAGTACTGATACTCTTCAATTACTATTTTATTTTAATTGTCACAACCGATGAGTTAAACAAAAATTCAAATGTGTGTGTATTTATTTGTATTGTGCCGCTAGAGGTGAAATTCTTGGACCGGCGCAAGACGGACGAGAGCGAAAGCATTTGCCAAGAATGTTTTCATTAATCAAGAACGGGAATCAATGGCGTAAGCATTTATTATTTTAAAAATGGTTTCATGTAAATTGGCCCGAGTGTGTGAATGTGAGTTTGAATATTGTCTGTCCATCTGTGGTGGCCCTGTGATGAGGTGGCGACTTGTCCAGGGCACCCCCCAAAAAAGGGACAAGCGGTAAGAAAATGGATGGAAGGGTTTCATGTTGCTTCGCTTTCGAAAGCGAAGCTGCTCGTCTGCGCATGTGCGGGACGGGATGCGGAAATGTGGCTGTCTTCGAGCTGACTGTGTCGGCGTTGGTGTTCACCGCCTTCCTTCGTAGACTACGACCTTCGCCGCCGTCTCCATCCTCCAGCAGCTTTAACGCTCTTCATGTGGTCCTCCGGGAGACGACAAATACTTTCTTAGCGACAAAGTTTGGAACCTGCTCGCCCACGGCTGGTACGTCCTGCATACATAGACTAGCGAACACCCAGCGTTGTAGCTCCTCCGCTTACAAAGTAACAGCACTAAACTTATTGGACAACGAGAGGTAACATTGAGGGAAATAATTGGACGAATGTGTCTCTTAATTCGATTAGTCGCTCCTCCGAGTGACATAAAGCTACTTATCTTTCCGTCAGATTAGAACGAGGCTCACTTGATTTGAGAGACACCGGCTGCTAACTGCTACCGCTAGCCGGACACGTTACAGTTCTGTAATGCTGATTTATGACCAGCTAGTAAGCATGTTTAAGTTTAATATTTTACCAAACAGGCACAAAACTGAGGGGAATTACTGAGGTGGCGTTCCGCTCAAAAGTTGTAAACAGGACATGCTGGAAAGGAAATAAATAATACATGATTCATCCCTTTTCTATGGTGGCCGACAGGGACAAACGTACCGAAACAAACACGCAAATGCAAGAGAGAAATGTGATTTATTTTTGGTGAATTATATTTATATAGAGCTTTTACATGGAGAAACCATCCATCCAATTTCTACCGCTTATTCCCTTTTGGGGTGGCGGGGGGCGCTGGCGCCTATCACAGCTACAATCGGGCGGAAGGCGGGGGGTGCCCTGGACAAGTCGCCACCTCATCGCAGGGCCAACACAGATAGACAGACAACATTCACACTCACATTCACACACTAGGGACAATTTAGTGTTGCCAATCAACCTATCCCCATGTGCATGTCTTTGGCAGCACAGTGGAAGGGGGTTTAGTGAATTCACCATGAATTGATTAACGTTGACCCTGACTTAAACAAGTTGAAAACCTTTATCGGGGGTTACCATTTAGTGGTCAATTGTACGGAATATGTACTGTACTCTGCAATCTACTAATAAAAGTCTCAATCAATCAATCAATCAATCAAGTGTGTCAACCTCACAATACGAACGTCCTGGGTTCGATCTTAAAGGCCTACTGAAACCCACTACTACCCACCACGCAGTCTGATAGTTTATATATCAATGATGAAATATTAACATTGCAACACATGCCAATACGGCCTTTTTAGTTTACTAAATTACAATTTTAAATTTCCCGAGGGTTTCTTGTTGAAAACGTCGCGTAATGATGGCGTGTACGCGTGACGTCACGGGCTGTTATGAATATGAGCGCTGCGTACACACACAGCTAAAAGTTGTCTGCTTTAACGGCATAATTACACAGTATTTTGGAGATCTGTGTTGCTGAATCTTTTGCAATTTGTTCAATCATTATTGGAGAAGTCAAAGTAGAAAGATGGAGTTGGTAAGCTTTAGCCTTTAGCCACACAAACACACGGTGATTCCTTGTTTAAAATTCACGGAGGTGAAACTTTAGTATGAGATTTTTTTTTAAATATTCTAAAAATAGCAACAATTCAAAAATCCTTTATAAATATACTTATTGAATAATACTTCAACAAAATATGAATGTATATTCATGAACTGTGAAAAGAAATGCAACAATGCAATGTTCAGTGTTGACTGCTAGATTTTTTGTGGACATGTTCCATAAATATTGATGTTTAAAATTTCATTTTTTGTGAAGAAATGTTTAGAAGTAAGTTCATGAATCCAGATGGATCTCTATTGCAATCCCCAAAGAGAGCACTTTAAGTTGATGATTACTTCTATGTGTAGAAATCTTTATTCATAATTGATTCCCTTGTGTATTTTTCAACAAGTTTTTAGTTATTTTTATATCTAATTTTTCCAAATAGTTCAAGAAAGACCACTACATATGAGCAATATTTTGCACTGTTATATATTTTAATAAATCAGAAACTGATGACATAGTGTTATATTTTACTTTTTATCTCTTTTTTTCAAACAAAAATGCTTTGCTCTGATTAGGGGGAGCTTGAATTAAAAACAATGTTCACAGGGGGTACATCACAGAAAAAAGGTTGAAAACTACTGTCTTAATGTGTGGAGTTTGCATGTTTTCCCCGCGACTGCGTGGATTCCCTCCAGGTACTCTGGCTTCCTCCCACCTCCAAAAACATACACCGGTGATAAGTTGATTGGCAACACTAAATTGGCCCCAGTGTGTGAATGTGAGTGTGAATATTATCTGTCCATCTGTGCTGGCCCTGCAATGAGGTGGCGACTTGTCCAGGGTGTACCCACCTTCTGCCCGATTGTAGCTGAGATAGGCTCCAACACCCCCCTGACCCCGAAAGGGATAAGCAGTAGAAAATGGCTGGATGGGTATATAAACCCGTGTGGGTGGCACTGGAAAGTGTCTTGCCCAAGGAAATGACAGCAGGGACTAGGATGGCGGAAGCGGGAATCAAACCTGGAACCCTCAAGGTGCTGGCACGGCCACTCTACCAACTGAGCTATACCGCCCCGTCTCATGAATCTTATAAATCATGCGGAAATATCAGCATGCATGAATTAAAAATGCTACAAATTCCAAAAACAGAAATTTCCACAAGCCTAAAATTATGTACAAAGCAAACTGTGACCTGCTACCCAAGACTGTACAACAATTATTCTCAACAAAAGAGGAGGAATATAACCTAAGAGGAAAATCTAATTTAAAACATTTGTATGCTCGTACAACACTTAAAACCTTTAGTATATCTGTATGTGGAAATAAATTATGGAACGGATTAACCAAAGATATCAAACAAAGCACCAATATGACTCAGTTTTAGAGACTGTTCAAACTACAAGTGTTCACAAAGTATACAGAACAAGAATTCTGACAAACATCTTGAATCTTTTTTTTCCTCTTTTTTTTATTGAGACAAAGATTATTTATGTATTAATATTCGTATGTTTACTATGGTATATTATTATTTTTTTTTCTCCATTTGTTCACTTTTCTGTTAAAGACAACAAGGAGATTGGATAGAATAGAATAGAATAGAAAATACTTTATTGATCCCTGGGGGAAATTCAGCACAACAGTTCGCTCACAATAGACAATAATGATAATAAATAATATATAACATATATGTATATAATATATGAATAGTATAAATATATTCTACATTTAAGTGCAGTCAAGTAACATATACATTATACAGTCTGGTGGCTGTTGGTATGAAGGACCTCCTGTGTCGTTCCGTGTTGCATTTAAGGAGTCTGAGCCTTGCACTGAACGTGTTCATTCTCTCCGCAAGGTCCGAGTGTAGTGGGTGGGAGGTGTTGTCCATAATGGCTAGGAGTTTTGCTAGACTTCTCCTCTCTGACACCACCGCCAGAGAGTCCAGCTCCACTCCCACCACGTTACTGGCCTTTTCTACCAATTTGTCCAGTCTGTTTGTGTCCCTCACTCTTAGCCCACTGCCCCAGCAAGCCACGGCGTACAAGAAGGCGCCCGCCACCACCGACTCGTAGAACATCTTCAACATATTTGTACAGACGTTGAAGGATCCTAGCCTTCTGAGGAAGTAGAGGCGGCTCTGTCCCTTCTTGTAGAGGGCCTCAGCGTGTTTTGACCCATTCAGCTTGTTGTCCATGTGTACACCGAGATATTTATAATCCTCTACCATGTCCACATCGACCCCCCTAATGGAAACAGGGGCCGCTGAAGTAGTACTCCTCCTTCCCAGGTCCACAACCAGCTCCTTGGTCTTGGTCACATTAAGCTGGAGGTGGTTCTTTCCACACTATGTGACAAAGTCCTCCACCAGTGTCCTGTATTCCTCGTCATCACCATCCTCAATACACCCCACTATCGCAGAGTCATCAGAAAACTTCAGAAGGTGGCAGGTCTCTGACTGATAGTGGAAATCGGTGGTGTAAATGGTGAAGAGGAAGGGGGAGAGGACTGTGCCCTGCGGGGCCCCGGTGTTGCTGACCAGCCTGTCAGACACAGTCCTGCAGTCGAACGTACTGTGGTCTGTCAGTCAGGTAATCTACAACCCAGGACACCAAGGGGGCCTCCACCTGTATCTTCTCCAACTTCACACCCAGTAGCCCAGACCGTATAGTATTGAAAGCACTGGATAAGTCAAAAAACATGACCCTCACACTGCTCGCAGGCTTTTCCAGGTGGGTGTGGGCTTGGTTCAGCAGGTAGATGACTACGTCCTCCACTCCCAGTCGGGGCTGGTAGTCTAATTGGAATGGGTCCAGGTGGGGCTTGACTGTAGGGCGGAGTTGTTGCAGGACCAACCTCTGCATGGTCTTCAATACAATTGCTATCCAATGAAAAGGGGTAGGATTAAATAAGCTCAGCTTCTTCCTACTCCTTTTTGGACGTGCTGTAATGAAACAACTGGAATTGTGTGATGCATTACATTGTATCATATGCATGTTCGAAATAAACTGAAACTGAAAAAAAAAATTAAAACTATGTGGAATGGAAAGGTACTTTTGTCTTTGTTAAACACTTGGTCCTAAAAACAGTTGCTCTGTAATAATTTACAATAATTAGGGTTGTCAAATTGTTATTTAAAAAAAAAAGAGATTAATCGTGTTTTTGTTTTATTTGTATTATTGTTTTATTAATCAATCCAACAAAATAATACATAATACAATTCCAGTTACAAAACCAAACGTTCAGAATAGCAATCAACAGAGCAATTGAGGACACACAAACATGACACAAAACAATCCAAAAATAGTCAAACATAAATGAATAATATCAACAACAGTATCAATATTAATAAGAATTCCAACATAGTGGCATTTACAAATCCCTCATTTACATGATCATCACAGCCATTTATAAAAAAAATAAAATAAAAAAAATAACAATGTCACAGTGACTTACTCATCTCATCTCATAAGCCTGACAACACATTGTGTCCAATATTTTCTACAAATATAAAGTAAGTCATATTTTAGGTTAATTTAATAGTTAAAACACATTTAAATAATGGATCCTATATTGCAATATATGATTCATTATTATGTAAACTAAATGTATTTTTTTTTCTACTGATATCCTCTCCATAGCTTGTGTATACCAGTCAGTAGGAGTTAGACTATCAACATCTATCCATTTTTTTTTTAATATTACTGTTTTTGTTATTATGCATATTGAAAGAAATGCATGTTTACTCTTTGATAACATGTGACTAAATTGATGCAGATCACCAAGAATACTAGTTTGCAGTATCATCGGGATGTTTAGATTTAGGAATGTGATTGCTTCTTTTGTTGTTTTCAACCATAACAGTTTTATCGTCCGACATTTACACAATAAATGAACAAGAGTTCCATCAACTGCCCGACACTTCATACATAACTTCCTATCTACCGCACCAATTTTAAACAGCTGAAAATATGTAAAATGCAATTTATTCAAGATTTTAAATTGACTCAAGCTTATTTTTGATGCTTCTAAAGTGCTTATTGGCATTTTTCCAAATATCATTCCATGATATGTCTCTTTTATCTGAAATGTTTAAGTTGATTATCCATTTCCGAACACTAGTGTGATATTCATTTATTAGTATATAAAATATTTTAATTAATTTCTTAGTTTTATCTTGATTAAAAAGTGCATCTTCCATCTGCCATTACATGGCAATTAAAATAATATACTTTCAGAGGATAAGCATTTCTTTACAGCGTGTTTTAAAGAGATAACATTTAAAAAAATATTTCTGTGTATATTGATCAACTAATTTATTGAACAGTTTGAATGAGTTTATCGTGTTTTTGACTCTGGATTAAACATGATTAATCATTGCTTGCATAAATTAAATCTGCTTTAGAAAAGCCCAATATTTGTACAAAAATGCAATTTCATTGTCAAAATGTCATTCAGGAATGTTTTTAAACATTTCACTTGAATGTGTGTCATTTATTTGCACAAAACGTTTTTATATAAAGTTCTTTGAAGTGGTTTTTTGGAGTGACATTTGCCAATGAGGCCCTGTGATGAGGTGGCGACTTGTCAAGGGTGTAATTTGCCTTCAGCCCAAATGCAGCTACATAGGCTCCAGCGCCCCCTGTGATCCCAAAATGGACAAGCGGTAGTAAATGGATGGATGGAGGGATGGATTTGCCAGTGAGAATGTACTCACTCATTTTTGTACTGACGTATGTATTGATCTGATCGCTGACCAGATAGCGGTTAAAGTAAAAGAGCTTGTACAGTCAAGATAAATTGCATGAGTAAATAAGTGTGTTCATGATTATTGCGATCATTTTTTGTGATTAATCGCATGAGTTAACTCAATAATGTTGACAACCCTAAGAATATTACATCTTCAGTCTTTAAGACTGCTACACCTTAGGTCTGAGTCATTTTTATCACAATTTGAATTCCAATGGTCTTTATGTCATTCTTCATGGAAAGTCCTGGACGGACAGTTGACGTGGCTTTTTTTTTTAAAATAGAAATGAAAAGAAAGATATAGATTTACAGTATTTTCCGGACTAAAGAGCACACCGATACATAAACCACACCCACCAAATTTGAGGGATTTTTTTTTTTTTTACTTTAATATAATAGCTGCACTGGACTATTAGCCGCGAATATACACGTTGTGAAATAAATTATTTAAACATAGATATTTTGTAAATGTTTATTTACATACCTTAATGTCCAAACGGTGTCTGTAACACGGCAGTATAACGGCTGGTCGAACAAAATCGAAGTCATCGTCATGGACCCACTAGCTGCAGATGCTAGCTCTCCAATCAGCTAAACAGACTCAATAACTCCACGGTGACATGTTGGTGAATTTACTGAGGAATTTGTGGAACTGAAACGATACAAAAAAAATTGCCTTTGCAAGTTAATAATACTAACACAGACACTCGGAAACGTGTTACCACAGTAGTTAATGCTATTGGCGCTAGCTTCATTACATGAAAACACTCCAACAGACATCACACTTGGGACGGTATAGCAAGTATTAACAGTTTATGGTATATTATAAAGCTTATAAACGTGGCTTGCAATGATGAATGGAGAATCCATACGGGTAAAAACGCTATGGATGGCTAAAAGACTGAACGGCTCACAGTTGAAAGGACTAAATTGAGGGACACCGTAGAACCTGCAGTGGGCAAACTCATCCAAAAGATAGTGCCATTGCACAAACAATAGCACACATCATTGTGTTTGCTTGTTTGTTTTTTCAAAACTATTGAATTACGGCCGTCAGTAAACAAAAATCTGTAAATTAGCCGCACCGTTTTTTAAGCCTAAGGGTTTAAAACATGGGATAAATATCGCAGTTTATAATCTGGTATTTACGGTAAATCAGACCATTTAAAAAAATCAACATTTAAAAAACAAGTTACTCGATGGGAGTCAGCGGCACCCCTGTGCATAATTTATTGCAATGATGAAAGAGTGAAAGTGATTAAAATGGTGGCGATATTTTAAATCCATCCTTTGTTCATTTTTATACTCTTGTTCTCTTTTACTACTGTAGTGGCAATCTTCACCTTTAAATGTTCAAATTTATTGACACTACTCAACAGGTTTGAGGGAGTGATCCTACACAGCAGCAAACATTGCATTGAAGTGAAGTCCAGTCAGAAATCCAGTTAATGCATATTTATTAATTAACTTGCAGGGTGAATGAAACATACCATGGATTATTGTAGTGACATGGTGCCATATGTTCTCCTGTCTTTCCTGCCTGTTGCTGTGTGTTGTTGTCTGCTGTTGTCTGCCGTTGTTGTCTGCTGTTGTGTGCCATTGTCTGCTGTTGTGTGCCGTTGTCTGCCGTTGTTGTCTGCCGTTGTTGTCTGCTGTTGTGTGCTGTTGTCTGCTGTTGTGGTAAGAACAGTTTGTACTCCCACACCTGAGTCCTCCCTAAAAAGAAAGTAATGCCAACACAAAAATAAGGATGCCTAAAATGGCTCCTACAACTACTATGTAAGTCTGTCTTTTTACACAAAACATTAATAAAACCTTCAAATATCACAGGGCCTGACGTTGCAAAAGCTCAGTCAGAAATATTGCGAGTCCAGGTAGTGACGTATTCTTCGCGCATGCATGGACTGATTGGGTCTTCCGGGACCGATCGGTTAGTGACAGTGTCAACTGTCGGTGGTAGAACCAGGGCAGTGGAGATAATTCGCCTTGGGGCACGGGAAGTGCGAGGAAGCCCAGTCGGCAACAACATTCCTACAGTTCATTGCTCAAACCATCCAATAATTTTACTCCACATATCGATTTGCTAAACATTTAAGTGATCAATCACCATTTTTGCATTTTGAGCTTGTGTTGTGTCCTTTCTTTTGGAAAGAAAATGCTGAATGTGCAGGGTTTAGCAGGAGCACTTTAGTACTATGAACTATCTTGATTTATTTCAATGGGTTTGTGTCCGCAGTGCATCATGTGGAGGAAGGCCTCAGTTGCGGCCCTCCTGGCGCTGGCGGTCGGATACCTCTACCACGGCGGCCCGGTGTTGCCCGAGCAGCTTCTCCAGTACATCAGCCTGCCCGGCTTCCAATCGTCCCAGCAGAGCCAGCGGCACGTGGAGCGGGTCATTTCTGACGCCTGGGACTCGCTGATCACGTTGCCCGTGCGGCAGTGGAGCCGAGTGGCCGTCGGGTGAGTTGAAGGATATTGACTGGTGTGTCCATGCCTTCACTTCTCTCATCCGTCCAATGTGGCGTGACGAAGACGCTTGGTCAGCATTTCTTAGGACGAGGGATGTGTCTGAGCTTGTTCCTATGGGAGAACTTAAATAAGTCATTAAATATAATTATCGATATTGATCAATATAGAAAACGTTTATCTTGATACAGTTTTGAGCCATATCCCTCAGCCGTAGGCTCAGTTGTAAGCAGACTTGTACTTGCATGTATTTACTATCTAGAATGCACAAAAACGCAAAAACATGTTTGCTTGTTTCATATAAGGATTATGAATGATAGGCAAAATTCCCGAAAAAAAATACATTTCCCCTTTAGCATGACATTTTGTGCGTGAGTAACTGAGCAAGTGCACAAAAAAAGCTTTCTTCTATTTTAAGTACATTAATTAAAACTGAAGTAAACTACAAACTACATATATATGGCGTCAAAACGGTGCCAAAATGATTCTGCGTAAAAACCACACACTGTGTGCGCATGTGAGCTCATTTTAAGCGCGTGGTGACTCCTTTTACGCCCACACAGACTCGCTCGCGATGTGTCTTTCTCTTCCTCTACACACAGGTCGACTCTGTGTGAACGTACCATGTGTCTTTCTCTACGCACGCAACGTTCCTCTTTTCTGGCGCTTACGGGCAGGCAATCAAGGGAGTCTGTTGTGTGATTAGAGTGTTTGGAAGAATGACTCAATATTTGTGTGTTTTGTCATCTAATAAGGTAACCACACTTTAAGGCTTTAGATGCTCACTGAGCTGAAACCAGATTGTTTCTGATTAGGGATTTAATGAAAAAACGGTTTTAATACTTACTGCGGTAAAACTCCAGACGCCTCACCTCCCAAGGGGTGAGCAAGGCGATGGATCAAATGCAGAGGACCAATTTCACCACACCTAGTCTCTGTGTGACAATCGTTGGAACTTTAACTTTAACTTTAATATTACTGTTTTAAATTAAAATGATTGAAAAACCGTCATTGATAACTGCACTTCGATGACCTCTCGGGCTGACTCGCACTAGCTGGTTCACGTAAATGTTAACAAGAAAACAAGAGACATTAACGTCATGCCTCGGTCTAGAGTTGTATAACCACATTGCTGTTTGAGCAACTAAGATATTTGATTGTGCACAATAAACCCACAAGCTGTGAATGATCAGCCTGTACTCACAAGTAAACGAGACAAAGGTGTTTTCACAATGCGTTCAAGGACCGCTGAACAGAGTTGGACGCCACAACACCCGCCAGAAATACCACATAAAAATGGATTCTATTTGTTACGCTTTTTTCATCTCAATAAATCTTAAAGTACTACAGTTATAACCTAATAGTTAAAAACATTTAATAAATATACAATATTAATAATAACTATTTAAAAATAATAAAATATAACAATTCATATAAAAATAACACATATAAAACATTGTATCTTTGACATTGTATCTTTATTTTAGCTATTAAAAAGTTAACAATACCACAATAATAATGATAAACGTGATATGAAATGTTCATATAGTTACAACACTACTTTTGAGAAACTTGGAACTCCAAATTGTAAGACTCACGAGTGTTTCCCCCTCCCTCGTCCAGTGTCAACGCCTGCGTGGACGTGGTGGTGTCGGGTGTGGGTCTGCTGCAGGCGCTGGCGGTGGACCCCGGCAACGGCCTGGATCATGAAGTCCTGCACTCGAAAGAGGACCTGAAGGAAGCTTTCATCCATTATATGGAGCGCGGGGCGGCCGCTGAGCGTTTCTTCAGCGACAAGGTGGCGTTCCAGAGGATTGCCAGAGCAGCTGCCGAATATCCCACTGCCAAGGTAACACCACCTTAACGTCCTTCTACTTGGAATTCTTCTCACCCTTTGATTCTGTCCGTCCTCCAGCTGTATGTAGGAGGGAACGCCGCCCTCATCGGGCAGAAACTTGCAACCTATCCTGACCTCATGGTAAGAAACACGTGGCAGTTTTTTTTAGTAGAAAACTATAACACATTTTTGTTTAGCTGGGGACATTGCCATCAGCGCTAGCACTAACACTGTGCTTTTATGGAAATTACATTTTGGTTCTTCATATAGTTTAGTTTCTGTGTCAAATTTGAATAAACTTTAATCAGTCAAACAGTTAATTAAAATTAATTAATTAAACAAAAGTGTGTCCCTTTATTAAATCATCCATTGATTAAACTGAAATTTAGATTAACTTTTGGAATTGGATTTATTTTATCATGACTAATGCGTGTATTTACTGACCATTTTTATTATGATGGGAAATATTTTAATAATTAAAATACTACAAATACTAAATTTTAGACATTTCTTATACATATATATATATATATATATATATATATATATATATATATATATATATATATATATATAATCAGTCAATCAATCAATCAATGTTTACTTATATAGCCCTAAATCACTAGTGTCTCAAAGGGCTGCACAAACCACAACACAAACCACTACGACATCCTCGGTAGGCCCACATAAGGGCAAGGAAAACTCACACCCAGTGGGACGTCGGTGAAAATGATGACTATGAGAACCTTGGAGAGGACGAAAGCAATGGATGTCGAGCGGGTCTAACATGATACTGTGAAAGTTCAATCCATAATGGATCCAACACAGCCGCGAGAGTCCAGTCCAAAGCGGATCCAACACAGCAGCGAAAGTCCCGTTCACAGCGGAGCCAGCAGGAAACCATCCCAAGCGGAGGCGGATCAGCAGCGCAGAGATGTCCCCAGCCGATAAACAGGCAAGCAGTACATGGCCACCGGATCGGACCGGACCCCCTCCACAAGGGAGAGTGGGACATAGGAGAAAAAGAAAAGAAACGGCAGATCAACTGGTCTAAAAAGGGAGTCTATTTAAAGGCTAGAGTATACAAATTAGTTTTAAGGTGAGACTTAAATGCTTCTACTGAGGTGGCATCTCGAACTGTTACCGGGAGGGCATTCCAGAGTACTGGATCCCGAACGGAAAATGCTCTATAGCCCGCAGACTTTTTTGGGGCTTTGGGAATCACTAATAATATATATATATATACATATATACAGTGAACATATATATGCATCTATATACTGTATATATATATGTATTTATATATATATCTTGCGACTGTACATATGTATGTACAGTCGCGATCAAAAGTTGACATACCCTTTTAAATAACATAATATCATGGCTGTCTTGAGTTTCCAATACTTTCCACAACTCTTTATTTTTTTGTGATAGAGTGATTGGAGCACATACTTGTTGGTGACAAAAAACTAAAAATGTGACCAAATCCGCTGGGTAAAAAGACATACAGCAATGTTAATATTTGGTTACATATCCCTTGGCAAGTTTCACTGCAATAAGGCGCTTTTGGTAGCCATCCACAAGCTTCTGGCGAGCTTCTGGTGGAATTTTTGACCACTCCTCTGGACAAAATTGGTGCAGTTCAGCTAAATTTTTTGGGTTTCTGACATGGACTTTTTTCTTCAGCATTGTCCCCACGTTTAAGTCAGGACTTTGGGAAGGCCATTCTAAAACCTTAATACTAGCGTGTTTTAGCCATTCCTTTACCATTTTTGACGTGTGTTTGGGGTTCTTGTCCTGTCGGAACACCCAGCTGCGCCCAAGACCCAACCTCCGGGCTGAGGATTTTAGGTTGTCCTGAAGAAATTGGAGGTAATCCTCCTTTTTCATTGTCCCATTTAAAGCTCCACTTCAATTTGCAGCAAAACAGGCCCAGAGCATAATACTACCGCCACCATGATTAATGGTGGGCATGGTGTTCCTGGGATTAAAGGCCTCACTTTTTCTCCTCCGAACATATTGCTGGGTGTTGCGGCCAAACAGCTCAATTTTATTTCTTCTGACCACAGAACTTTCCTCCAGAAGGTCTTATCTTTGTCCATGTGATTTCAGTTGACACACACGCTCATGCCACGCACGCAGGCACACACACACACACACACACACACACACACACACACACACACACACATTTATATACACTTGCACTTACCTGTGAATCCTTTTGTCTTGTATAGAGAGAGTGAGGTAGGGTGCCGTTACTTCTGTTGACCGCAACAGGCTTTCTTTTTCCATCATAGTCCGGTCCATATAGTCCTGCAAACCCATCTGCATGTAATGTATTGTTTTTTACTCAAAGGGAAATAAATCACCCTCAAAACTGCAGTAATGACTTTGTGTTGCAGGCTTGGACCCAGTGTGTCAGACAGAGCCCTGCTCTCTACTCTCAATGACAATATTTTGACTTAGTAATTTACTAAGTCAAAATAATGACTTACTAAGTCAAAGTAATCACAACATAATGACTTACTAAGTCAAATTAATAAGCGTTTAAAAAAAAAGAGTTAAAAGTGGGGCCACATGCTGACATATGCTCAACTTATCTTGCTTAATTTATTACAGCATTTGGGACGCCTGTAGTTGATTTTTATTATGTAAATGTTGTATTTGTATCAACATGTGATAGAGGGAACCATGCCATTCAAAACTAGGCTGCTACATTACTAATGATTAATGTAACTATAGCTGAAAAATAGTACAATAGCAATAGGAGAGTCTATTCATCCCTGAACACCATGGAGTTCATGTAAGCTTTATGATGCAGTTACGTTATTATATAAACTATCAGAGACAGCTTTAGGAATCTCTTCATTTAACATAATGTTGTTTTTGCTGCTTCAACACAGCTCAATCAGCTCAGGAAAAAGGTAAAGTGAAATAACTTAGTTGTTAACTGTAGGTCAATACTGCCTGTCTTTCTTTCAGACAGACAGGGCTTTGCTGTCCATAACACACACGCACGCACACACACCGCACAGTGAGCTAACGTTACGCTAAAAGCTAATTAGCCTTCATACACTTTCATCTTTCATCTCAAGGACTGCGAGTGAGCTAAGCTGTCGCTTATGTTTCTAGAACCTCAACTGGCTCATAGTGATGTTACCAATAGTTGACTAGGGAGGTGTTTATTATAATTTGGGGGAGTCCGCTGCCCGGGCTTACCTGCTAAACACCTTTCTGCTCACCACACCGCAGGAGCACTGACACCATGCGCTCTGAATACGCACTGCTGATTGGTTGTTATATGCGATCTGAATACGCATTGCTGATTGGCTGTTACTGCTCTGCGTGTAACCAATCAGATGGTTCTGTGGGTGGGACAATGCTGGGTGTTGCAGAGACGTACTGACTTAGGCAGTACGAGGCATAGCAGCTTGTTAAGACATTAGTTTAGGCGCTGACTCTTTGTTGTTAAGGCGGCCGCATTAACAACAAAGCGCTGCGGGAAAGCCTGTAAGGCGTGTCTCAATTGTGCGCCTTCTTATGAGTTCTTACATGATAAAGAGAGTGCCTTTGTTGTTTTTATCTTTATGGATTGTTTTGAGTGTCTTTATTTCTGTTCTCAAAAATTAATAACTTTTATTGTTCTTGTTTTTAACACTACAGGTTTTGTTATGTGGACCAGTTGGACCCAAACTTCACGAGATGCTGGATGAGCAGATTGTTGTTCCACCGGGTTCGCTCCAGGAGACGGATGAATATCATCTTATCCTGGAATACAAAGCAGGTAAGTAGCACAGGTTACATGTTGAAAGCAACGCTCCTCATCCTGTCATCCTTCCTCATCATATTCTTTCTCCTTTTCAGGTGAGCAGTGGGGTTCAACTCGGGCGCCTCAAGCTAACCGCTTCATCTTCTCGCACGACGTGTCCAACGGCGAGATGAGCTCGCTGGAGACGTTCGTGACGAGCCTGGAAGAGTTCCAGCCTGATTTGGTGGTCCTGTCCGGGCTCCACATGATGGAGGGTCAGGGCAGGCAGATGTGGGAGGAGCGTCTCAAAGAGGTCCGTCACATGTTACATGTCACATGTTACATGTTACCTTCACATTAACCAAGGGAACTGGCAGGTTTACTGTGTCTCCTCTTGGCAGGCAGTGGCAGCCATATCAGACATTCGTAAAGACATTCCCATTCATTTGGAGCTGGCCAGCATGACGGACAAAGACTACATGAACAGCATCATGCAGGAGGTACATGTTGGACACAGTCTTCCACAGGGTTGCGCGTTATAGACAATCTAATTTATATACGATAGTTTTTAATACAATGGTTATATCGTGATAATGCATGTTCACAAATTCTCGCTGTGTCCCCCAAATTTCACAGAGACAAGCGAACGACCACTACCTCAAATCACTGTAACTTTCTTGCTAGCTGCTAATATCCCTCCAAAGTGTAAAACTACTTCTAATTCCGTCATCCTAACCCTTCATGGTGGCAAAAAAATATATTGTATTTTTCGGACTGGAAGGCGCACTTAAAATCCTTTGATTTTCTCCAAAATCGACAGTGCACTATAACCCTTTGCGCCTAATGTACCTATTAATTCTGGTTGTGCTGACGGACCTCGAAGCTTTTTTAATTGGTACATGGTGCATTGATAAGGGTTACCAGTAGATGGCAGTCACACAAAAGAGAAACGTGTGGGCTGCAAAATAATACGAGCAAGCAAGCACAAAACTTTGATGTTTTAGAAAATTACACACGGCGCTCAAAAATCTGTCACATTGTTTTGGTACTCCTTTGGTAAACTATAAAGTGGTGGATTGTCGGGTTATTATGGCTACCGTAGTCAGACATACTGTGCTTTAACATACGGGTATTTTTATGGTGGGTGTGTGTAAAAGGACCCCAAAATGGCACCTACTAGGTGACTTATTATGTGGCATTTTGTTTCGCAATATTATGAAAAAACAACTTTTCTTACCTATTGGTAACTGCTGATGTGTATTTGGGTTCTGCATAAGTTCCGAAAAAATATGCGCGTCTGCCAGTGTAGCCGACAGTCAATAAGCTCCTTCTTTTTTGCTATCTTCTTGTTGTGGGGCATTCATCCTCCGTTGTTGCCATTTTTAATACAAGGTAGCATACAGTTCTAACGAAGTAGAGCCATAATAAGAAAAGACGGTCAGAAAGCGGCTTGAAGATGGTCTGTAAAACATAATCTATTCAAGACTTTGACCAAAGAACCACCATTACATGTTATGTAGACCACAAGGAACGGTTTTAAATGTAAGAAAAAAAAAATCATAAATCAGAATCAGGTTTATTTGGCCAAGTATACTTGCATATACAAGGAATTTGTCTTCGGCAGTTGTTAGCTCTCTAAACACACAATAAAATAGACAAGTATATATTTATTGGGAAAGCAAGTACTCTCGGTGCATACTTTACAGCAAGACATACTAGTCACCTGTCAACATTATTTACAAGACCTTAAAAGACTTTTAAAGCGCGTTATGATCAGGTGTGCTCTTGATTAGATCCGCTCATCGGCAGTGCGTCTTATATTCCGGTGCGCCCTGTGGTCCGAAAAATAAGTAAGATTTCTTAAAAGTATCATCACCAGAAGATGAGGAATTGCTGAACCTGCTACACTACACACTGTAGGAGGGTGTGCTTACCGCAAGTTAGCTTGAATGTAAACAGAGGTGAGCAGAACAATACAAATATCGACAGAAACAATAGTAACATTATATGGTCGATATTAGTGTATTTAGATACTTTTTATTAAAAAAATGTTTTTGTCATTTGTGTTACTGTTTGCAAAGGATTTAAATCAGAGCCAAAAGTTGGTAATTATTTAAATATTTAATTGATATGGGGCGGAGTTGCTCAGCGGGTAGAGCGGCCATCCACTTGAGGGTTCCTGGTTCAATTCCAGCTTCGCCATTCTAGTCACTTCAGTTGTGTCCTTGGGCAAGTCACTTCAATTACTTTCCTCCCAGTGCCACCCACCATACTAGCCAACACTCTCCGATATTCCTGGGAGACTCCCAAGCGGCACAAAATGGATGGATGGACTCCAGAATTTCAGTGCTCCTCCCGAAAATCTCCCGGGGCAACCATTGTCCCGAATTTCTCCCGATTTCCGCCCGGACAACAATATTGCGGGCATGCCTTAAAGGCCCTGCCTTTAACGTTCTCTAAAACCTGTCATGTCCGCTTTTCCTCCATACAAACAATGTGCCGGCCCAGTCACATAATATATGCGGCTTTTACACACACATATGTGAATGCAAGGCATACTTGATCAACAGCCATACAGGTCACACTGAGGGTGGCCGTATAAACAACTTTAACACTGTTACAAATATGCGCCACACTGTGAACCCATACCAAACAAAAATGACAAACACATTTCGGAAGAAAATCTGCACTGTAACACAATATAAACACAGCAGAACAAATACCCAGAACCCCTTGCAGCACTAACTCTTCGGGGACGCTACAATATACACCCTGCTACCACCAAACCCCGCCCCCCCAACTCCAGCATTTTCCTGCTGGAAAATGTTAAATGAATGGACTTATGTGACAGCGCCCTCTGCTGGATTAATTGTTTTTTTTTTTGCCCTACAGAGAGCGCCATCAAACCACTTTCTACTTAAGTTAGAATTCATTAAAAAAATTATCGACAATGTTAAGCACAAAGCGGAAATATGCAGAGGTTTACCGTAATATTTCAGTCTTTGCTGCTGACCGAACTGATCCTTGGTGATGATGTCTTTCATGACGTGGTCGTGTCTTCCTGTTAGCAGTTCATGCCCATTGTCAGCTCCATCGGGCTGAACGAACAGGAACTGCTGTTCCTGTCGCAGGCCGGTGGCGGGCCACACGCTCACTTCAGCACCTGGAAGGGCGTCCCCGACGTGGGCCAGGTCAGCGACATCCTCCTATGGATTCTGGAGCGCCACGGCCGCAGCGACCCCTCATCAGAGGCCGACCTGACCCGCGTCCACTTCCACACCCTAGCCTACCACGTGCTGGCTACGGTGGACGGCTACTGGGGCAACCAGGCGTCGGCGGTGATGGCAGGGGCTAGGGTGGCCAGCAGTCAGGCGTGCGGCGTGCAAGCGGTGGACGTCAGCAAGGTGGAGCTGAAGGCTCCGCTCCATTTTTACAGTTCACACTCGGAGCCCCGGGAGTCGCTGTCACTCGACCCTGCGGCCCCTGTGGCGGTGTGGCGTCGGGGAAACGTCACCTTCCACCTGACGCCGGTGCTGGTCTGCAAGCTGCCGCTTCGGACAGTGGGACTCGGCGACGCCATCTCAGCGGAGGGACTTGTTTACTCAGAGTTAACGAGCCAGCAGCACTTCTGATGCTGCCTGCAGTCGGACCATCCAGGTGATGGGCTGAAGGTGAGCCTGCTTCTGCGTCTTCCTCTACGCTTTCAAATCCTGCCTGTGAACACGTCCTGCCTCCCTCTGTCGTCTGCCGGGTCTGCCTGGGCTGACACGGACTGTGGGCGATAGTGGGACATCTTTGAAGTGGCTCACCAATTTTATCTGGGTATGTGTGCCTTCACAGAGGTCAATATCTTCACCAAACGAAGGCAAACCTTGTCCACACGAACACACCTATTGAAAATATTTTCCATTATTTCACATTACCGCCGTCAAATTCGAAGCATTTATCTTCACTTAAATAAAAAAATTCAGAAAAACAAACTAGCAAAAAAAAAAAATTTCTAAATAGGTGCATCTACCAAAGTGAAACAATGTACAGTGGAACTTCGATTTACAAAGTTAATTGTTTTTTTGACAGGGTTCGCTAGTAGAAAGGTTTGTATAGTGAAGCAAATTTCTTCATAAGAAACATTGTGAATATAAATAATGGGTTCCATCCTTGATAAAAGTCAATTTTTTAGCTACGGTTTGAACACTATATAAAGTGCTATGCAGTATTGTATATCAAAAAAAACTTAATAAGGGGGTGATGCATTAACTCTTTATTAACAAGCCAAACCAACAACAACATACCGCTGCTCTGCCAATAAGCGCACATCCACAGAAGACCCTTTGAAGCCCTCACAAACGATCAGAAATCACAAAAATCCTTAACTTTATACAACCATATTGCTACAATAATCAACATTTCAAAAAGTAAAATCCACTTACATTAAAAGGAAACTGCCCTTTTATTTGATTTTGTCTACAGTTTACAATATTTGTGTAAGGGAAGAACAAATGGGGTTTTTTTCACTGCCAACAAACATAATAAAACATAACTCTCTGTACAATGTCTGTTGTCATTAGCATGTTGATTGCTATGAAGTTCATATATTCCCATTTATATAAAGAATGAGTCAATCTTCGCTAAGAAAAATGGGGTGAAACGAAGCCTTTTTTCGTGTCTTTCTTACCAATTCTGGATTTAAATTGGATGCCAAAGTGTACCAACTTGTCAGATTTTGTCCTCATGCTTCTACTATCCAGGTAAGAGGCATTATTTATGATTTGGATTAAACTTTGGAGCTTTGATGCTTAAAAGCAGTTCACCGCAGCCACTGATGTCAGTGCAGCCACCACCACGTGTTAGCTCCCGCTGATCACAGCGCCGCTATAAATAGTTTGTCTGTGTAGGACTTATAATAACAATATCGCAAATATTTGGTTAATATTCAAGTCATAAAATGTAAATGAAGTATTGGCAGTTTTTGGATGTTTTTTTGAGAGATTTATGGGCAGAATAGAGGACATCCCATTGACTGTATTTACGAGTTAGAATTCATAAAAAATACATCTGTCATCATGTCTTTCATAACGATTGGAAACGATAGGCAAGATAAAAAAAAGTGAAGTTCCCCTTTAACATTGAAGGAGGATCTGATGAGAAAAAGCAGACAGGGAGGGTGGTGCGTGTGTGCGTGAAGAAGCGCCGCTGAACAACAGGTAGTGTCTTCTCCACTGTAAAATGAGTCTGTTTTGCCATCTCTGGTCTCATCATAATTAAAAAATGCCTGCTTTGTTGAATTTTCCATACTAGTGAATGCCAATAATGTACTCTTTGCAAATAGTCTTTTTTTTAACACCAGAGCGATTCTGTCTTTTTTTTTACCGGCCAAACTATAAAAAAAAAAAAAAATTGTTTTTTTTGTTTTGTTTGTTTTTTTTTGTTTGGCCGGGTCTCACCCCCCGCTGGACCGTGGAGAAGACTGCGACTTATAGTCCGAAAAATACGGTAACTAGTAATGTACTATGCAGCAAGTGATGCCCTCACAAAAATCCTGCACCCTGCTTTTTGCCTGCAGGCAGGACACAAAATTAATTAAGCGTTTGTACATAAACTTGTTTGCATATTCGGCACAATCGAAAAGTTTGCAAATAGAGGGGTTTGTAAATCAAGGTTTCACTGTACTTAAATAAAATGTGGCCAACATAAAACCATAATTAACTGTACACAAAGTGTTTAAGTCATAGTAAGGCATTTTTGAACAGCATGCGAGTCAAAATATGTTAGACATAAATGTCTCACTTTTTAACATTGTCTCACAAGGTTACAAATACATCAACAACTGTTCACTCAAGTGTAAAAAGAAGCTAAGTTGACCAATGTGTGTTACAACTGAAAGGAATGATAACTCACCTTTGATGGTTGATTTCTAGGACTGGCAGGCAGACCTGGTACTATGTTGTATCATCTTCATCTTTTTGGTATGGTCTGGATTAAGAGTTACGGTGGATTTTTGAGGGACATTCCTTGTTCTCCAAATTGTGCAATTTTGGGGCGTTTGACATCTAAGGTTCCACGGCACCTGTTTTTAAATTGAACATTGGTTATTTTCAGGATTGTCAGTCCTCCTGTACTCTTCTTTTCCTCGGATATTATTGCTGTGTTTCCATTCAACTACACCACCTGCTGCTTTGGCATGCACATGACGGAGAAAATATTTGTTAATATCTGTGTACGCGTGGACATTGCCTGAAAATACTCACATTTAAATGGACTAAACATTATTTCATCTTGTTCAACATCTTTTGTTTCTCTTTTTTGTTGACTTTGTGTACCCAAAAATGATTGCAGGACTTTCTCAGACTTAACTTGTTGTTATGAAGACACATGTGACATTTTTTAATTCCGCATAGAAGCGAATTGTTCCTATTCTTATGGGAGTTAATTTGTTACATTGTCATGAAAGCATTTTTTGACAGTTTATGCAACTGAATTTTTTGCATCTGAATTTTGTGAACTTATTTTTTTTACATCAAATTATGAGAATTTCATTAAAAAAAATGTTTATGTCATAACTTTCATACCTTTATTCAGCGGAAGTAGGTCTTGAGTTTTGACTCAACAAATATTTTTGCAACAAACTTTTTAACAGTGAATTTTATACACTATATTTTAAAACACGTTATTTTAACAAACTTAATTTTCAAACACACAGATGTTTATGTCATGAAGTTGTCAGCATAATTTGATTGAATTCGTGAGCAAGGTTTGTGTGTTTTAAAAATTATGTTTAAGAGAATTCAGTGCACAAATATGTGTTGCTTTTAAACTCGAGACTGGTAAACTGATAAATTGAAATAAAAAAAATATTAAATGAAAATCTAATTAAATTGTGTTCACAAAATTCAAATTGTTGCATAATTTCAGTGTCAACAAAGCTTTTGTAGTAAGTACACAAATTAACCTCCGTATACTCTCATGTTGCAAAGCACAAAGTGTCATTGTTGTAGGTTTTTTGTTTTGTTTTTGTTTTTTACCATTTTTGTTTGATTATAACTTTAACATGTGAACCTGGACACTGTTATTGTGGATGGAGTCTTTATGCACGCAAATGATGTATCTATCCATCTATCAGCAGACACCACATCGCAAACATGAAGTTTAGACAGAAATTAGTTAGTTTTTTACATAATCTTATACTCAAGCAATTCACTGGAGAATCCCCAACCCCTGTGTCCAATTTGAACTTCAGCAAAAGCATCTTCCCTGATTTATATGCTATATTATGTTTGTTTGTTTTTTTACATTTTTTGCTCAAACTATGGAAGACTAGAATAATGTACATTTGTGACTGTCCCGTGTGTGTCTCTCCCCAATACCTCAAAGCATTTCATGGATCAGTCTTAATGCAAAATGTGACAGGGGTTTTTCACCTTAGATTGTTTGCACTACAGTAGGTGTAAAAGAGAACGTAACCCCACCCCCTCCTAGCAAGTACAATCTAGTCAAATAACTATATAATTGTGGATGACCAAAGTTCTCAACATTTGTCATTTACTTGTATTTTTTCATTAAAATGTATATCTACCAATTGTTTTATGCTGTGTTTTTTCCTGACTAAAGAGCCAGTTAAAATTGGAATTAGTTCAGGGGTGTGTACAGATTATTTCCAATGAGGTCTGCACACTGAAATATTAAAATAGGTAGGGGCCATTTTTATATTTAATATATAGAGTCAATACAAACGTACATATATACAGTATATACAGTCAAGAAAATAAGTATTTGAACACCCTGCTATTTTGCAAGTTCTCCCACTTAGAAATCATAGAGGGGTCTGAAATTTTCACGGTAGGTGCATGTCCACTGTAATGAGAGATAACCTAAAAAGAAAAATCCAGAAATCAAAATCCATGATTTTTTAACAGTTTATGTGTGTGATACAGCTGAAAATAAGTATTTGAACTCCTGTCTATCAGCTAGAATTCTGACCCTCAAAGACTTGTTAGTCCGCCTTTAAAAGTCCTCCTCCACTCCACTGTATTATCCTGAATCAGATGCACCTGTGTGAGGACGTTAGCTGCATAAATACACCTGTCCACCCCATACAATCAGTAAGACCCCAAACATTCAGCATGGCTAAGAGCAAAGAACTGTCCAAAGACACCAGAGACAAAATTGTACAACTCCACAAAGATGGAAAGGGCTCTGGAGAAATTGCCAAGCAGCTTGGTGAAAAAAGGTTCACTGTTGGAGCAATCATTAGAAAATGGAAGAAGCTGAACATGACGGTCAATCTCAATCGGAGTGGAGCCCCATGCAAGATATCACCTGGTGGGGTCTCAATGATGCTAAGAAAGGTGAGGAATCAGCCCAGGACTACATGGCAGGACTTGGTCAATGACCTGAAAAGAGCTGGGACCACTGTTTCCATGGTCACTGTTGGTAATACACTAAGACGTCATGGCTTGAAATCATGCATGGCACGCAAGGTTCACCTGCTTAAACCAGCACATGTTAAGGCCCGTCTTAAGTTTGCCAATGACCATTTGGAGGATCCAGAGGAGTCATGGGAGAAAGTTTTGTGGACAGATGAGACCAAAATGTACTTTTTTGGTAATAATTCCACTGTGTGTGTTTGGAGGAAGAAGAAGGGTGCGTACCATCCCAAGAACACCATCCCTACTGTGATGCATGGGGGTGGTAGCATCATGCTATGGGGGTGTTTTTCTGTTCATGGGACAGTATTAAGGAGAGGACGACTGCAGCCATGTATTTTGAGATTTTGGCCCAAAACCTCCTTCTCTCAGTGAGATCAGTGAAGATGAGTCGTGGCTGGATCTTCCCACATGACAATGACCTAAAGCACACAGCCAGGATAACCAAGAAGTGGCTTCGTAAGAACCATATCAAGGTTCTGGAGTGGCCTATTAAGTCTCCAGACCTAAATCCAATTGAAAAGCACTGTCCAATTAAAAAAACATGTCATTAAAGACAGCACCGTTAAGGACAAACCGTGGATCACAAGAGGAATACTGAAGTCTTGCAAAAAGAAAAATTATCTTTACAGAAGACATTTAAAGTACAGAACCAAAGAAACTGAACACAAATATAAAACGTACAAAAATAAGTTAACACAAATAAAGCACAGCAAACGAACATATTACTGTAACCTATTAGAACAACATAAAAATAGAATTCAGGATACGTGGAAAGTTTTAAATGGTATCATTAAAAAACTAAAACATGACACATAAGGAACATCCTAGCTATTTTATAGAAAATAATCAAACCATAAATGACCCTAAAGAAATAACGGATGCTTTTAACACCTTTTTCTTAAAAGTTGGACCTAATTTCGCAAATAAAATTTTACAACCTGAAAACAGTGCAAAATTTAATGAACAAACCATTCAAAACAATTTAGAATCGTTTTTTATTTCCCCCGTTCATGAAAGTGAAATCACAACAATTGTAAATTCTCAAAAAAACAAGAAGTCAACAGACTGCTGTGACTTGGACTTTTCTCTGATCAAAGAAATTGTTGATTTTATAGCTGTTCCCTTCACTTATATTTGCAATATTTCTTTTACAAAAGGTGTTTTCCCAAAGAAAATGAAAACGGCAAAAGTCATTCCCATCTTCAAAAGTGGAGATAAGCATCAGTTCACCAACTACAGGCCTATTTCTTTACTCTCACAATTTTCAAAAGTCCTTGAAAAATTATTTGTGTCAAGATTAGACAGTTTTATTGATAAGCATCACTTGCTTAGTGAACACCAATACGGTTTTCGATCTAATAGGTCCATTTCCAGAGCAGTGATGGAACTACAAACCCAGTTTCCATATGAGTTGGGGAATTGTGTTAGATGTAAATATAAACGGAATATAATGATTTGCAAATCCTTTTCAACCCATATTCAATTGGATGCACTAAAAAAGACAAGATATTTGATGTTCAAACTCATAAACTTTATTTTTTTTTCTAAATAATAATTAACTTAGAATTTCATGGCTGTAACACGTGCAAAAGTAGTTGGGAAAGGGCATGTTCACCACTGTGTTACATCACATTTTCTTTTAACAACACTCAATAAACGTTTGGGAACAGAGGAAACTAATTGTTGAAGCTTTGAAAGTGGAATTCTTTACCATTCTTGCTTGATGTACAGCTTAAGTTGTTCAACAGTCCGGGGTCTTGTCGTCGTATTTTATGCTTCATAATGCGCCACACATTTTCAATGGGAGACATGTCTGGACTGCAGGCGGGCCAGGAAAGTACCTGCACTCTTTTACTACGAAGCCACGCTGTTGTAACACGTGGCTTGGCATTGTTTTGCTGAAATAAGCAGGGGCGTCCATGATAACGTTGCTTGGATGACAATATATGTTGCTCCAAAACCTGTATGGACCATTCAGCATTAATGTTGCCTTCACAGATGTGTAAGTTACCCATGCCTTGGGCACTAATACACCCCGATACCATCACAGATACTGGCTTTTGAACTTTGCGCCTATAACAATCCGGATGGTTATTTTCCTCTTTGTTCCGGAGGACACCACGTCCACAGTTTCCAAATATAATTTGAAATGTGGACTCGTCAGACTACAAAACACTTTGCCACTTTGCATCAGTCCATCTTAGATGAGCTTGGGCTTAGCAAAGCCGGCGGCATTCCTCGGTGTTATTGATAAATGGTTTTCGCTTTGCATAGTAGAGTTTTAACTTGCACTTATAGATGTAGCAACCAACTGTAGTTACTGACAGTGGTTTTATGAAGTGTTCCTGAGCCCATGTTGTGATATCCTTTACACACTGATGTCGGTTTTTGATGCAGTACCGCCTGAGGGATCAACGGTACGTTATATCATCGCTTACGTACAGTGATTTCTCCAGATTCTCTGAACCTTTTGATGATTTTACGGACCGTAGATAGTAAAATCCCTAAATTCCTTGCAAAAGCTCATTGAGAAATGTTGTTCTAAAACTGTTCGACAATTTGCTTACAAATTGGTGACCCTCGCCCCATCCTTGTTTGTGAATTACTTAGCATTTCATGGAAGCTGCTTTCATACCCAATCATGGCACCCACCGGTTCCCAATTAACCTGCACACCTGTGGGATGTTCCAAATAAGTGTTTGATGTGAATTTCTCAACTTTATCAGTATTTATTGCCACATTTGTCACGTGTTGCTGGCATCAAATTCTAAAGTTAATGATTATTTGCAAAAAAAAAAAAGGTTATCAGTTTGAACATCAAATATGTTCTCTTTGTAGCATATTCAACTGAATATGGGTTGAAAATGATTTGCAAATCATTGTATTCCGTTTATATTTACATCTAACACAATTTCCCAACTCATATGGAAACGGGGTTTGTATTTTCTATTGATTAATGAGAAGGGTATGAATCATTTTGGACATGACACTTTTTGTTCAAATGTAAATAAAAGCTGACAAACTTTTTTTTTTTTTACCACAATGATATATTTTGTACATTGTTTTGTTTTCTGGAAGACACGTGTGTCATTTCCAATCAAGAAAAAAACTTGCTGGTTGAATAAAATTGACTTTATGTCAAAATTTGCCTGGGGTAAGAAGAATTTTGGACTTGACTGTATGTGTGTATGGCTTTGTGTTATTAGTAGGGATGCATTATAAATATTGGACAAATATAAAAAAACAGGGATTTCTAATCACTGCTATGTTGGAATTTTTATCAATATTGATACTGTTGTTGATATTATTCATTTTTGTTTGACTACTATTGGATTATTTTGTGTCATGTTTGTGTCTCCTCTCAATTGCTCCGTTGATTGCTTTTCTGAATGTGGCTGGACCAGGTTTGGTTTTGGAATTGGAATTGTTTTATTATGGTATTAGTCTGTATTATTTGTTTGTACTGATTAATAAAAAAAATAGATAAAAATAAAAACTTTTTTAAAAATTTTATTTAATCTAAAAAGGCAAGATTACTTTTTTTTAGGTAGGGTAAGTAAATCAACCATAAACTTCTCCTGAGCTCATTGTAAAATAACATTTGAGACTACTTTATTGTTTGGGAGGAAGAGATTCCGTGTGGTATTAGCGCCAAATCAGAATCAGAAAAGTTTTTATTGCCATTGTTTGAGAACGAGTTCACAAACTAGGAATTTTACCTGGTGCAATCGTGCAACATAAAAGACATATAACACAGAATAGAATAACATAAGCTGTAACTGAGCTATCAGATCTTGTTATTGTTCACGTGTCTGATGGCCGAGGGGAAAAAACTGTTCAGTTGGCGGGAGGTGTGGGTCTGGATGGACCGTAATCTCCTGCCTGAGGGGAGAATATTTTGTGTCCATGGTGAGAAGAGTCAGCTGTGATCAGACCCACACGCCTCCTGGTCTTGGAGGAGAACAGGTGGGAGCTTGCAGCCAATAACCTTCTCAGCAGCACGTACGATGCGCTGCAGTCGATGTTTGTCCCGGACTGTGGCGCCGGGGAACCACACGGTGATGGAGGAAGTGAGGATGAACTTGATGATTGATGAGTAGAACTGCACCAGCATCTCAGTCGGCACTTTCAGTTTTTTCAGCTGCCGCAGGAAGTACATCCTCTGCTGGGCCGTCTTGACGAGGGCGCTGATGGTTGGCTCCCACTTGAGGTCCTGGGTGACGGTGGTGCCCAGGAAACGGATAGAGTCTACAATGGAGACGGGGGTGGGAGAGTCAATCAGGGTGAGGGTGGATGGTGGGGCTGTGACTTTCCTGAAGTCCATGATCATCCCCACTGTTTTCTGGGTGTTCAGCTCCAGGTTGTTGAGGCTGCACCGGGACGCTAGCCGGTCCACCTCTATCCTGTAGGCAGACTCATCGCCATCCGAGATGAGCCCGATGAGAGTAGTGTCGTCCGCAAACTTGAGCAGCTTTACCGACTGGTGACTGGAGCTGAGCAGTTTGTGTACAGGGAGAAGAGCCAGGGGGAAAGTACACAGCCCTGAGGAGTACCAGGGTTTGTGGTTCGACTGTCCGAGACAATCTTCCCCAGCCACACGTGCTGTCCTCTGTCCGTCACAAAGTCATCGATCCAGCTGCAGAGGGAGTCAGGCACGCTGAGCTGGTAGAGCTTGTCTCGTAGCAGTCCAGGGAGGATGGTGTTGAAGGCAGAGCTGAAGTCCACAAACAGGATCTTTGCGTAGGTTCCTGGGGAGTCCAGATGCTCCAGGATGAAGTGAAGGGCCAGGTTCACTGCATCATCCACAGACCTGTTCGCTCTCTAGGCGAACTGCAGTGGGTCCAAGAGGGGGGCGGTGATGTCCTTGAGGTGGGGCAGGACCAAGCGCTCAAAGGACTTCATGACCCCAGATGTCAGCGCCACGGCCTGTAGTCATTAAGTCCTGTGATCGGAGCTTTCTTGGGGACAGGGACGATGGTGGAGGTCTTGAAACAGGATGGCACGCGGTATAGCTCCAGAGAGGTTTTAAAAATGTCAGTGAAGACAGGAGCCAGCTGATCCGCACAGTGTCTCAAGGTGGAGGGGGGAGACACCATCAGGCCCGAAGGCCTTCCGCGTGTTCAACTTCAAGAACTGCCGGCGTACATCCTCCTCTCGGATGTACGCCGATGCAAACATTCTGCGAGAAGAAAACCAACATTGTGCTTCAACACATCAAACTTGATCTTGCTGGCTCCGCTGTGAACGGGACTGTCACTGCTGTGTTGGATCCGCTTTGGACTGGACTCTCGCGACTGTGTTGGATCCATTATGGATTGAACTTTCACAGTATCATGTTAGACCCGCTCGACATCCATTGCTTTCCTCCTCTCCAAGGTTCTCATAGTCGTCATTGTCACCGACGTCCCACTGAGTCATTATTGTCACCGATATCCCACTGGGTGTGAGTTTTCCTTGCCCTTATGTGGGCCTACCGAGGATGTCGTAGTGGTTTGTGCAGCCCTTTGAGACACTAGTGATTTAGGGCTATATAAGTAAACATTGATTGATTGATTGATTGATTGATTGATTGATTGATTGATTGATTGAAACTTTTATTAGTAGATTGCACAGTAAAGTACGTATTCCATACAATTGACCACTACATTGTAACACCCGAATAAGTTTTTCAACTTGTTTAAGTCGAGGTCCGCATAAATCAATTCATGGTAAGTTAAATGATGAATAATATAAATGATAGATGGGTTGTACTTGTATAGCGCTTTTCTACCTTCAAGGTACTCGAAGCGCTTTGACACTACTTCCACATTTACCCATTCACACACTGATGGAGGGAGCTGCCATGCAAGGCGCTAACCAGCACCCATCAGGAGCAAGGGTGAAGTGTCTTGCTCAAGGACACAACGGACGTGACGAGGTTGGTATTAGGTGGGGATTGAACCAGGGACCCTCAGGTTGCGCACGGCCACTCTTCCACTGCGCCACGCCGTTAAAATGCGAGCATTCCTACGACGGTGCTTTGAAAGCCTACAAAGAAGGCTGCAGCCAAAAAATATGCCCAAAAAAGACTTGCAAATAAAGGTGTGCACAAATCAAATGTAAAAAATAAAATATATATATAATAATTAATCGGTTATCGGTGTCATTCTCGAGAAACTGAAAGTTATGTATCGGTCGTGGCTTCATAAATTACGTATCTCTAATTTTTAGTGTCAACATTTCATCTCCTTATGCTCCTTTATTTCACTTTTATTTTATTCTATAACAATATTTTTGGAATGTGCTACTGGCACCCCTGAATGTGTTGATGAGACAGTGGTATGTAGGCTAATGAATGAATAATGATGAATAACATATCCAAAACTACCTCACTAGATAAATAAATTGCTAATATTGTAGCTGGGAGGTGTTTTTTATCAATGTATTTGTCCTTAAAGGCTTACTGAAACTTACTACTACCCACCACGCAGTCTGATAGTTTATATATCAATAATGAAATATTAACATTGCAACACATGCCAATGCGGCCTTTTTAGTTTACTAAATTGCAATTTTAAATTTCCCGGGAGTTTTTTCTTGAAAACGTTGCGTAATGATGACGTGTACGCTTGACGTCACGGGCTGTTAGGGAATATGAGCACTGCACACACACACAGCTAAAAGTCGTCTGCTTTAACCGGATGATTACACAGTATTTTGGACATCAGTGTTGCTGAATCCTTTGCAATTTGTTCAATTAATATTGGAGAAGTCAAAGTAGAAAGATGGATTTGGGAAGCTTTACCCTTTAGCCACACAAACACACGGTGATTCCTTGTTTAAAATTCCCGGAGGTGAAACTTTACTATGGATCACAGCGGTCAAGCGAACATGGATCCCAACCGAATGTCAACCAGCAGGTTTCGGTGAGAATATTGTGGTAAAAAGTCGCTTCTTACCAGATATCAGCTGAGCTTGTGCCGCCCATAAAGCTGCCGTCGACTTCCCTGAGACACTGGCGTCAAGACACCCGTGGACGAACACCTCCGACTATCAGGTACTGTTAAACTCACTAAAACACTAGCAACACAATAGAAAGATAAGGGATTTCCCAGAATTATCCTAGTAAATGTGTCTAAAAACATCAGAATCCGTCCCAATGCAATCGCGTTTTTTTTTTTTTTTTTTTTTTTAAGTCTGTCGCTATCAATATTCTCAAACACAAATCTTTCATCCTCGCTGAAATTAATGGGAAAATTGTCATTTTCTCGGTCTGAATAGCACTTTTTGTTGGAGGCTCCCATTAAGTGAAGTGAAGTGAAGTGAATTATTTTTATATAGCGCTTTTCCCTAGTGACTCAAAGCGCTTTACATAGTGAAACCCAATATCTAAGTTACATTTAAACCAGTGTGGGTGGCACTGGGAGCAGGTGGGTAAAGTGTCTTGCCCAAGGACACAACGGCAGTGACTAGGATGGCGGAAGCGGGAATCGAACCTGCAACCCACAAGTTGCTGGCACGGCCACTCTACCAACCGAGCTATACCGCCCCTATAAAAACCGCCCTATAAAAACAATGTGAAGATGTGAGGAGCCATCAACATGTGACGTCAGCGTCTGCGACTTCCGATAGAGGCAGGGCTTTTCTCCAGTTGCGAAATTTATCGTGGATGTTCTCTACTAAATTCTTTCAGCAAAAATATGGTAATATCGCGAAATTATCAAGTATGACACATAGAATGGACCTGCTATCCCCGTTTAAATAAGAAAATCTCATTTCAGTAGGCCTTTAATTGTACACTACAGTAACGGTCCAGTTGCTGTAGCTCCACTCCGAGCCAGTAGGTGAAATTGTAATCTTTTGCTGTTAAACACTTCCTGTTAGAAAACGACAAAGAAGCCAACGAGCCAATCAGGTTGAGCCTTACTGAAACCAGTCGCAGCCTGGTCGTCTCTCTTTCCACGTGCACCCGGTGAACGTGAGAAAGGTAACTTATCTTCGATCTTCTTTCTTTTTATTCCTGTATGTTTCGTCGTTTTGGAACTTATAAAGTTACGAATTTGTCTGCGTGTGTAGTCGAGGTTATAGTTTGGGTTTTTGACGTGCTGTACGTCATGTTCTTCGGCCATAGCTTGAAAGACTCATTTTGTGTCTACGTCAATTATTATATAACGACTCCTTTAACATTGTACTCTGTTTAGGTAAATACAACATGGCATGTGTAAATAATTGTACACTATTTTAAATGGGTAAATGTGTTTTCCTGCATTTGCGTGTTTAAAAGAGAAGAGTACCTCTCATGTGTCCCAATAAATGCCCTAAAACAGTGGTTCTCAAATGGGGGTACGCGTACCCCTGGGGGTACTTGAAGGTATGCCAAGGGGTACGTGAGATTTTTAAAATATTTTAAAAATAGCAACAATTCAAAAATCCTTTGTAAAATGTTTATTGAATAATTATCCAACCAATTATGAATGTAAGTTCATAAACTGTGAAAAGAAATGTAAAAATGCAATATTCAGTGTTGACAGCTGGATTTTTTGTGGACATGTTCCATAAATATTGATGTTAAAGATTTCTTTTTTTGTGAAGAAATGTTTAGAATTAAGTTCATGAATCCAGATGGGTCTCTATTACAATCCCCAAAGAGGGCACTTTAAGTTGATGATTACTTCTATGTGTAGAAATATGTATTCATAAGTGAATCACTTGTTTATTTTTCAACAAGTTTTTATTAATTTTTATATCTTTTTTTCCAAATAGTTCAAGAAAGACCACTACAAATGAGCAATATTTTGCACTGTTATACAATTTAATGAATCAGAAACTGAAGACATAGTGCTATATTTTACTTCTTTATCTCTTTTATTCAACCAAAAATGCTGTGCTCTGATTAGGGGGTACGTGAATTAAAAAAAATGTTCACAGGGGGTACATCACTGAAAAAAGGTTGAGAACCACCGCCCTAAACTGTTACAAAGAGCGGGCATATTGTTAAAAGACGCTGTCAGTATTGTCTTTGCATGCTATAAAAACATACTTTTTAATTTTGACACTAACTTATGTGTGTTTTCTCCCTACAGTATTGACACGGAGGATGTTTTTATCAGCGGACAATGGCGGGTGTGTGGAAAAGGACTAAGGTGTCTTCATGTGGTCTTTTAAGCAACCACAGATATTTGTGCAAAAAGGCCATGATGTTTCGTGCCATGGCGAGCACGAGGGTGTGCAAGAAACCTCAGCGGAAGCCGATTAATGACAACTTGAAGAGGAAACGAACGGACAGCCGTTCTGAGCCACGGGACGCCGAAGTGTCCAACCATCAGAAGTGTCAAAATACAAGCCCTGCCGCGCATGTAACTGAGAGTCCACAGGAAGTCTCTGTGCCGAGGGACTCGTGGGAGATGGACAGCGGCTTCTCCGAGTCCAGCGCCAGGAGCTCGCCGAGTCCGACTGCTGTGGTCGCGTTGGACTGCGAAATGGTCGGCACTGGACCCCGCGGGCGCTGCAACGAGCTTGCCCGCTGCAGCATCCTAAATTACCACGGCGACGTCCTTTTCGACAAGTACGTGAAGCCTTGTCGCCCCGTCACCAACTTCAGGACACGCTGGAGCGGCATCCAGCGACACCATTTAAAAGACGCCATGCCCTTTGCTCAGGCCAGAGAGGAGGTGAGTTGAGGCCGACCGCCATCTTGTCAGTGCAAAACATCAGCAAACCTTCCCTGACTTTTTCTATTGTCCAGATCCTGAGCATTCTTGAGGACAAGGTGGTGGTGGGACACGCGGTCTCCAACGACTTTGACGTGTTGGGCATCGTCCATCCAGCTCACATGGTCAGGGACACGGTGGCCACGCGTTACCTCGCCTGTTTAGTTGGCTTTCCTCGCCCACACGGCTCCTCCCTGAAGGTCATGGCCAGTAAGCTTCTCAACAGACGCATCCAGGTGAGGACGCGCACATAATAAAAGTAGTCTTATGAAAATATTATCCCACCAATTTAATTATATTTTCCCCCATGTTTAATCAACAGTATAACTATTTACTTAAATGGTCTTGAGGTGGCGACTTGTCCAGGGTGTACCCTGCCTTCCGCCCGATTGTGGCTGAGATAGGCGCCAGCGCCCCCCGCGACCCCGAAAGGGAATAAGCGGTAGAAAATGGATGGATGGATGGATGGGTCAATCTTCTGTATTTATGCAATACCCAAAGCACTTTACATCATACGTCACAATCACACACCAGTGTCGAATTTTAACTTAACATTAATTGTGCCTGAAATATTATATAAAACACATGGTCATAACTTTTGAAACTTCTTTCTTATTGGTCTGTGTGTATATTTTATTTTATTCTTTAATATTCTTCCAACATAGGGTCTTTTTTTCTTATTATATGCCCTTTTTTAAAATCTACTTGGTTTTTTTTACTTAAAATATTATGGAAATGAGACTAAATTGTAAAATTGATATTTTTTTTTAATATTACCTAAAAAAATACTTTGATTTTATTATAGTAGTTTGTCACAAAATGACTATTTGCTGCATTCATATTTTTTCTTGTAATATTAAAAAAAATATTTTTAAAAAGACTTTTAAATATACATACATTAGTTTGACACAGTATAACTCAGCCCTAGTGTGTGAGTGTGAATGTTGTCTGTCTATCTGTGTTGGCCCTGTGATGAGGTGGCGACTTGTCCAGGGTGTACGCCGCCTTCTGCCTGAATGCAGCTGAGATAGGCTCCAGCACCCCCCGCTACCCCGAAAGGGACAAGTGGTAAAAAAATGGATGGATGGATGGATGTATATATTTGTCAAAATGACTTTATATCCCCTTATTTTTTTCTTTTAATATTAGAAATAAATATTATAATCTATATATGACTTTGTCAGTCATTAAATTTGTAATATTTGAATTTATTTTTTTAAAGAAAAATTCAAATATATAATTCATATATTAGTTTGTCACATGACTTCATATCACGTTTGTTTTCTTGTAATATTCGACAATCTTTTTTTTTAAAAAAGGCTTAAATAGATATGTCACAATATTACTCTCCTTTTTTTCTTGTAATATTAGGAAAACTAATCTATAAAGAAGACTTGTTTACACATTTTTAGAATATTTTGTCAAATGTATTTGTCATATATTTTATTTTTGTAAAATTATGGTTAAAATAAGACTTAATTGTTACAATATTAAGACTTATTTTTTACCCAATTTTATTTTTTTTTTTTAAACTTTTTTGTCATGATATAATTTTGTCTAAAGACATATAGACATAAGCTTTTAACTCTTATAGGATTACAGTTTGGTTTCAAAAATCTTATGAATACTTTTTAAAATTTCTATTCCCCGACTTGATATCAACAATATGACTATTCACATACTTATTTAACTCTTTTTTTTTAACTTTAAGCAAGTGAGGATTACACAAACTTTTTTTTTAGTGCTAAATGTATTTACTTTAAAAAATGTCAACTTTAGGACAATTTTAATGCGACACAACTTTTAAACTTCTTAAAAGAGTAAGACTATTACAACGCAGCTTTGTTGGCTTCAGCAGTCGCAATCAGTCCAAGCGTATACAAGAAGTTTGCGGTTATAGCGCCACCTGTTGCTTCTGCATGTATTGGACATCCTTCTGCGAGTGCGAATGTAATGATTGAGGAAGGCTGAAGATGCACATTTTTCAAATCAATCTGACCACCTAATGGTTCCTGTCATGGTGTCCAGGTGGGGAAGAGAGGCCACTGCTCGGTGGAGGACGCGCGGGCCTCCTTGGACCTTTACAAGCTGGTGGAGGACAAGTGGGAGGGGCATCTGCAGAGCGTACAGAGGGGGGAAGACTACAATCGCCCCAACATGGCCGCTTCCATGGAGGAATTCATGCAGGACCAGTACTGGCCTCAACACCTGACCTCTGACTGCCAGGGGGCGGAGCTTGTTGGAGATGCAGACTAATGACTTTTGATGCTAAACGGCAAACGCGTTATAACTTATTACTAGACTTGGTTATGCGCTCGTTCGGTGCTTCTCTACCTTTGACCTCATCAGGACCAGATGACCGCACACAAACAGGAAGTGTTTTTTCCACACAGCTGCTAGCAGTCTTTTTGATTGCTCATCTTCAATGCCTTCAATACATATATTTTCAATACAATGTCAACAAATGTTGGCAGACATACAAATGCTCACTTTCTTTGTCAGATTTGTTTATTTCCTTTTCAACTTTTCTTTTTCATTTATATATTTTCTCCTCTTAAAAACAATAGTAAAAATACCAACGCCCCCTCCTTATGCCACCAAAATTGTAATCTTGCATCTTTGATTTCGTGTAATGACTATTTGGGGAAATAAACAGGACTTCTCGCCTACATATGACTTATTTGCCTAAAAGAGGTGGCGACTTGTCCAGGGTGTACCCCGCCTTCCGCCCGAGTGTAGCTGAGATAGGCGCCAGCGCCCCCCGCGACCCCGAAAGGGAATAAGCGGTAGAAAATGGATGGATGGATGGATATAAATATCAAGTCACTTTTTAATATTTTCAAATATTTTTGTTTAACTGATATCTTAAATTGTCTGACTTCTTTTTTTTTAAAAAAACTTAAATAGTTCAAAATATGTGCAATATTAACTTTTTTTGTTGTAATAATAAAAAAAAGGATCTTGACTTTATTCACTCAATTTTAAAATATTTTAATGCAAATTTCAAATATATTCCAAATGTACCTCTATTATAATAGTAAACATGCTTGAAAAAATATAATATATACATAACAGTTCTTCGTCACATTGTGCTCAAAATATTGCGGGTTCACCACATCGGGGATTGTTGAAAGCATATTCTAAAAATTGTTTGGTCCAAATAAGTGTTTTCCAGCAAAAAAAGGCTAAAAGAAATAAATAATAGTACAATAGTATTGGTCACTAGATTAGAGCAACCCAATCACAGCGTGTTTTTCAGTATCGTAGCCACTGATTGGCTCAGCCTCAGTCAACGTTACCATATTGGATTTAACGAGTGTTCAGGTGACTGTGGTGGTGTAATTTCATAGCTAGATGTAAAAACAATGTATTAAGAAGATCATAAACTTTTGTCAATGCTCCATCATAACAATATTTGATTTACTTTGCAGAAATTACATTTTATCAGTCATGTCTGGAACCAATTATCAATAATCAATCAATCAAAGTTTATTTATATAGCCCGAAATCACAAGTGTCTCAAAGGGCTGCACAAGCCACATCGAAATCCTCGGCTCAGATCCAACATCAATGCAAGAAAAACCTCAACCCAATGGGATACAATGAGAAACCTTGGACCCCAGCTGAAGCCAGTGCAGGTGAGCCAGTATAGGCGTAATATGATCAAACTTCTTCTTGTCAAGTCTAGCAACCGCATTTTGTACCAACTGTGATCTTTTAATTGTAGGTATAAGGAGGCCCAAAAATAATACCTTACAGAAATTGAGACAAGATGTAACGAACGCATGAATATTGATCTCAGCGGTGCCGGTGGACAAAATCGAACACATTTTAGCGATATTATGGAGATAAAAGAAGGCGGTTTTAGTAACACTCAATGTGTGACTCAAATGAGAGAGTTGGGTTGAAGATAATACCCAGATTCTTTACCGAGTCGCCTTGTGTAATTGGTTGTCAAATGTTAAGGTGGTATTATTAAATAGGTGTTGTCTTGTAATAAACGAGGGATGACCGTGTTTAACTTAAGTGTAATAATTTTTAATCTAACATTTTTACTATATACTCCTTTCACATTTTTAAGTATATGTAGTATAAAAGTGTATAGTACCTGTGTTGTATATACATGTACAGTATATACCAGACTTGGGCAAATTAAGGCCCTGGGGCCGCACGTTAAGCTTTTCAACCAGACCTTCCCAAATATTTTTTTTTAGATCTTTAAGATGGAAACTGTAGCCGCCATTATGATGTTTAAATTACTGTACGTCTTGAACTATACTGTACAAAGTATTTCAACGGTTGGAATCTGTGATTTTGTATGATATACTAGTTACTATGGTAATCTAAGCTACGAGGCACCAAGTAGTGTGGGTGGGGAGCGTTTCCAGAGTGGCCAGCCTGAAATGCGGGTGCTGGGGACAGACGAAGGAGATTTTTACAACAAAGTTCTAAAGCTTAGTGATGTATCAGATCGTAGGTGTTTTTTTTAATTTATCCTTCCCGTTCATATATTGCTGTGTTTGTTGCATTTTAGTTGCGTTTCGCTTGATTGTAAAATATGTCCATCGAGAAGGGGTGTGGCATTCATATGTTGTCAATATTCAGTGTTTTATCATTCATAGTTAGATTGTAAATTTCACGTTCTTTATTTTCATGCACATTCTCATTCAGTAAAAACAATGTAAAATTCCAATCCGTTTTTTCGCGCCATCTGTCATGATGTTTTTAGCATTAGTGTTCCTAAAAATCAGATATACCGGCCCCCAGACACAATTTTTTTCTCTAAATTTGGCCCCGGAGTCAAAATAATTGCCCAGGCCTGTTCTATACAGTTTGTCTCACTGTCGAATGGAAGTTTTATTAATCATATACTCTGTTTTGTGGGGTGTTGGTCTGACCTTTGACCCCTTCAGCCGGAGCACAGGGGTGTCATTGTTCCTAGGATCCGCACAACTTAACCACATAACTCGCTTTATTTCTTGAGCAGATTTGTCAGATTACTTCTGCGCCGCCTGCCTGTGTGCTCGCCAGCCATCAAAAAAAAGATGGTGCGTGCTAACGAGCTAAACTGACTTGGTTTTTGAAAACGTTGAAGAAATGTCTCATCTCTGCTCATCTTTCATATCTCATTCAAAGGTCAAAGAACAAACCAACAGACAATGGCGAAGGTCCCCACACTGTTCAACGGCCGAAGTGAAAGGTCAGATGGGTGATATCTTTTTATTTTTTCAAATAAAAAAAATATATATTGTTGGTCGTCATACACATGATGCATGCAGGGTCTGGAATACAATACTGGGAAACATAGCAATCGTTTAAAAAAAAATTTGTTTACGTGCACAATGATACATTCTTTCAAATGAAAATGAGTTTAAAGGGTTATTTTCAAACTTCTGCTAATTGGATTAAAACTTTTTGACGAAAAGCTGTGTCACATTAATTATTAGCAATATCATAATATCACAAAATAAATAAACGTAAGAGACTGGAATAGAAGCGTAGAATATTTGCATTAATAAGACATACATCTTACATAAAAATATTTTACTATTAACTGTACTATTGTTAGACTCCTATTATGGGTTAAAACAAATAGAGCCAAATTGATAGAAATCTGCATCACAATTTCCATGAAGAGAAATATGTATTTCTTGTTTAAAAAACATTTACTTTATTATAATTATTTGGTGCAATTTAGTACAAAATAACTATTTCAGTTATTTATTAGCACAAATTAACATTTGTCATCTTATTGTATAAGTTGTATTTAATTGTTTTAATAATATGATTTTTATGTTTGATAAAAAAATTAAATACACTAACTAAACCAGTGGTACGTGTACTAAAAGTAAAGACTTGATTGAAGTACAGTGTTTTATTTTCCTTTACTCAAACTGTGTGTAGTAGAGATGCGCGGATAGGCAATCATATCATCCGCAACCGCATCGCCAAAGTCGTCATCCACCCGAACCAACATTTAAACAGGACCGTACCCGCCCGCGGGCCTTACCACCCACAGAGCTAATTAAAACCGTTTCACAGAGTAATAAAGAAGTGGAACCGCTAACATTCTCGCGACTATCCATTAGCGTTCATCCTGATGACAACAATATAGGCGTGCTGTGAAGCCTTTGCCTTTGACACCTTCAACAACATGTACAAACCAATTGTTGGTCCGGCAACATGTTGTGTGCAGCTTCCGCAATTACACGTACAAGATTGAAAGGCATACTGGATGATACAGAGTACACTGATGGTTGTGATATAAACAACTATAACACTTACTAATATGCGCCACGCTGTGAAGCCACACAATACAAGATTGACAAACACATTTCGAAGAACATCCTCACAGTAACACAACATAAATGCAACACAACAAATACCCAGAATCCTTTGTATTCATGACACTTCCTGAATATATTTTGCGCCCCCAACCCCGCCCACCTTACCGACGCACGGGGGGGGGTTGCTGCTAGCGGGGTGTATAAAATAGTCAGGAAGTGTCATGAATACAAAGGATTCTGGGTATTTGTTGTGTTGCGTTTATGTTGTGTTACTGTTAGGATGTTCTCCCAAAATGTGTTTGTCGTTCTTAATTGGTGTGACTTCACAGCGTGGCGCATATTAGTAAGAGTGTTAAAATTGTTTATATCACAACCATTAGTGTACTCTGTGTCACCCAGTATGCCTTGCAGTCGAGTGCGTGTTGCCGCGGAAGCTACACACAACATGACACTGAACTGATAAGCAATCGTACATGTTGTAGAAGGCGACAAAGCCAATGGTTACATAGCACGCCCTTATAATTATTATCTGGGTGACTGCCGGCAGTCATACAAGAGAATAATAGCGTCTCTTATTGTCTTCTTCGCTTTAGACGCGGGTCTTAAATGGCTCTTTGAATGGCAAATAATACCGATCACAGAACCATGTATATCAAATATTTCCAGATGGTTCAACCGCCACCCGCCCGAATCTAATTAAAATAAATTTTTTCGTCATGTCAACCGCCCGACCCGCGGTTTTTCCGCGGACTCCGCGGAGGAGACCGCAAACCGCGCATCTCTAGTGTGTAGTGTTAAAGTGGCCAAACATTATAAATATACTTGTTAGATAACACCTCTGCCTTGTTTTAATGCATATTTCGGCCTACTACGCTACTGTACTTTAATGTTGGTCATCATTGTGGTACTAGGAGAGCCATTTTTGACTGAGGTGGTACTTGGTGGAAAAAGTTTGAGAACCACGTCCTTTCATAACTAATATGTTGTAATCTTTTTAAAGCCAGTTTTAATATGATTTTAATAGCACAAATTATGTACTGTGTATGTTGCATAGACTTTCTCAATACATTATTATTTTAAGTCACTGGTTAAACGTGCAAATTGATTTTAAGTCGACATGCACTTTTACTAATGAGCCCTGTAACCCCGCCCCTTCCACCAGCACATGTGCGCACGTTGCGTATCACAGTAGTAAATCTTTGAGGAATGCCATCAAATCCCAAACAAGCAGCTCTTACCTAAAGGGTACCAACCCCCCCACTCCCACTCAACATCATTACATCACGACCTCTGCTTTAGCCCCGCCCTTTGCATCACAACCTCTCATGCAGACAGAAAATGGGGGGGAAAGAAAATACAATAATCTGTTGTGACGACATTAATCCCTACACTACAAAAAGCTCGGTGCCGCTGGTCCTGCACACAGACACCCCACACTTCCTCGCCAACGACTTGACGTCTCACACAGGTAGGCGTCTTTGGACCCTCACAAAGCCCCCTTACTGCCGGTATTTTAGGTGCTAGACACGTGTTAGAACGCTAATATGGCAGAGCTGTATTTCACTGATTGGGTCGGGAGGGCGCCACCTCTGTCTAATTGTGTGCAGTACGCACAACTGGAATTAGTGACCATGAGCATGAGTCAATAGTCTTTTATTATGATTAACTATGCGCCTATTTGACCATAAATAAGAAGCTAAACATTATTTGATTCGACGATTAAAACTGGCTTGTGTCCCATTTTGGGTCCTGACCCACAGTTTGGGGAACAATGCCTTTTTTGAAAAAATACAAGATGCAAGCAAAAATCTATTTTTGCATTCAAGATTCAAGTCGAATATGCTTGTTATTTAAACCGTTTTAAGTGGGATTTAAATTAATTATTCAATAGAAGACCCCTTTTTGTGGTGTTGTATAATATAATCTTTAATCATGTAAATATTCATATAAAAAGTGACAGTTAAATCACATAACAGTGTTAGAAAAACTCCTCAAAAGAATTTAAAGCATATTTTAGTGTATTTCATCTTTTTAACTGTTTTTTTTTATGTATTGTATTTTAAGTTTTGTATTGGTGTTTTTAATAATTGTATGAATTGATTATTTTAATCATCAATTTACATTAAAATAAAATGGAATTAATATATTAAACTTTTTTAAAAATTCTGTTTACAGTATATGTCTGTGATAATATACTGTGCACACTGCAAATGTATTTAATTATTACAAATATGTTATTTTAATTAGTAATTTCTAATAATAGTGGACTGGTCTCATTAATTTTGTTGTATTAAAAAAGTAAAATCAGTAATATTTTTAAAATACAAAATATTTATTCATTATGTATACGCACACACACACACACACAGACATATATATATATATATCCATCCATTTTCTACCGCTTATTCCCTTTGAGGTAGCGGGGGGCGCTGGTGCCTATCTCAGCTACAAGCGGGCGGAAGGCGGTGTACACCCTGGACAAGTCGCCACCTCATATATATATATATATACATATATATATACATATACATATACATATATATATATATATATATATATATATATATATATATATATATATATATATATATATATATATAATTGCTATAATGTCTTCTGAAATGTAGAATTTACATTTTTAAGATAATTGCCTTCTATCCATTTTCTATACCGTTTATCCTCATTAGAGGGAATATCATTAATCAGAGTTAATTATTAAAAACTTAAAATATGTATGTAGCAATTAGTGTGTATATATATATAATGAAAAAATATATATTTTGCTTAAGTGTATGCATACTATTTTTAAAATTAAAAATATTTTTCTATTATATTTTTATAATTAAAAATGTTGTTTTGATTTATTAATCAAAATTGTACATATTTATATATATATATATATATATATATATATATATATATATACAGTATATATATATATTTTTTTTAAACATTTGTTTATTAAATGTTTTGACATATACAGTTGCCAAAAAAATTATGAAATACACGTCAAATGTTCTCCCCCTCACCCCAAAACAAGTAACCCACAAAAAATACACACAATTTTATATGTTTTTAATAGGGCGGTCAAAATTAACATGTTACCTCATGTGATTTTATACAAAAAATATTGCATTTATCATGAACACACTTGGATTAATCATGCAATTTATCCATCAATCCATCTTCCGTTTATCCGAGGTCGGGTCACGGGGGCAGCAGCCTAAGCCAAGAAGCCCAGACTTGCATTTTTTAAATGCATACAAAAATGAATAAACAAAAAAAAAATACAGCTTGAAAGAACATCAGATAAAAGTGTTACTAAGGTTTTTGCAAATAAATTGCATGCAATCAAGAAAAAGGTGACATTCTGACAATAACATTACATTTGTGTAAACAAATACATGGGTCTTTTCCAAAGCAATTTTTAATTTTGCAAGGAAGGGATCACCTGTGATCAATCATGATTAATCCAAATTCCAAAATGTGATCAATCTGATGAAACAAATCATTAGACATCCCTATTTTTTATTTATTTTCAATATTATGCCTTTTTTTATTTATTTTAAATCAAAATGATGTTTTTTGCCAATAGAATGCAGGAGATTAAACCTTCTGTAGGCAACATTCAGGTTATCTGTTGTTGTTTTTTGGGTTAATCAGGTTTACATCACGCTGCTTATGAAAGAGTTGGGCTTAAATCTCCTGATAGATGATGCAGGAGCCATCCACAGCTAAATTTAGCGTCACCAGGGAGGCACCCCAGTCACGGCAAAATGAGGTGGGATTATTGTGTCTGCTGTTAGTTTGAAACACTTTTGCTTTCTCCCTCCAGATCGTCCTGACCCCCGCGTGAAGAGCAGCAGACATGGCTGTCGTCGTGAGTATCTTCTCCTCGCGCTACAAAGCGCCATTGTGAGAATGCGGCCTTTGGAGTCCCTCGCTGTGCATTTTGGGCTTTACTGGACTCATGTGAGGCAGATTAGACCCACACTGAGGCCTTATTGATTCCTGCGGATTAGGATTCTTTTTTTTTTTAGAGAAAGAAACGCACAATCAAGTCTTGTGAGCGACTTATAGTGACTCATGCGAGCTTTTGTGTCGCTCAACGTGTGTCCTGCAAGCATGGTCACGTTTGCAGCCTCCTTATAGTCACGTGTATTTGACAGCGGCAATATTTATGGTGATTATTGGCAATACCGCATTCCAAAAAAATTCAAACAAAACCGTCATGGTGCACCACGTCAACTGGCTAAGCATCCACACGAATGTGTTTGGCTTTTTTGTGTGTGATGCCGCCTCAAAAAGAATAGTATACCATTCAGGGTAAATAGGATACATGTGATGATAACGTCCATCCATCCATTTCCTACCGCTTATTCCCTTTGGGGTCGCGGGGGGCGCTGGTGCCTATCTCAGCTACAATCGGGCGGAAGGCGTCTTACACCCTGGACAAGTTGCCACCTCATCGCAGGGCCAACACAGATAGACAGACAACATTCACACTCACATTCACACACTAGGTCCATTAAAGACTATTTAACTCCAAGTATGTGTTTCCGCCTGTAAAAATTTTCCATGCAAATGTTGGCCTTTTCTGGAGGCTTTTTTGTGTGATGCTTCCACAGAAGTGGACAAATGTAATGATAACCCTAGAGGAAAATACCATAGTTCCCTTTTATCCTGTAATGCCTGAGAGGTACAATTTAACATACTGGTTTTATTTAACACTAATAACAATTTATTAACGTATCAAAACATCAAAGATTATTTAACGTACCGTAGTTGATTTTAATAACAAGGACAAATGTGATGATAATCATAGAACCAAAAATGGATTGGATGAGAGAGTCTGGCACATCAGTACAATGTCACATCCAAATCGCGATTCTTGTTCATACCAATTTTAAATACCGTATTTCTTTGAATTGCCGCCGGGGCGCTAATTAATTTAAAACCTCTTCTCACTCCTGCGCTTACCAAAGGCATGCGGTATAAGTAAGCATGCGCTAATTATTTTAAAACCTCTTCTCACTACGGCACTTACCAAAGGTATGCAGTAAAAATTTGAGTGTGATGTAAGCTTGGACTTTAAATCCTACTGAATAGCTCTTAATCTTCTTCTCTTTATGCGATTTCAAATTACAGGTATTGAAATCAGCCTCCTCCATTTTGAAAATAATGACAGAGGAAGTGTCACTCGTGACATCACAAGTTTGACCAGGCGGTTATAATAAGCATGCGCTAATTATTTTGGGAAGCGAGTTTGGCCCGGCAGTAATTAAAGGCAGCCGCATACTATATGCCCTACGGCAATTCAAGGAAATACGGTATATTCATAATTTTAAAAAATGTATACAAAAAATATATATTTTTAATTACAAAATAATATATCAGGTTCAAATACTGATTACATTTATTACACAAGACAAGAAGCAAAGAATTAAACCGAGACAGAATTAAATTTGGCTCAATTGAGGAGATACGTCTAGGCTATACTCTTGTACAGTCTCCTCCACGCTCTGGCGCAATATTGTACGCCTTCTCTTTTATTTGGACTTTCCCTGATTACATGGCAACAGCTGTTTCTAAGGGAGGGGGCCGTAAACAGCCATCGCCTTTGGTTACAGAACAGTTCAAAGAAAAGGTCGTAAAACAGTTCACAGATAAAGGTCGTAAAAGTGTTCAAAGAAGAGGTCCCTGGAGGAGAGTCTGGACCTGCTTCCCCTCCGCTCTGTAGTTCTTGGGTCAAAATGATTTCTTTCTGTTGATTACAATTCATAAAAGAAAAATAACACTTTCATGTGGAGTTTTACAAGCCTTCTTCTTGGTAGGTTCAAAGACAGCTTTTGTATTCTCGCCGGGAACACATTGAAACACAAAGTTTTCTGATAACTTAGATAGAATTATTCTAACACAATATATATATTTTTTGATAAGAATACATTTTCCAGAATATGTTTTAGGGATCTTTCTGTGTGGAGTTTGCATGTCCTCCCTGTGACTGCGTGGGTTCCTTCCGGGTACTCCGGCTTCCTCCCACTTCCAAAGAAATGCACCTGGGGATAGGTTGATTGGCAACACTAAAATTGGCCCTAGTGTGTGAATGTGAGTGTGAATGTTGTCTGTCTATCTGTGTTGGCCCTGCGATGAGTTGGCAACTTGTCCAGGGTGTACGCCGCCTTCCGCCCGATTGTAGCTGAGATAGGCACCAGCGACCCCAAAGGGAATAAGCGGTAGAAAATTAATGGATGGATGTTTTTAGGCCACCTACATGCAACCTGTTTTTAGAAAATTAAATTATAACTTTTATACCAAATAACTGGTTGGAATTGAGAATCTATTCTGAACCGAATTGTCACCCCGGGAATCGGAATCGGATAGAATCGTTAGGTGCCCAAAGATTCACAGCCTTTATGTCAACAATGCTAACACTACCAATTTCCCAGAATCCCTGAGAAGTGCAATACAGCTTAGGGGAGAGTGGGGTAAGACGAGTCAGTGGGTAGGTTTAGCCACCGCTTGTATCTCGGTAACTGTGCACATGATTTTTCAGAGGACCATACATTTAGGGACCATTTCTGTGATGCAGAGAAGAATATGGCCGAAGAGATAAGTAGGTTTTTACACACAAAACTTGTTTTTACCTTGTCAAAGTAAATTCTGTGCATATCAGGTAAAATGACTGTTAGGCCAAAGCAAATGCATCCAGTTTTAAAATGATATATTATACATGTTGGTATAAAACCATGCGAATCACTTCAATAGGTATTAGCCTAAATTTCTAAACTAGCCACACGTGTACATTTCATCGAGAAATTCGGTCAACCATTTGTAAGTAGATATTGTGCATAAAGATGTTAAGTTTGTTTTGTATTACAATTTCTGACTTTATCATGTATTTTGTATTTGTTGTCGTGTTGTTTTTGTCTCAGAGTAACTCTGGGCGATCATAACTCCTTAAATACACGTAGTGCTAAATTTGACCAGAAGAGGGCTATAACGCTACACCTTAGGTTTAATTATGATGGGTCACATTGTGTGCAGTGTTTGATGTACTGTACATGTTGTTTATTTTGCATAAACATACATAGTTTTGTGAATGTATGAACACTAAAACTTATATTTTGTTTATGTAAAATATACAATAGACCTGTGACATACTGTCAGGGGAGGCCAGTGAGGCAGTGCCTCACCTGCCAGGTGGCTTAACCATGAGATGTTCCAAAATGACGTAATAAAATAAAATAGGTTTTAATATTTCTCTTTTAATTTATGCTTTCTATGTGATTTTGGTGTGGTTCCTGTATATTTTGATCATTTTCATGGTCAAAATCGCGAAAATTCCATGTTTCCTGATCAAAACAATGCAGCAGATGAGAAGTGAGGCAGACAAAGGTGGTGCCTCCACGGCTACACACAGTGTGTATTGGGCATGTGCGTGCGAGGGGCGCATGCTTGTTGCCACGTGGAAAAGGCAGGTCTTGAGGCAGCAAGTACCTCTGCCTCAAGGTAGGGGGCGATATATTGTCAACTTGCAGTTCAATGCTTCAAGAGTACGCTGACTCGCCACACTGGGAGACGTGGGGGCGGTCAAGCTAGCAGACACAGGTCTCTCCAGCGGAAGCCAGCATTTTTTTCTTTTTTTACTTTATGTATAACAAACATGGCATTTTTATTAGAGTAAGCCAGTGTTTGTGGGTGTTTTATGTCAGATGCAAAAATATTGTTAAATTTCTTGGAATGAAATTGAATTAAATGAATGTTTCTGCCAATATGCAGGATTATATACTGTATCCAAGATTAAATACTTCTCTAAACTGGACTTTAAGACAAAATGAATGCTATCATACGAAGTACGTTTTCATGGAGGATAGCTATTGCTGCTTCAGATACAAATACAGAAAGGTAAATTACACTCCCAAAACTTGATTTATTTTGTTAAAAGTAAATGGGACCAAAAAGTATTTAATAACAACTTTATCAAATACTTTTTGGACCCATTTATCATATTATAATATAATTATGATAACGTTTTTATGAAAGCGAATAAGTCCCTTTTTTTCCCCCTGTAACTCTAATGTACAACCTAAATCAACAATGACTATAACTGCACATATGAATTTAAGTAAAAAAAAAAAAAAGTAAGTATGCCTCACCTGGTGTTTGGTTCCCCGCACGTCACTGCAATAGACATAATGTAAAATACACAATACAACTATACTTTTGTAATGTTTATTTTAGCAAGGAATATAATTCAAAAGAAAAGAAGGAACATCAATCCCCAACATAAGTTCTGGAGCTTCTGTTTCTTCATGCTGCACGCGCTCGAAACGAGTAGCGAGGGCAGACTAGTGAATTTATTGACAGTGCAGTGTGGAAGCCGGTATGTTTACTTTGTAATTAAGTAAATTAAGTCTGAAAGGAATATAATCTACGGAAGCACTTGACAACACATCCGTATTTCGATTTCCGTGCCTCGAACCCTTGGACTCTGGAAACTGCGGCCCTCTTCATTATGTAGTTGAATAGCCCTGTTATATGTTAACATTGTAGAAAAGGTATCATGCTGAGAACCTACAAAGTGTAAAGACACAGATTCACATCTGACCGTGCTGGACCAACTGAAATTATACCCTTACCAAAAATCTGCAGCCCAGAAACCAAACCAAAAGTGTGTGGAGACAAGAATCCTGACTGTTGGAATATTGAATAGTGTTCAATGGTTTTCTAACTAGTGGTTTAGAACTCAGTACGTGTCCATGCACTAACTCTCAAATAGTTCGGCTCTAAATAAGCATTCTATAACCCATTGAAACACCTTAATCCGATCGTGTTCTGTTTTTGAAAAGTCGGACTAACACACCCGGATTATGCGATTGGAGACCAGATCTCTCGAGAGGGTGTGTGCGCCCGAGGGGATCCTTCGTATCGCGCATGTGATCAAAGAAAATTTTGCGTACATGTGTAAGGCGCATGGTTTAGTCCCTGCTTCTTGTTCAACCCGGGACTCGAACTCGGGTCGCGGTTCATGCGAGATGAGCGTGCTAGCTCCCGAACTAAAAACCAGCACTGCTTTTAAGGTTGTCAGGGAGTTAGGTTTAGCAACGTACACACTGGCTGGCCTCCGTTACACATGGAATCGCAAACATCGCATAGATGTGTGTTTCATCAAGAGCAATACGTGCTTTAATGTCGGACTCGAGGAGTCCCCAATTGGACTCGAAAAAGTTTTTCTATTTATTGATAGGCGCTTTTAAAAAATAAAAATATCTGAATACACACTATATCTGGCACCAAAGTCGCTAAGTGGGCAACACGTATCCCTCCTGCTATGTCTTCTTACTCCAGAGAAAGTCCATGTGCCTATGAAGTGTTAAAAAGTGGATCCATGCAGCCCCCTGCGGTACAGTTGTAACGACAAGCCACACAATTAGACAGTCCCATTATAATGTGTTTATAAGCAACTTTGAACAGGTGAGGGAAAATTTAATTGTGGCGGTCCAAACAAAATTGTCGCTTCCCGCCACAATTATATGAATGTACGGGAAATTATTTAGCAAGGTGCTAATGTTGCCCCCTACGTCCTCAGAGTGGAACTTACCGCATGGTGTCGGAGGAGGAGCAGGCTCTCCGGGCCAAGCTGGAGCGCCTCACCGTCAAGGACCACGGTCCAGTGTTCGGACCCAGCCCCAGCCTGCCAGACCACACCCGACAGAAGGTCCAGTCGAAAAGGCCACACCCCTTTTGTTACTTCAAAGCAACGCTCAGGCGCCTCAAATGTCTCCCGGCAGGCCAAAGACGAGCTGAACGAGACGGACGAGAAGCGCGTGTCGGCGGTGAAGGAGCTGCGAGGCATCATGAAGGAGAAGGCGGACGCAGGGGACGAGCTGGCCAAGGGGGTGCAGGACACTTTTGGGGAGAAACCCGACAGCATGCTAGTCCGCTTTATCCGGGCCAGGAAGTACGACGTCCCCAGAGCCTTTGAACTCTTGAAGGGTACGTCCTCCAATCACATAGAGGGAGGTACTGCACCCTCTGGACCACTCACCTGTCAATCAGACAACCTCTGCTGGGTTAGCCTAATGTACGGTGGGGCAAAAAAGTATTTAGTCAGCCACCGATTGTGCAAGTTATCCCACTTAAAATGATGACAGAGGTCTGTAATTTTCATCATAGGTACACTTCAACTGTGAGAGACAGAATGTGGAAAATAATCCTGGAATTCACATTGTAGGAATTTTAAAGAATTTATTTGTAAATTATGGTGGAAAATAAGTATTTGGTCAACCATTCAAAGCTCTCACTGATGGAAGGAGGTTTTGGCTCAAAATCTCACGATACATGGCCCCATTCATTCTTTCCTTAACACGGATCAATCGTCCTGTCCCCTTAGCAGAAAAACAGCCCCAAAGCATGATGTTTCCACCCCCATGCTTCACAGTAGGTGTGGTGTTCTTGGGATGCAACTCCGTATTCTTCTTCCTCCAAACACGACGAGTTGAGTTTATACCAAAAAGTTCTATTTTGGTTTCATCTGATCACATGACATTCTCCCAATCCTCTGCTGTATCATCCATGTATCTATTTGAGGATCGGGCGTGACTAGGGGGACCAGGTGGAAACTACTGGGTTGGCATGGAAACAAAACCAGGAAGTGCAAAACAGGGAAGAAGAGTCCAAAAACAAAACAAAACATGATTAAACATACAACCTGATTCACAGGCATGACAAAAAAGACAATTTTACACATACTTGTTTTCTTAAACAATAAAAACAGTTGAATTTATTTTTTTTGTGAACACTGAAAGCAATTTAACGTACTTTTTTTTACTCCGAAATGTTCTTGTTTTCAAGTTAATTTGCGTGTTTTTGTGAACCAAACTTTTTTGTTTTGCACATACTTGTTTTTTCAAAACAATAAAAATAATGTAACATCCTTTTTTGTGAATATTGAGGGAAATTAAACGCACATGTTCTCATAAAAAACATCCAAGCCTATTTAACATACTCGTTTTCGTTGTAAAATGTTATTGTTTTCACTTTAACATCGTAAACACAATTTTACACATACTTGTTTTCTTAAACAATAAAAACAAATAACTTACTTATTTTGTGAACATTCAAGGCAGTTTAACATACTTGTTATTCAATTCCCTGTTTTTAAATCGAGTGTTTTTTGTGTGTAGTTGTGAGAAGGTCTTCACCTTGTGTCCTTCCAAAGGTTACGTGCGCTTCAGGAAGGAGTACCCCGAGCTCTTTGAGAACTTGACTCCAGAGGCCGTACGCAGCACCATCGAGGCCGGCTACCCCGGCATCCTGCAGAGCCGAGACAAGTACGGCCGCGTGGTTCTGCTCTTCAACATCGAAAACTGGGACTACGAGGAGATCACCTTCGACGAGGTGCCAAGACACGTCCGTACAATCAAACTCGATCCACGCGAACCATCTTCAAGACCTTTTTTCTTCTTTGTAGATCCTGCGGGCCTACTGTGTCATCCTGGAGAAACTTCTGGAGAACGAGGAGACTCAGATCAACGGCTTCTGCATCATTGAGAACTTCAAAGGCTTCACCATGCAGCAGGCGTCCGGTATCAAACCCACGGAGCTCAAGAAGATGGTGGACATGCTGCAGGTATGCATGCAATTAAAAAAATCTAAAAGACAATACCGTTATGTATTAAATAACGTTTCAAAAAAGGAAATCATGTTTTTTTTCTAGAATCTGCAATTACGTTTGCTCATAATTTAAATTAAAATGAACTGCTTTTATTTTGTTATTTTCTAAATGTTGCTGTTAGGCCCACAGCAATCACATTTAAATGTGGGGAAATGTTTTGAAAATATTACAGCAATAGTTCATATTTTTTAATTTTATTTTGTGCAAATTGTAAAATTCTGTAAATTGTAAAATTAGTCCAAATCTGTTAAAAAAAAAAAGAGCACTTGCCTGTGCTCACAAGTACCATAAAAAAATAGATTACATTTAATTATTAGTATGGAGTTTTGAGGGTTTTGTGAAAATACTAAAAAAACGTTGCTGGTATGTCAATAAAATGTAGTAAAAATATTAAAAAATCATGCCAATTTTCAAACATATATGTATATAAAAAATTATGCTTTAATGTTATTGTGCTAAATTATGTTTATCATTATTATTTTTCTGTTACCAATACATCTAATATGTATATAACAATAAATTGTAATTTGCAATGTGCAAAACAAAACTTCATCATACTAAGTCGGGACGGGAAATTCACAACAACTCTTAGGGTGACGATTCGATTCAGAATTGATTCTCAATTGAAACTGATTTTGCAACATGTTATCTGGTAAAGAGATGAGGTGGCGACTTGTCCAGGGTGTACGACGCCTTCCACCTGATTGTAGCTGAGATAGGCACCAGCGCCCCCCGCTACCCCAAAGGGAATAAGCAGTAGAAAATGGATGGATGGGTGATAATATTACCTTTTCACAACAGGTTACAGGTTACAAGCTCCTTTTGGGTGCTGATGTATAAGCACAGCGAGTAAGCGTTGAAATGGCCAAAAAACATATTTTTAAAAATTGTTTCTTAAAAAATGTTCGAACCGAAAGAAATAGAAATCGCGATTCAGTTTTTGATTTATTTTTGGTTCTCTTTTTGGGGGTGGGTTTCATGTATGTTTGTATGTATGTATGTATGTGTATGTTTGTATACATACAGTATATGCGTATATAAATAAATAAAACCTTGGTTTTATTTATTTTTCATAACACTTAACTGTATTTGTGTATGTTGTATATATGTATCCTTTTTTTTCTCTCCATTAATTGTTAAAGGGGAACATAATCACAATTTCAAAAGGGTTAAAAACAATAAAAATCAGTTCCCAGTGGCTTGTTGTATTTTTTTTCAAAATTTTACCGGTCCCCGAATATCCCTAAAAAAAGCTTTAACGTGCTTGATTTTCGCTATTTGCGATGCGACTATCCATTTCCCTGTGACGTCATACAGTGCTGCCAATGTAAACAAACAACGGCGGATACCACAGCAAGATATAGCGACATTAGCTCGGATTCAGACTTGGATTTCAGCGACTTAAGCGATTTAACAGATTACGCATGTATTGAAACAGATGGTTGGAGTATGAAAGTATTGAAGAAGAAACTGAAGCTATTGAGCGAATAGCTATTGACGCTATTCATAGCCATAGCATGGCCGAATAGCTGCGTTAGCATCGCCGGTAAAATGTGCGGACCAAACGATCAGGACTTACGCATCTTGTGACACTGGAGCAACTTAAATCCTTAGATTGGTAAGTGTTTTTTTTTGCATTAAATGTGGGTGAAAGTAAATGTAATATAGTTGCAAATGCATCTGCAGGTTATCCATACATCTATGTGCCATGTCTGCTTTAGCACCGCCGGTAAATAGCATGTTAGCATTGATTAGCTGGCAGTCAACATCAACAAAACTCACCTTTGTGAATTTGTTGACTTTATAGTTGCAAATGCATCTGCAGGTTATCCATACATCTCTGTGTCATGTCTACTTTAGCACCGCCGGTAAATAGCATGTTAGCGTCGATTAGCGTAGCATGTTAGCATCGATTAGCTGGCAGTCACGCCGCAACCAAATATGTCTGATTAGCACATAAGTCAACATCAACAAAACTCACCTTTGTGATTTTGTTGACTTTATCGTTGCAAATGCATCTGCAGGTTATCCATACATCTCTGTGCAATGTCTGTAATCGCCGGTAAAATGTGGAGACTCTTTGGCACATTCAATGGGGGTCTGGCGGCAGACACTTTCGCATCTTCGGGCCAGTGGTGCAACTTGAATATTTCCCTGTTAGTGTTGTTACACCCTCCGACAACACACCGACGAGGCATGATGTCTCCAAAGTTCCAAAAAATAGTCGAAAAAACGGAAAATAACAGAGCTGAGACCCAATGTTTGTAATGTGTTAAAAATGAAAATGGCGGCTGTATTACCTCGGAGACGTCACGTTCTGACGTCATCGCAAAAAGAGCGATAAACGGAAAGGCGTTTAATTCGCCAAAATTCACCCATTTAGAGTTCGGAGATCGGTTAAAAAAATATATGGTCTTTTTTTCTGCACCATCAAGGTATATATTGACGCTTACATAGGTCTGGTGATAATGTTCCCTTATGTTAGTCTTATTGAAATGTTTGTTGTTGTCTCCTTCCTCCTGTTTTTTGTGGTGTTTTTTGGGTATTTGCGTTACCAACATTTCAATGTATTCTGCTGTATATGCATTGTAAAAATTGCAAATCCTAAATAAGTAAATGAAGAAATTGCGATTCAGATATGAATCGATTTTTTGAGCATTGCTGATTTTAACATTGTAGTAGCGCAAGCACGATACTAAACATATTGTCAAATGAACGCTTCGCTGACGGTGTTTGCGCTTTCTGTCCCACCAGGACTCGTTCCCGGCTCGTTTCAAAGCGGTGCACTTCATCCACCAGCCGTGGTACTTCACCACCACCTACAACGTGGTCAAGCCCCTCATGAAGAGCAAGCTGTTGGAGAGGGTAAAGTCCCCCTGAGCGCGTGCACTGACGTCCCCACACTAACCCCCCGTCCTCTCCCCCGTCCTCTCCCCCGCAGGTCTTTGTGCACGGGGACGAGCTGGAGAACTACTACAAGGAGTTCGATGCCGATATTCTTCCCTCAGAGTTTGACGGGAAGGCGGCCAAATACGACGGCAAAGCCACGGCGGCCAAGTTGTTCGACTAAACGCTTCTTTTTGTTCAGAGTCCCATTAAAACTCCATAGACTGCTGAGAGTGTGAGCAAGGATGACTTCTTTTTCTTCTTTTTTTGGGTGGGGTCCTGACAAAGACTAAAGCGCCTTTTGACTAACCGGACCTTGTATTGTACCAACACTGCGCTGAAGCCACTTTTATCAGTTAACGGGTGTCAAAGTGTGGCACAGGGACCATTCACAGTCCGCACCCTGATCTTTACTGGCCTGTGCCATCAGCGACCTGAAAACATAGCTCTCACCCGAAAACATCAGGAAGCATAATTTAAGTCAAAATACCACACAAATCTGTGTTATGCAGGCTCCATCTGGTTGTACGCCAAATAACCACCTAATTAAGTGTTACCGTTCAAACTGTGTGTAATGTTACAGGGGCCAAAAATATTAAATAGACTTGTTGAATAAAACCTCTGCCCTGTTTTTAATAAATACTTAGGCCCACTGCGCTACTGTTGGTCATTAAAAGCATTGTCTGAAGTTGTTCTTTTAGAGAACCACCAGCTTAGAGCATGTTGACGTACTTTAATTGGTTTGAGCCGGTTCAATAAGCTTTAAGGCTAAGTTTGGACCCCTCCATTCTAGTAAATAAATAAATGATAAATGGGTTGTACTTGTATAGCGCTTTTCTACCTTCAAGGTACTCAAAGCGCTTTGACACTACTTCCACATTTACCCATTCACAAACACATTCACACACTGATGGAGGGAGCTGCCATGCAAGGCGCTAACCAGCACCCATCAGGAGCAAGGGTGAAGTGTCTTGCTCAGGACACAACGGACGCAACGAAGTTGGTACTAGGTGGGGATTGAACCAGGGACCCTCAGGCTGCGCACGGCCACTTTTCCTACTGCGCCACGCCTTTTAAGGAGCCTAATTTGCACGATAACAACAAAAATTGGACCACTGGACCAGTTTTCTCTACTTCCATGGTTTAGTTTAGAACACGTGCCTCACACTCGCAAGTGAATGAGAATTCAATATGGATCAATTTGAACAAATCTTTAGTTATTTGTTAGGACTATTAAAAAAATAAAATCTGTGGTGCTCCCAAGGACCACTCGATTAAGCGTGTGTACTAATAGTGATACAAAAACCCATCCATCCATTTTTTACCGCTTATGCCTTTCGGGGTCGCTGGACCCTATCTCAGCTACAATCGGGCGGAAGCCGGCGTACACCCTGGACAAGTCGCCACCTAAAAATCAGTCATTTAAAATATCATCCATTCCTTTATCATCAATAAATGTCATATTTGGTCTTGGGCTTTTTCTGGACCCCTTGAGCACCCACTCCCTCTAAACAGGCTATTATTTTGTGGTGAAAGTGTTCAATAAGTGTCTGCTTGTGTCTGTTCTTCTCTGCAATACTCTCAATATTACTGTTACCCATTGTGCTACCTGCTGTACCAGTTGATGTACAATAAAATGTACTGTATATATAAATATGTGTCAATTTAACGTGTACGTGCCTTTGCATCAAATGGTATGCCGGTTAAAAAAACAAAATTTGTTGTTTTACCCGATTGGTCCAAACCGCACCGGAAACGCAGACTGGCCAATCACATAGCAGCATAACACAGACCCGCCAATATTTTAATGGCGGTCGATTCAGTTTAATATTATTGACGTTATTACTATTTCAAAATGGTTTACCTGTGTCCTCTACTTGATAAGTTGGATATAAACATTGTCATTGTTACGTTTCTAAAAAAAAAAATACGACGCACGGTTACGAATGTTACTTAAGCAAGCTTTGTGAAGCTGGATAAAGTCCCTCAAAGATCAAACTTTGTCGACTCAAAGGTAAGCAATCCGACTGTAAAAATGTTAAATAAATAAAGTCTTGTTTTGGTAAACCTGTGGAACTAACGGGAAAAAAATAGCTTGAACGTTAACTACTGTGGCTTAAACTGGAGATGTGACGTTCGAGAACGAGTCGAGTATTTTGAACGACTCTTATATGTGAAAGATGGGTACCGATTCCCCGTTTGGAGCCGTATTTTTGGGAGCCGGTTTTTAAGCACATGCAGATTTAGCGTCGGCTATTGCCCACTCTGCACATGCCTGCCACCTGAACTAGAAAATGAGTCCGACTTTAAGGAAAATTAACAGCATGGTTCCATCCATCCATTTTCTACCGCTTATTCCCTTTCGGGGTTGCGGGGGGCGCTGGCGCCTATCTCAGCTACAATCGGGCGGAAGGCAGGGTACACCCTGGACAAGTCGCCACCTCATCACAGGGCCAACACAGATAGACAGACAACATTCACACTCACATTCACACACTAGGGCCAATTTAGTGTTGCCAATCAACCTATCCCCAGGTGCATGTTTTTGGAAGTGGGAGGAAGCCGGAGTACCCGGAGGGAACCCACGCATTCACGGGGAGAACATGCAAACTCCACACAGAAAGATCCAGAGCCTGTGAAGCCCATGTTTATGGTGTTTATTTCAAACATGCATTAAGTGTACTGCATTGCACATTTGGGTAAACCCTTCAAAAAAAACAAACAAACCAAAAAAAAAAAAATATATATATATATACTTTTTTAAATTTAAGGAAGTATTTTTTAATTGATTATTTTATTTCTTTATTTTTAGTTTTAGTGCACACACACCAGACAGGTATGGTAGTATAATTTTGTTGTCACATTTTATTAGGTCCTAATTTTTTACTGTAGTCCAGTGGCCCGATTGGTACTGGGCTGCAGAAGATTTTTTTATTAATTTGTATTTAAAAAAAAAAATATATATATATTTTTAGTTAATCAACATAAAAAAACACTATACACTTACAATTAGTGCACCAACCACAAAAACCTCCCCTTTTCATGACAAAAACGTCCCTTTTTCATGACAAAGAAAAAAAAAAAAAGGAAAAAAAAAGGACAAGGGGCCACGGGACAAATTATTAAGCGTTGACCGGGCCGCGGATACCAAAAGGTTGGGGACCACTGCTTTAGTCTTATTTATACATTTTATATCCATCAATGCATTTTAATCTTTCTTGTTGGTTGGGTTTTCTTTATTATTAAAATTATGCATATTGTTTAGGTGAGAGAAAATTCACCAAGCATTTATAATATATATAATATTATTGGATATATGGCATATGGAATGTTTACATTATAGCGGATATTTTGTATTAAAAATAATTCCCACCAATTAAATAATATTTGTAAAATAAATTATGAAGTTCTACATCCCATCATATAACAAATATGTATGATTGTTCCTTGTTTAAAAAAATGTATTTGTGTAAAGTACATTATTTGCATCTACAGCTTATATCTGCTACTCGTGATTGTTTCCTTGTTAAAAACTAACTTTAAACCGCCCCTAACTATAACAAGCCATTTTTTGAACGCCTCTTTTAAAAAAAACAGCTCTTCATCTCTCCCTTCAAGGAGCCATACATCCCATCTCTAGTCTTAGCTGATTTGTTAAGGTGAGCTGGTGGCTCAGAGCAGACATACAAAGGCTATAGATACAACACACCCCTGCAAAACCAAGCATATCACTGCTAGAATTCACTTTTGCATGATAATTAACCTTATTTTGTGATACAGCAACAGAAGGACAATACTAAAATGCAAGACATAAATATGTGCCATAAAGTTTCTTTATTTTGGAGATAATAAACAACAAAATTACAAATTTTTTTTAATCAAATGTTTTTAAAAAAAAACCTTTGTCCCAACAGTATAAAGTGCACATTAAAAATATGATTCCTGTAACCAAAAGTCATCATTGATTGCAATAAATATTGTATTCAAAAAGTAGTGCAAAGGCACTTGATGTCAATCTGTAAACTTTCAAAGTTCAACAAGAATAATATTATATACAGTAGATAAATCACTATACAGTGGAACCAACAGCCCAGAGGTTGTACGCTTTGGAAAAATATGCATCTCAAGTCGCATAAACGTTCAACATTTAGCATATTTTGCGAGACCTCCGCTATGCGGGTATCGAAGGATCATTTCTACCTGTTATGCATTTTCTTTGGCTTCTCTCCCCTCATGTACCAACCGTAAGCGCGGCCTTACATAGGGGTGTTCAAAGAAGAATATACACAGGAAATGCTGAAAGTGCTAACCGTAGGGCCACTCGCACTGAAATAATGCGGCCACGGACGACCACGCCTGCGCTTGTTTGCTCACTAGCTCGGTACTCTTGGACTTGAAGTTCGGGAAGTTTCTCTCCTGCCTGGCCGGCGTCTTCCTCTCCCAGTGGCAGATGGCGTCAGCTAACTCCACAATGATCTTGTCTATCCAGGTGAGGGGCTGAGGCAACAGCATGGCCCCCTCGAAGAAGCCCAAGTGGCCGCCGTGTTGTGTCAGGGCGAAAATCACGTTGGGTAACTTCTCTAATGAGGAGAGACAGACGATGAATTATTGATAACATCCTCTTACGTCATCTCTAGTGCTTATTTCTTCTCAAAAGAGGAAGAACTAGATTTTCTAGCAAGCATGCACTCTTAGTCATATTATGCTTGTAGCTTGTTTTTTTAACAATGTAAACCTAAAATCCATTTGTCAAAGTTACTCTTGTTTCATCAAAAGTTGTATATTTTTTATTAAAGAATATTGTAGCTCCCCAAAGATTTGTAACAAAAAAAATATATTTGAAAAATACATGCAGAATATTTGGTGTATATTTCAGTAACAGAAGGTTTATAGTTTTACGAGGTTTTATTTTTACAAGGAAAAATGCTATCAGGAATTCAGCTAATGTAGCATTCTAAATTTTTATATTTGATATTTTCCATAAAATTTTAGTACAAATTCTACCATGTTGGATGGGCCGTTAAACTGTTCCAAGTTGTGATAACTCTGTCTAAATCAGGGGTCCCCATACTTTTTGACTCGGGGGACACATCTGGCCCGCGGGAAGTCCCAAGCTAAAGAAAATAAAATAAAAATAAAACTTGTTTTTTTAATTATTATTTTCTTAAATCTGTCCTTTCTAATTTATTTTCTACCGCTTGTTACTCTCAATGTCTCCTAGCAACTCAGGCAAATCATATTGTCTAAAAATGAGTTTTTCCATCGATAGCGTGACATTATCGCGCTTGGAATATATATATATATATATATATATATATATATATATATATATATATATATATATATATATATATATATATATATATATATAGTCAAGGTTACTGTGGTTTATCCGTTATAGAGTGCTCAGTACCGGGATAGAGCGGAATATACGTTAGGTCAGGAAAAAACACAGAGGCTATTTCATCCCTACAAGCCGGTTTCGCAGGTTTCCCTGCTCTTCAGGGGAATTTGTATACATTGCTATATATTCCTAGCGCAATGATGTCACATTATCGATGGGGAAATGCATTTTTAGACAATATGATTTGCCTGAGCGGCTAGGAGACACCGAGAGTAACAAGCGGTAGAAAACGGATCAGAAAGGACAGATTTAAAAAATAAAAAAAACTTGGCACTTCCCACGGGCTGGATTTTAGACGCTCGGGCCGTAGTTTGGGGACCCCTGGTCTAAATGGTTAGCATGTTATCAGGTAGGGCCTTAAGTCCGGTCCTAACTTGAACGAGCATACAGTCTTTAGGTAGAAGTCAAATATTGATTCTTCTAAATGAGAAAATACATAAGGGGATATTTGCAAAGTTCTGTCCTGACTGGTTTGTGTCAACAATACATACAAACCTAAGGCCTCATTAGTCGGCTATTTTTATAAAAGCAATCATCATTAATGCATTCAAATTGGCCTCAGGTGGTCAACTTGTATTTATTTTCACCACCGGAGTGGAAACTCAGGAGTCGACAAAGGCTTTTGTTTGGAAACTTGATATTCAAGCTTCATCTTTAATGCAAAGAAACTTCTTGGTAGGGTTGAACTTCTTCCGTCAGAGAAATGTTGCCCCTCCACTTTAAGAACCATTTTAGCATTACTTCAATACCCCTAGACTGAAGAATAGCACCGCTCTTCTTTTAACTCAAATATAAATGCAACATTTTTAAGATGGATTATTATGTTATACACTCGTCTCAGATGTTAACCACTAACACAACAAATCCAAGCCTAACCAGAACCAAACCAGACCCAAAACATCTACCACAGTCTAAACATAACCCTAACTTCCCCTAACTAACTATATGCAAACATTAAACTACAAGCCCAAACACCTAACCTGATCTCTACTCTAACCATTAACACAAAATCATTAAATCTTATTCATCATAACCTCAATCTGCTAGCCTTTAAAGTTAACCCATCCTAACCACCAAACTATAACCTCTAACCCAGTGGTGTCAAACTCATTTTAGCTCAGGCGCTGCATGGAGGAAAATCTATTCACAAGTGAGCTGGGCTGGTAAAATCATGGCATATAATAACTTAAAATTAAGACAACTTCAAAATTGTTTTTTTTGTCTTACTTTAGCCCAAATTACAACAAGCGGATGCTGAAAATGTACATTGTACAAATACTCCTCTAGGCAAAACACTTTAAATTAGTTGAAAACTCTGAGGGGAAAAAATGGTGCAGTTTCAAAAACACCATTAAAAACACGATGAACTTAGACTTTGTGTCAGTATATCTATAAAGCCATTACACTTAAAGCACTTCTTGTTTAGCAATCTCAAGTTGGCCATTCATTAAAAAGTGTTTGCTAAAGCAATCAAGTGTTTGCTCAAACCGCAGTATTGGTGACCTCCGCAACTGCCACAAGTTACAAACCATTCACTTATTCAAATGTTACACTTATAAACAAAACAATTATCAAAATGACACCGGAGCTGAAATCCAGGTAACATAACTACAAACTTAACCAATGTGAATATGGTTAAGTTAAGATGCGATGAAATAGAACAAACAACAAATATAAAAACACATTTTTACAACGGAGTTCATGGTGCACATCGCGCTGTCAAACAGTTGCTGCACAGAACTCTTAACTACTATGAACATAACGGTCATGTTGACTTAAGACTTTGCATCTTACCGTTTTGTCATTTTATCCATTGAGTGTTTAATTTACAACGAAAAAGGTATTGTGTGTCAATACTGTATTAGTCTGACGCCATCTGCTGCCAGCCACAACAGGAGCAGGTGATTACTTGCCCCTGTGCTGATTGGAGTAGCAGGAGCCACTCCAGAGAGCGCTTAAAGTCAGCTGACCCGTTGTCTTTAAACAGTTTCATGTGTGACGTGAGTTACACTTAAATTGCTGTTGCGACGTCCAGTGGACACATTTAGAACTGCGGATTCTTTCATTGAAAATGTAGGTCATTTTAATACTTGCCAAACTCATCCTGCGGGCCGGATTAAACCTGTTTGGGGGTCTGATACAGCCCGCGTACGCGGCTGTACGTTTGACACCCCTGCTCTAAACACAAACCCTGAACTAAAGCCCGACCCTCGCACTAACTGATCGACAAACCTAATCCCAAAGTCCTAACCAACACAAGCAAAACCTAACCCTAACCCATCCTACACCCAATCCCTAAACCTAACCAAAACTTCTAATCACTTTTCCAAACCAAAACCCTAGACCTAATCCAACCGTATCTCAAAGCCTAACCTAACCCGAATCACCAACCATTGCCCCAAATGCATCCCTAAGCCGAACCGTTAACTCTTAACCCTAAAACAACGCCAACCACTGACTGCTAACCACCACACAGAAACCCTACTGCTTCAATGATCCCAGCTCAATCAATTTCAACCTCTACATTTACGATTAAAAATGAACTGATGCCAACCCCAGCCCTACATTAACGGTTTCAAATCAAACAACAAGGTACAGTACATTCTGTAAGGTCATCATAGCTACAAGAATGGCCCAAGTCAGTACTCCATGTAATTATTATTTGATGACGTGTATTTTCCTGTGCAGGGTGTAAGTATCTATGCTGTTAATGTATGGGGGGGTGTATGTGATCATCCGGCAGATCACATGACCCTGAAAAATTCAACAAGACTGCGTGGGCTGGGCTAAGCTGACAGAGTTGAGCAACACGTATCCAAAATTGAATGTCACAAACCTGACAACGTGCGCGGAATGGCGAGCAGAGAGGGATGCACCAGAGGGTCGTCTATGGAGTTAATCAGTATGAGAGGAACGGTCACCTGGAAGACGTGACACAATGTTTTTATAGTAGTTGATATAGTCTTCACGTTGGACACACTAAGTCTCTGCTCACCTTGTGCATGTAATGGACACAACTTTCCTGCTGGTAGTACTCATCCAAGGAGCTGTAGCCATGGAACTTTCTGAACACAAGAATACACTATTATATGATTGTCAACCGGCGGACAAATCATCGAACCATTTTTGCAGCAGATTCCTATTAATAGTAGAGTCATATCATAAATCTTTGACCAGTGTTTTTGTAGCAGGTCCTTAAAAACAGCAGAGAGCTCCTGTTGTACACAGAATCTTTGAGTAGCGTTTGGAATCCATGGGGAATATTTGAACAAAGTTTTTGCAGTACAACCTTATAAATGACACAGTGGTCCTGTCATAAAGACGATCTTTGACAAGTATTTTGGAGTAGGTCTTTAGAAAAAATAGAGCGCTCCTGTTATACAGTGAATCTTTCATTAGCATTTGTTATATAGAGGATCTTTGACCTGAGTTTTGGCAGTAAGAACCTCCTCTCTAGAGATGTAACGATAAACGGTATAATGATAAACCGCGGTAAAACTTTCCATGGTTTGTATAACTGTTTTAAAATAAAATTATTGATAAATTTACAAACTGTTGACATTGCTTATCTACTGGAGAAGCAAGCTAGCACTAGCTAGCCTACATGCTAACATGAGCGATACTCAAATTCGAAGCATAATGACAACAGACTTGACGCCCCTATTACAGGTTTTTTTTTTTTTTTTTACAAAAAAACTTCTATTAAAATGAAACAAAAACTTAAAAATATTAAAAAATTTAAGAATATAAATATATTTCAAAAATAATATGGCTCTTAAGTAGCCAGAACTATGTTATTATATAACATATTTCTTCCGCCGAAAAAGTATATTGTCCACCCATTCATCCATTTCTACCGCTTGTCCCTTTAGGGGTCGCGGGGGGTGCTGGAGCCTATCTCAGCTGCATTCAGGCGTAAGGCGGGTACACCCTGGACAAGTCGCCACCTCATCGCAGGGCCAACACAGATAGACAGATAACATTCACACTCACATTCACACACTAATGCCAATTTAGTGTTGCCAATCAACCTATACCCATGGATATTTATTTGTTGTATTTATAAAAAAAACAAAAAAAACTTGGTTATAAGTGTGTGTATAAGTACTGTTTGAGAACATTCAACAAGACCGTGATAATAATGATGCCGGGATCATTTTGGTGACAATAACCATGATATGAAATTTTCATATCGTTACATAGCTAGTCCTATTTTGCAGTAAAAACTTGAAAGCCATGAATAGTTCTGTCAAAGGGAGGACCTGTGACTAGGGTTTTTCCCCTCAGTCCTTGGTGAGATGGTTACCTCATAACGCTGTCATCGATCTGCGCGAGAGATGTGGCCGCACACAGTCTGCTCACATCGGCGTCGCTAATGTTACAGGAGTTCATGTCGAGCAAGCTTTTCCTGTTGATCAACCCGACAAAACAAAAGCTGTTACTTTTGGTCCAGACACCAAAGACACTAACGGCCTTATTGTTTGTTCGTGCACCTGTGTGACAGGATGAGCTTCTTCATGTTGTCCGCTAGAAAAAAGTTGTACAGTCTTCGCCCCTGGTCCCACTGGAGGAAAGTTTCCTGCGCTCTAAAAGACACAAACATATTTGTACTGGAATGCACCATAGAGATTAATCATTGCTGCACAAGGAACGCAGCAAGCGGCACTAGTGTTTTTTTTCCCCAATTGAAATGTTCTGGCATCTTTTGACAAAGTTTGATACAATGAGTTTGATTAACAAAATAAATACCCCAAAATCTAAATATTTAGACTATTTTTGTAAGTATATTTAAGTTTAAAAAATATATACATGTATGCACTGTATGGTATAATTATGTTAAATTAATTGCTTTGACAAAGAACTGAAATTACAAGTACTTTTTCTTTTGAGAAAAATGAAGAATATTTACTCTTTTGAAATGTATTTCTTTAAATTAATTGAAAACATCACTTTGCAGCTATATAAACAATTTAGGCAAACAAAAGGGATTGTTAAATTAACTGCTTCTAAAAACACCCAATATGATGAAAAAAAGAAAACTATAATAGACACCTTTTTATTCACAAATACTGTGTTAATTCTCCACCAAAAATAAGAATAATTTAGTAATTATTTTTAACGATTAAATAATTCAGTAATAATGACTTAAGAAATATTTAATTATAAACATAATAAAAATCGAATGAGAAAAATTACATATTACAGTATTGTATAATTTCCAAAATATACAAATAAAATATTATCAAGTAATAACTATTGTAATTTTTAATATTGCGCTAAATGTAAAAAAAATAAATCTACATTGATATCTTCTAGGGCTCAGCGAAATGAGTGAAAACTGTATCAGAAAAAAAGTGTTTTAAATCAGTCAATATTGATAATTTAGAATATTTTTATGACCTATTGAAAATAAGAATCAAATATATTAAAGGTAAATATTTGTATTTAAAATGTAACCTTTTGATTGATACCCCGGCTATCAAAATTCTAAAATCACATTGAGCACCTAATAATAAACTTTAAAAATGAAGATGTGAAAATAAGGAATATGTAAGAAATGCTTAATAAAGTGTAACAAAATAGTGAAAAGTGTGAAAATGTATACAAATAGAAACCTAAGAACAACTATTTTCTGCCGCTGTGCTCTAACGGATGAGCGCGACTAATAATAATAATAATAATGGATTCGATTTTATATAGATAGATAGATAGATAGATAGTACTTTATTTATTCCGTCAGGATAGTTCCTTCAGGAAAATTACAATTTTCAGCACAATCCCATTCAAGATCATAGCGCTTTTTCTATTATTAGATACTCAAAGTGCTCACAGAGAAGTGAGAACCCATCAATTATTCAGACCTGATGGTGGTAAGCTACATTTGTAGCCGTAGCTGCCCTGGGGTGGACTGACGGAAGCGAGGCTGCCAATTTGCCCCTCCGACCACTACCTATCATTCATTCCTCATTCATTCACCACCAGTGTGAGCGGCACCAGGGCAAGGGTGAAGTGTCCTGCCCAAGGACACAACGGCAGCGATTTGGAGGCGGGGAGCGAATCTGCAACCCTCAGGTCAGTGTGGTATTGAGTATTGGTCTTGGTTGGGACGAGCGCCTTGCATCATTGAAAGAATACATTGGTCCGACTACGGTCCGTTTTAAAAAATCCCAAAAACTGCAATACTATCAAGGTGACTTCCAGTTTTATGGACAATTAATTCGCTCTCTGCAGCACTCCTTTTTAGTTTCTCTTTTCACTCCATGCAAAGAATCAACTGCGAGACTACAAGATGGCAGAACCAAACCTGATTGTTGGTTCTGTCACATGATTGGCTTTTAGCGTTTCACTCACACTGATCAGTAATCACTTCCTGCGTTGCTCGGTTACCAGAGAGCGAGTTCCTTTGTTCATTCAACCAACCTTGCTTTGTAAGTATTTTCCGTTTTTTTCCGGACAAAATAACATTATCGAATGTTTCATCAAACACATTTTTTATTGATATCGATTACGTGTCTATCGCGAAATATATTGAAATTGTTTATCGCCAAGCCATATTGTCTTCCACCTGCCTATTCTTATTTGTACTCACCTGAGGACGTTGTAGCCCTGGCAGACGCTGATGCAGCACAGAACTTTGTCCTGGTTGAACGGGTTTTCGCCCAGGAATTTACACACAATGTTGCCCCCCAGGCTGAAGCCCACCACCACCAGCAGTGTGTGAGGGAACGCTTGCTTGACGGACGTCACCATGGCCGCAAACTCCCACGTGCAACCTTGACCGTTGAACAGATGAAGATGACATTTTTAGTACATCATTTGTCAGGTGAGCGATCACTCACGTTGCACCTTAGCTTGAATGGGACTGACTTAAACAATGGGCCAAGTCCAACACTTGCATGACATTAGGCCCACACAAGATTCAGTTCTAAAGAAGAAGCAACTAACATTTTTGGAGCAGATTGCAAGAAAAACATTTGTCGTATAGAGAAACTTCGACAACATCTTTGACTAGTGTTTTAGCAGTAACAGCTCCAGTCAAATAGATCAGTTTTTCATAAAGTACCAGTACAGTGTTCAAACAAGTGGACTTTATATGCTTATTTTTGTTTAATTTTATCTAATAAACCATATCCAATTGTATTTACAATTTGCAAAGTATGTGAAAATACCATCTAACATCACGAAATGCCACAAATTCAGTTAGCCATTTTGAATATTCTGCTCCAAATATCTTCGGCAATTTTTGCAGATTCTACGTCACTCGAGTGACGCGTTTGCACTCTGACCATGTTATCATATCAGTCACACTGGAAATACGCAAATATTGGAAAGCGATGTACTGTTTATCATTTACAATCCTTATGTAAGACAACACCTCATAGACTTGGCTTTTTTTATGCATTAAAAACTGTAAGTAATTGCTAACAATTATGTCAACAGATCGATGGTCCACTAATATAACCTCTCTAAAAACAACCACAAACCACCAACAATAATACATTTACATGTCATGACCTGAAAATTAACCAAGTATGAGTGATATTGTTATTACTTGTGCCAAATCAGATGGCCTATTTCAGCAGCACATTGATAGCAGTGAGTTAATGCGAGCTTATGCTGCTAATATTGACACTGAGCCGGCGACTGCTTCTGCTTTGCGGCAAACTTACTAAAAGTAAGTTTTAAATTATAATTCATGCATCTCTCACCTGCTAGTAGACAAATGGGCCCATGGACCAAGAGACTGGTCGACTTAGATATCCCCCGATATGGTGAAAAAGACACAAAAATACGCTTGTAGAGGGAGGCAACTTCTGTTAACCCTTTGTGAGGATTGCGATTCTTCATCTAAACGGGATTGTGTGAGCATTCTGTCGGTCGGCATCCCAGCGAGAGTGGAAGTATTGTACTATTTGTTCTATTATGGTTTGTTTGTATATTTAGCACCTAGCAATACTGATGATGCTATGGCATTACAATAAAGCTGCATCCATTTAGCACTTGGCTTTTGAAACTTATTGCTAATCCTCTTTGTGTTCGGGCTAAAAAATATAAGGTTCTGGATCATTATTTGTCCCAAAATCATCAATCATAGTTGGCTCACACAAAATCTGCTTGATTAGCATTGTTGTTGATGGGGTAGGAAACGGGAATCCTTGTGAGATTGATACTATTTGATCATATCTATTTATTCGCAAAACTTCGAAGTCTTTTGGAGTCATTTGTATTATATTTATTTTTATTTAGTTTAGCTCTGTAATTTTTGAAATGTATTAAAATAAAGTGTAAGATTACTAACTTAGTGTTGATATTTGAGTGGGCCTCCTCTGTAGTGGAAAAACCGGTCAAAAATTGTTAAGAAACTCTGATGTAGATGATCTTTGACCCAATGTATTTGAATAGTTACTGTGTTATGTTATTAAATTGACTTCAATACCATAGGTGAACAAGCGCGGGGCGGTGAGCTCAATGTCAGGCAACGCTCCCAGGTGGTTGAGGACGGCACAGCGGTAGCCTTGTCGCTGGGAGTGATCCACGAAGGTCCGTATGTAGTTCTTCTCACTATGGTTGCCAATCCCAGGGCAGATTACCATGGTGATGTCATCTGACACACAAACAGCAGAGTCACGTCCGCTGTTTTGTGAAATGTTGACGCCACATTTGCAGTGGAATACAGCGCCACTAACCTCCCGTGCTGTGGTCCGCTAGCGCCTCAAACAGGTCAAAGGTCGCCGTGGCCCCATCAGGCATCGGTAGAAACTTGCGTACGCCGCGGGGCGTAGGAGTGCTGACGCGGCCCATCTTGCCGTAGAGGACCGTCTGGATGTGGCCGCTCTTTCCCCACAGTTGGGGAGGAATGTAACTACGGAGTCACATGACATAACAGCATGACTCAGTGCGTTTAGCCCCTGCGATCCAAGGTAAGGGGCCCGTAAATAGAATGGCTTCCTTTAAACATTTGTTTCATAGCGGAAATACAAAAAAAAAAAAATCACGTACCTGCACTAAACCTTTAGAAATGGCTTTGAAAGGCATGGGATAATGTTGATGAAAATCTGGAAAAAGTTGTGGACCTTTTTTTTCTGTAACACTTTGGCACCAATTGTTTCTGAGCCGGATTAATTGAAAAGTTATTTACTTGTGAAGGGGGGGCAGTCATGTGTTTAAAGAGAACGCGTTCAATTGTGGTGCAGATCTGGATAAAGGTGTTCATCTAGAATTTTTAGGTTCACTTAAGAACAAAAAAAACAAAAATAACTTTGTTCCTTACTGCATTATGCATGAACTTATTCACTCATGGAAGGGCAGATTAGTTTAGTTTAGTTTATTATCCCCATTAGTCTACACCACAGGTGAGACTATAAAGGTGCAGTTAACCACCATTGAGTGTGTTTTTGCGAATGCAAAAAGTACTTAGTAGACTTTTGCAAAACTTTATAGAGGCAATGTTGGACGGACTCTAAATTAAGGAATAAGACATTAAAAATGATGGAATAGATCTGGACAAAGGTGCAAAACTAGTTTCTAAGAGTTTGTTGGGGGTTATGTGAGTGTGCAAAACTACTTTTTAGATTTCCCCAAAAATGTTTGTTTCTGAGAAGGATTACGCAAAACCTTAATAGTTTGGGACTAAACATTTTTGCGCAGATTTGGATCACAATCAACAATCTTAGTTTAGTTTTTTCTTAGCGGGATAATGAAAAAAAGTGACACTTGTATCACCACTAAGCTTTGTCCAGGGAGACGGGCATGTGGTAAGGAATAACATTTTGGTGCACATCTGGATAAAGGTGTGGTTCCAATGTTTTTAATTATTTTTTTTATATAGGGGTTACGCAAAAATGTTCACATAATTTTTTGACGATGTAGCAACATGGGCTGAGTGATTACATTTTGGTGCAGATCTGGTTAAATGTGTGTATTCACTTTTCGATTTTAGCAAAAACCCCAAAATGTATTTAAAACATTTCTGTATCTAGGATTTTCCTTTTTTGCATATCTTTGTATCCAAATCCCAATACTTGACACAATTCCTTTACTCACTCTTTGGTCAGCAGGGGGCAGCACTGGAGTAGGTAGCGCATGAGGGGCGTGTCCTGGTAGGTGAGCTCCGGAGGCGAGTAGGGGCTCTTGAGGTTGAGGCCGCGCACGATGATGTACAGGACTGTGGCCACCGCCGCTAGCTTCACGCCGTCAAACATGGCCGGCAGCTGCGAGCCGAAGGTGTGAACGTCGCCCTCCACCAGCGTGGCCATCGCAAATGCTTGAGAAAAAATGAAAATGTAATAAAAATAAGTAAATAATAAAATACATAATAATAAAACTGCAGCGTTAGTTGTGTAACAATAGGTCACGGCTATTCAATTGGTGGCCCGGAGGCCAAATCCGACCTGGCAATGACACATACATTCCTAAAAACACTAGAGTGCTCCTATTGTGTAGAGGAACTTGGACCACTGTAAACAGTGGCAGATCCTTGCGTTGACAATTTACCTTGCTAGCATACATAGAACACTGGGGTCTAAACTTGTGTCTTACGTAACTGAGGTATTCCTCACTTTTTATCCGAGTTCTTGGAGTGCGAATCCTGTATTAAAACTGGTTGCCCTCAAAATTCCTCTAGATAAATTCAAATAAAACGGAAACTGATAATTGCCCCCGATAAAAAGATCCCCCTGATCAAGAACTCCCTCGGTGCTCTGGGTGCGTCTGTTAAAAGCAGCCTCAGTAACCTTGGGGTTGTGTTGGATCAATCAATGTCTTTGGAGGGTCATAGTCGTCAACTGACAAAAAACTATTTTTATCATCAGAAATATTTCTAAAGTGAGAAATTTGCTGTCAAAATTGGAACTCGAAATAATCAATTACGCGTTCATTTCGTCTCGTATTGACTATTGCAATTCTCTCTTCACCCTTTTTAACAGGTTCACGCTAAAGAGACTTCAGACAGTACAAAATGCGGCTTTCAGACTATTGACCGCTGCACCCAGAACAGCCCATATCACCCCGTTTTATCCAGTCTTTATTGGCCTCCAGTTAAGTTCCGCATTGAGTTGAACATTTTAGCCGTGACATTCTGTGCTTTGCATGGTGGGCCCCTCAGTAAATCACTGACTTGTTATGCCCCTACTCGTCAGGGCGCAGCCTCCGGTCTTCAGGCCAGGGTCTACTAAAGATCCCGAAAACTCGTTTTAAAACCCGTGGAGAACTGGCATTTCAGGCTATAGCTCCCAGACTCTGGAACACTTGGCACCAGTCCATTTGTGATCTTGACCATTTTTAAACTTTTGAGAAACATTTGAAAACTTCTCTTTTCAGTAAAGCTTTTAGTTAATGCTCCTTTAAACTATAATTTTTAATCTACTTTTTATCCTTTTTATGATGTTGCCCCTGTTGTTTTAAATTGAATTGTTGTTTTACCTATTTTTTGTATAGCGCCTTGTGATTTTATCTGTGAAAAGCGCTTTATAAATAAAATTTACTTACTTACTTACTCAAGGCACCATTTTAAGTCCTCTCGTTTTTTTGCAGTTAACATTTATTTTTACGTAATGTGATTTATGTAACTACGGTGTTGCTGTAGATTGTTTACTTCAGATTCAGTCAGTACTCATTTGTTCAAGTTCTTTAGTTATTCTAGCGGTGTTCCTCAAGGTTCCGTTTTATGTCCTCTCCTTTTCATCATTTGGAGCAATTCAACAGGTGGCTCATGAGTCATAAATTATTAGGAATCCCTTCAAAAAGAAGGAAATCCGCATGGGTCAGCCAAAGTAATGAATATACAACTCGTAGACAGCATAGACAAAAAGATAATAAAAGATCTGAGTTTAGCGTCCTACTCAACCAGAGAAGAGATTTTCAGAGTTTTGGGAAGCAATGAAAATACTTCACCCATCACAATTGAAATTCTGAAACAACTACAAGAACTACCTCCCGTAAGGGGAAACTATTCAAGACAGGTCACCAAACTCGTAAAAATGTTGTGGTGGTCAAGCTACCTGTGGTCTCAATGGGTACTAGGCGCCATTTAACCTAGTACCCACTAAACACAGTAAAATAACAAATATTTTATCACAGTAATACATGGAGTGGATTCCTGCAAACCAAGAAACAGTAGACAACCTTAAATAATATGGTTATAATACGCAGAAAACACATGACTTCATTGTAAAATTAGTAAACAATTGTAAAATGCATTTGCAAATACCGAAATGTCACAATCATGCAAATTCTTTAAAATGTACGATATTACATTTTGTAAAAGAGAAGTCTTAATATAGTGACAATTAACTCTTATTTTTTCCATAATTTTACAAAATCAAAAAAATACATGCCAATACATTTGACAAACTATGTGTCTGTTCCCCCAGTCCTTAGCTTTCTGGAAATGTGGCCCCCAAAACTATTTAGTTGAATATCCCTGCAGGAGGCCCTAGGGAGGTTACAATCCCGCTATGATCCCAAAGTAAGTAGCTTCTCGATGTGTACTTTAATGCTGGATTAGTGTTCACACTGGTAGTTTTGTCTGCAAAGTAAATAACATACGCATAAAGTAAGGACTTGAAAACTCAAATGTGTCCAAGGTGCGATCAGGCCCGGCAGCCATTTCT